>NW_022589711.1:33930735-34327900 GCF_004348235.1 Phoca vitulina | reverse complement strand
GAGGGGGGAGGGTCAGATGGAGGATGTTCCACAGCTGCTGCATAGTTATTCTCTGCAAAATCCAGACCTCAGTCCACAGATTTTACAGAGTGAGGGGACACGCAGAACAGCAGTGAGACCAAAGAGTTCCCATGCACCTCAAAGGGCTTGCATGGACCTAATTGACAGCTAACCTTTAATTAGATCTTGTGGCAACACCTGTGCATCAGGAAGGAAAAGATTATGTTATCTCTAACAGATTCATGGGAGGCCAAAACAAGCCTCCCCCGCATCATGGCCTTGGCGGGCATTTCTAAGGTATGTATTAACCTCCAAGGGACCCCAGATGAGGTTATTGAGCAAACATGAACAAGAGAGAGGGCCAAAGATGAAGTCAGTCTTGTCATCACTCCCACACCATATCATTGAAAATACCTGTAAAATATTTTAAACTGTAGAACATTCCACTGATTATAATGCTTCATTATACATAACCAATCACCTATAATGCACATTTAAGTTATTTTCTATTAATATCTTATGGCTAAATCTTTGTATACATCTTTTTTTAAAAAATTGTTTATTATGTTCAGTTAGCCACTGTATAGTACATCATTAGTTTTTGATGTAGTGTTCAGTGATTCATTAGTTGCATATAACACCAGTGCTCATCACAACACGTGCCCTCCTTAGTATCCATCACCCTGTTACCCCATCCCTCCAGCCCCCCTCCCCTCTGAAACCCTCAGTTTGTTTCCCGGGGTCCAGAGTCTCTCATGGTTCGTCTCCCTCTCTGATTTCTCCCCCTTCAGATTCCTCTCCCTTCCCCTATGGTCCTCTGTACTATTCCTTATGTTCCACATATGAGTGAAACCATATGATAATTATCTTTCTCTGCTTGACTTATTTCACTTAGCATAATCTCCTCCAGGCCCATCCATGTTGATGTAAAAGTTGGGTATTCATCCTTTCTGATGGCTGAGTAATATTGCATTGTATATATGGACCACATCTTCTTTATCCATTCATCTGTTGAAGGTCATCTCAGCTCCTTCCACAGTTTGGCTATTGTGGACATTGCTGCTATAAACATTGGGGTGCATGTGCCCCTTCTTTTCACTACATCTGTATCTTTGGGGTAAATACCTAGTAGTGCAATTGCTGGGTTATAGGGTAGCTCTATTTTTAACATCTTGAGGAACCTCCACACTGTTTTCCAGAGTGGCTGCACCACCTTGAATTCCCACCAACAGTGTAAGAGGGTTCCCCTTTTTTCTGCATCCTCCCCAACATCTGTCATTTCCTGACTTGTTAATTTTAGCCATTCTGACTTGTGGAGGTGGTATCTCATTGTGGTTTTTATTTTATTTTATTTTATTTTATTTATTTATTTGACAGAGAGAGACAGAGAGAGAGGGAACACAAGCAGGGGGAGTGGGAGAGGGAGAAGCAGGCTTCCCATCGAGCAGGGAGCCTGACATGGGGCTCAATCCCAGGACCCTGGGATCATGACCTGAGCTGAAGGCAGCCGCTTAACCGACTGAGCCACTCAGGCGCCCCTCATTGTGGTTTTGATTTGTATTTCCCTGATGGCTAGAGATGTGCATCCTTTTTTTAAAAGATCTTATTTATTTATTTGACAGAGAAAGGGAGAGAGAGAGAGAGAAAGCATAAGCAGCAGGAGCAGCAGAGGAAGAGGGAGAAGCAGGCTCCCCGCTGAGCAGGGAGGCAGATGCAGGACTCGATCCCAGGACCCTGGGCTGATGACTTGAGCCAAAGGCAGATGCTTAACCAACGGAGCCACCCAGGCGCCCCATGCATACATCTTAAATTATTTCCTGAGAATAAATGACCAGCAAAATCTCTGGAGTTGGGTAAAAGGTATTTTACCCATATACTTAAATTTTTAAAAAATTTTGAATAATTTAAGATTTAAAGAAGATTTACACAATTATTTGAATAATTTTAGATTTAGATTTACAGAAGATTTGCAAAGATAGTACAGAAAGTTCTTGCATAGGGGTGACTGGGTGGCTCAATCGTTAAGTATCTGCCTTCAGCTTAGGTCATGATCCCAGCGTCCTGGGATAGAGCTCTGCATCAAGCTCCCTGCTCGGCGGGAAGCCTGCTTCTCCCTCTCCCACTCCTGCTTGTGTTCCCACTCTTGCTGTCTCTCCCTCTATCAAATAAATAAATAAAATCTAAAAAAAAAGTTCTTGTATATCCTTCAACCAGCTTCCTCTGATGTTGCCATCTTATAAAACCATGGTACATTTACTAACACTGTAAATATTAAATTAAGCTACGGCATTAATGTTTTTTCTATTCCAGATTCTATTCCATAAAATTATGTTGCAATTAGTTATCATGTCTCCTTAATCTTTTCCAAATTGTTTTTCATGACCTTGACACTTTTGAAGAGTACCAGTTAGTTATTCTATAGATGTTCTCAGTTTATATTTGTCTGATGTTTTCTCTTTATTAGACTGGTAACGTGACCATATATATGGCTTTAAGATTTTTGACATATACTTTAGAAGCCCTTTAGCCCAATATAAGTGATAGGTTAATTGAAGGAAGTTGTTTAAAGCAGGCAATCTTTTAAAATGATACATATATATCTCCCCGCCACACCTTTTTTTTACTTTATGTACCTTCATTTGTCAGTATTTTAATGTTGGGCCAGAGTTTTGTTTGTTTGCTTGTTTTGTTTTCTGTTTTATAGTACATTCTTGGAGTTCTTTTTTTTTTAATTTAAATTCAATTAGCGAATAAAAATACAACTATAATGAATAAATCACTTATGATTCTAGTTTCACTTTCCTTAAAATGGAGAGAGAACTTAAGCACTTGAAAAGTAGCTCTTCATGAGTTTTACAATTTTCTTTTGCATTTGACTCACCCACTTCTGATTTGACAGCAGTTTTTTCACTTTTAAAAATTTACATTTATCGAGTCTTTGCAAAGCACTTGGTTTCCATTGAAAAAACAAATCACTTTCTATTTAATCAGATTATATAATTTAATTAAATAACAATTATAATAATGAATAGAACTGACATAAGTTTAGGAAAAACACAACTAACTCTTGGTGATAAGTCCCTTTGATTTTAAACTAAATATTAAACATTGAAAAAGCAGCAGTGCTTAGATGAATTTGAGAGAGGACCCTTAGGCTCAAGCATTCAGTATGCAGAGGGAACTAGTCAATGTGCTTTGTAGAAAGAATGGTGAGTGCTGGTTAATCCAGAAAACCAGTTAAGAAGAGACCAGTGAAGGGAGCAGCTGATGTGCTGCCAAATTATTCCCCAGTGAAGTTGTAACCTATGTAAATGTCCCATTATATGATAGGAGAATCTCGGTTTCCCTACCTTTGACAGCAGTCGATAATAGTATAAAACCTGTATATCAAACTAGATTATATGGAAATAATCTATGTTGATAGTAGAAAATTCCATCTTGGTGATTATGAATAAGACTGAATTTTCTTTTTCATCATTTTGCTTATTGATCATCTGTATTTCTTTTTTGTTTGCAATCTTAATGTATTTTTACACAGTTAGCAGCTTGATCGCTGACTGACCTTTATTTCAAGGTTTCTAGACTGAGAACTGCCTCCATTACCTGGTAACAATTGTTCTATTAACTGCTGTATTACTAATCTGGGACTGAACGATTGCCTCTTTCTCCCCAGTCAATCTCCGTCTGGTGACTCCCAGTAGGAACATTATAAGGGTCTTTGATTAAAAAGCCGGATACAAAAAGAGAGGGATCATTCACCAACAGAAGGGGGATTCAGCATGGGGGTTGGAAATATGTCTAGAAAAGCCTGCTACTTATATGATCTGACACCTCCGTCCCTAGCCTCTCTAACTAACATCCACTCCTACTGCTCCCCATTTTGCTGGCTTTGTACTGTTCTTGGGACACACTGAGCTTGTTCCCACCCAGGGCCTTTCTGTCTGTTGCTCCCTCTGCCAGGAATAGTGTTTCCCTAGTTATCTGCATGGTTCACTCCCTTACCTCCTCCAAGTCTTTGCTCAAGTGTCACCTTTACACCGGAGTCTACGTTGACAACCCTGCTTACAATTGTAACTTACCACCCCCACCGTTTTCTAACTCCACAATTACTTTTTTTTTTTCCTGTAACATCTACAACTTTCCTTATTCTATTTCATGTACTTATTTATCACATATGTTGTTTACTTCTGACTCCCATTACTAGAATGAAAACTCCGCTCTATGGATAGACATCTTTGTCCATTTTGTGTTCTGATATACTCCAACATACCAGGACAGTGCCTGGCATGTTCTGAGCATTCAGTGAAAGTTTTTTAAAAGAGGGGCACCTGGGTGGCTCAGTTGGCTGAGCGTCTGACTCATTTTTGGCTCAGGTCATAACCTCAGGATTGTGAAACTGAGCTCTGCGTTGGACTCCATGCTGGGCATGAAGCCTGCTTAAGATTCTTTCTCTCTCTCTCTTTCTCTCTCTCTGTGTCCCTCCCTCTGTCCCTTTCTCTCCCTCTCTAAAAAAAAAAATGTGTTAAATGAATGAATGAATTTTACAAAAAACGTCTTCAGATATGCAAAGGAGAGATGCAGGAAAGAGAAGTCCCTACTAGTGTACTCTATCTGGGAAAATATAAGTGCAATTTTAATCAGAGCCTTTTGAAGATATTGCTGCTCTCTTTGTTGACCATCCCATAGGAGTGACTTTGGATCTTCAAACCACATAGTTCCATCCTTTGTAACTCTTTCAGATGGTCTGGTTTGCCCATGTAAGCCTATGTTGGTGTTAGGCAAAAAGCCACTCCATAACTAAAAGCTCTCTAGATTAGAGATTCCCACGCTCCAGTGCCAAACGATAACAGTTTTCACTGGAACTTCTCTCAGCTGATTCTTGAATGCTCAGTACTGGGTGAGTCAGCTCAGGATGTTATAACAAAATACTGCAGACTATGTAGTTTAAACAACAGACATTTATTTCTAACAGTTCTGGGCTGGGAAATCTAAGATCAAGGTGCTAGCAAGGTTGGTTTCATTCTGATGCCTTTTCTCTTGGTTTGTAGGTGGTTGCCATCTTGCTGTGCACTGATAGGACCTCTTCTTTGGGTGCTTGAAGTGGGGGGGGCAAGCCCTCTGATATCTCTTTTTATAAGGATACTTAATCCCATCGTGAGAGCCCTACCTTTATGCCCTCATCTAACCCTATACTTCCCAAAGGACCCATTTTTAAATACTATCCCATTGAGACTAGAGCCATACTAACAACACAAATAATCCAGATAGTCTTAAAAAGTGTATCTTTTCTTCAATTTAAACTTCAGAGAACTGAAGCTGCAAGGCAGCTAAGGCGACTAAACCTCAAAGAGCGACAAGTCCCTCCAAGGAGGGACAGGACGCACACACGCTTCCACGGTTAGCAGAGCCTGGGAGGAAGAGGTGGTTTTCACGTAAGCAGGTGGGAAGAAATCTGTGAAAATGTCAACAAATTCCTATGGGCCAAATGTGGGCTAGGATATCACTTTAGAATAACTGAGAGCCCAATTCACAAGGGAAGTTCACAGTGATTTGCAAACTCTTTTCCATGGGCTTACCTTGGATGCTCACAAGAAAGACTGGTCAGGGCAGAAGACCAGAGAGCGAGCTGCTCTTGCAGCCTAAGCAATGAAGAGAGGTCTGCTTGCCACGGGGATAAAGGTAGGAGTAGGGAAAAGGCCCAGCCCCAAGGCCCGGGGCACAGACTCTGCCTGATCCTGGGGCTGCGCTGGGAGAATCAGGAACCACCTCCAGTGCCTAGCGGGAGCCTAGCATCACATAATAAGCGACAGTAGTCTACTGCTGACAGAGACGCAAGGAAGAGCTTGGAGAGAAACGCCCTCGGAGGCACAGGCACGCAGGGACTGATGAACACTGACGGGGGAAGAGGAACACAGAGAAAAGCCACCCTTGCAGGCCTCACATGAGGCGCAAACCCACCACTAGAAGAATATGAGGATGTGTGCTCTGAGATAATGTAACAATAAAGTTCAAACGGGGCTTTTAGAAGAGTTGAGATCTTTTTACTCTTTCCTGCCTTACACCTGGCTCAAAACTTCAAATCTCAAAAGAATGAGTGTTTGAGGGATGCCTGGGTGGCTCAGCTGGTTAAGCGTCTGCCTTCGGCTCAGGTCGTGATCCCAGGATCCTGGGCTCGAGTCCCAAGTCGGGCTCCTGGATCAGCGGGAAGCCTGCTTCTCCCTCTGTCCCCTGCTTGTGCACACTCTGTATCTCTCTGCCAAATTAAATAAAATCTTTATAAAAAAAAAAAGAATGAGTGTCTGAGATTTCGGGTGGCTCCACTCTCGGCAGCCAGAGAGCAGTGGGTGGCCCAAGTGGCGACAAGGCGACTAGGAGGTGTAGGGCAGGAGCAATTAAGTTATCATTCTGCTGCACGCATTTCTTTGGTCCTTAGTTTTACCATAAACTGTGATGTTCTATAATTCAAAATCGAACCTTGTGAGTGGTTATTTGTTCTGCCCATGTGAAGGGAAGAATCTGATTTGGGGAGTCCCATGCCTGCTCCTGTTCCTTGCTGTGGTCACGGTTTGGTTTTGTACCCACTTCTTGGTCCCTGCCCCGATATTCATGCTAGTGCAGCCAGACTAAGTGGATATGGCCAGGATCAATTATAGGGAAATTCGTTTATCATTGTTTCCAGTAGAATAATTTTTTAAAAATATTACACACTGGAAAACATGTACAGGCAATTTGGCTTATGAAATTTCTGCTAAAAAAATCAATATAACATCGATGATGTTAAATGTTAAGGTTACTTTTTCAAAACAATATTTCCGGGGCGCCTGGGTGGCTCAGATGGTTGAGCGTCTGCCTTCGGCTCAGGTCATGATCTCAGGGTCCTGGGATCGAGCCCCACATCGGGCTCCCTGCTTGGCGGGGAGCCTGCTTCTCCCTCTCCCTCTACTGTTCTCCCTGCTTGTGCTCTCTCACTCTCTCTGTCAAATAAATAAATAAAATCTTTAAAAAAAAAACCAAAAAAACAAAAAAACAACAATATTTCCTTAGATTCTCCAGCACATTCTCTAGCAATTCTTCTATGCATTCTGTAAACGTTCACAGGAGGCCATAGAAAGTGGAAGAGACAATTCACTTTTCAAGGTTAAATTTACTTCTTGGAAGGCCCTCTACTTTATATTCTGCATGTGAACATAATTGCATAGTTAGGAAACACAGACTCAAATATGTTGATTACAATATAATTTCTATCACTTCATATATGAATTGCCCAAGATTTCAACTTCATATTTAAATACAACACATATTCAAAAGAGAGAAAAAAAGTAACATTTACTCATACTGTTCCTCAGAATTTCAACTGATAATATGTTGATGAAATCAAACTTGGAATTCAAGATTACCTCGAAAGTGTACAGATGCACTTTTTCTTAAAAAAGTAACAACCACCTCAAACAACTGTTTTCTTCTTAAATGATGAGTTAAAAGAAACTGACAATTTGGTTTGTTTATAAATTATAACATAGGCCTGTAATAGGAAAAGCAGAAAAAAATGCCTTAATCTCATCTCAATTCCCTTCATATGCCAGAGGAGCTGGAGAAAAGATAACATAAAGCAAGTTCGAACATTTCTTTTGTTTGTAGGTGATGATGGTCCTCAAAATAAAGGCAGTTCCTACCTATATTAGAGCTTTGGTGTACGGATCTGATGACATATCAGTTTTCCAGAGAACAGTCAGAAGGATAAAAGAAATAAAGAAAAGCTCATGCCATTGCTTCTCTCTGTCTTCCTATCTTCAGACATAAGCTTCCACAAGACAAAAGTTGGTGGCATTATACATTCTGTCTTTTTCATATCTTCCTCAGGGTGAGAATGGTCTGTCTTATGTCATTTTTGTTTTTTCAAGATAGTCCTGGATCTTCTTTTTAAGGTATTTTAATTTGTAGAAGAATGTAGCAGGCACTTGGATCGGTCTGCTAGGGCTCACACAGTAGTTTAGAGCCAGCCCTTGTGACAAAGATGGTTTGCTTCAAGACTTAATTTGTTATATACTTTCTGAATTAGTAGAACTTCAATTTTATTCCAGTGTAATTTGGACATCCAGCAAATTCTGTTTACAGTTTTTCTTAGGGTTTTTTTTTGCATTTTTATCATGCTTTTTTTTTTTTTTTCTGAGCACGAGTTATATATGTTCATTATCTAAAATCCAAATATTACAGAAATACATCTCCTATAATCTTCCCCAAAGACGTTAGTTTAGACCAATGGACTTTTCATTATGTAGCTTAAAACAGTCTAATGATAGTCTGTGTCATGGAGAAACAGAATACTTTAGAAAATTAGAATGTAGTTAGGTTTCTCAGAAATTACCACAAGATATGTGGACCTAAAGTTTCTTGTATCTCTTCTGATCCTTCTTAGGTCTCATTCTGAGTCTATTCTCTCCTTATAAATTATGATACCACCATTTTCAATCCAACATAAAAAATAGCTCCAAGTTCAGTTCAAAGATCTAACAATACTGTCAGTAGTTGTCCCAAAGAAACTCATTTTGTTTGAATTTAGATTTGGATTTTGGATCATTAAAAATATCTTTAGTTTACCTTCCAAATGATGACCAAAAATATAGACTAAAAAGAAGACATCAGAATTGAAAGAGTTTGGCTTAATATCATTCGTTTAAGATTGACTAAAGGTTAGTTAAATAATGTTTAACTAAATTATATTTAGTAGTTTTATTATGCTGCTTATGTACAGTACACCTTACCTATCTGGAATTCAGTTAACCAGCAAACTCATCTCCTAAGAACATAGCTTGAAACCAAAACTAAAACCAAAACAGATCACATGAACAAAAGCTCTGTTCCTCATGTGTAGAAGGACTCCCAGATCCTCCCTCAAAACCAATTGCTCTTATGTAGCACATAATTTTATTAAGTTTTATATAGCCTATGGTTTTAATAAGCTTGGCTATCAGGTTTACGACCATCTTCAAGGTTAGAAAAATCACATTAGGAGGGGGGGAGTTGTTTCTCCATTCAAGGACATTGGCTACTGTGAGAAAAATTATGTGCTTGATGATAAAGGGAAAAGAATAAAACAAACCTACAAATAACAGAAAAATTTCAGTTGAGATTTGGAATGACAGCTCCTTAAGTGGTCTGTTTTGTGCCCTAAGAATCACAAAAACCTCCTTCACACATCCAAAGTCTTTAAAGAACAATTCATCAGCCTAATTAACCAATTCTTTGCTCTTCTTTGAGGGTTAAATGTCTCTTCTGAGCTCTCTCAGTGGTAAGTACTGTGGTCCTACTCTAGTCTCCTGTGGGTTAGAAGCAGATTGTCCACATTTTTGACCCTCTAATCTCCTTCTAACCAGCAGCACCACTCCTTCACATTCCTTCTCACTTAGAGCCCAGCCTATCTGGCTGTTAGTATGATATGGTAGAAAGGACACTAACTCTTGAGTCAAACAGATAAAGGTCTGAATCCAGCCCCGCCATTCACAAATTCTATAACCTGGATGAATTACTTAACTTCTGTGAATTTCAGTTTAATCATCTGTGAATGAGGATTAGGTCTTACTATCATAGGGGTATTGTGAAAATTGAATATGAACATGCATGCCTAACTATGCACAGTATATAATAAGGGTCCATTATGCCATTATAAACTAGTGACCCTCACTCTCCTCTGGTAATCTTCAACTGCTAAATTTCTGATTATTCCAGAATCACGGAAAGCTTTGGCACCTGGCTCACTGGCTTCTTTTCTTTCTCAGTGCTTAAAATCATCCGTTCAATATTGCTACCCCATTATTACTTCACTACTTTTCAGCAGCCCATTGTCAGGAGCTGACTTGTGCCTTGGTGTTGGATCTGTCTCACTATTTCCCAGATCTGTTTTACATCTAAGATCTTAAATTCCAACGTATGTTCTTTTGGTTACTGTCTTCTTTTCCTCCACTTTTTCTGTATTTCCTTTCACAAATATAGTCCAATAACTCTAGTCAAATAATTGCTTAATTGTCTTCCAATATATAAAGTCCACTTTCTTACTTTTTTCTCCTGTCCAGCCTACATCTGTTGACCCAAGACTTCAAACATTCATGCACTACTCTCTTCTCTCTTGCCCCTTGTCCTTCTAAGGTACCCCTCTAAAAATTCCTTTTCTATGTACAATCTAACTTTTCTGTTCATACAAATCCTTTATCAGATATATTTGTTGCAAATATTTTCTCTCAATCTATGTTTTGCTTAATCATTTTCTTAAATAGTGTCTTTTCAATGAATAGAAGTTTTTAATTATGAAGTCCAATTACCAAAATTTCTTGTATGGCTAGTACTGTCTATGTCCTGAGAAGTCTTTGTCTACTCCATAGTCAGGAAGAATTTCTCATGTATTTTCACTGGAAGTCTAGCTTTTATATTGTGGTTAAAAAAAATCATCTCCAATTATTCCAATTGTGTATTGTGAGAAGTAGGGGAAAAGGTCCATTTATTTTTTTCATATACTTATCCAGATTTTTTGGTACCACCCGTTGAAAGACTTTTCTGCCCTCACTGAATTGTTCTGGCACCTTTATGGAAAGCAATTGCTCAGATGTGTGTATCTCTTTATGGATGCTCTATTCTATGATATTAATTTATTTGCCTTTCTTTATGCCAATACTACTGTTAAAAAACACATCTTTGTGGATTTTTGCAAATCTCTGCATGTCTTGTGAGCAGAGGTACTGATGGCCTTTGTTCTAGATTATTTTTTCAAAGATATTTATATAGCAAATAGTCTTGAAAATCAGAGATAGTGTCTCCCTCCAGAATAAAAGGCAGGCTCGTTTATTGTCTACTATAATAAATATAATAAAAATAATGTCTCCCTCCTAGGCAAATGTCAGGCAGGCTCACTGCCTAACATAAAAATATTTGGGTTCCCTAAACTCAGGATTCCTCTCCTGTACTGTGCTCTATTGTGTGTTCAGTTATCATCTGACGCTTTTTGTGTCATCCTGTGGGAACTGCTGCTCAGTGAATTGGCACTAATGCTGATAATCTGGCTATAACTATTGCCGTGAGTAATAAGGTCCTTCATCTCTGATCCTGGAGTGTTACATGCTCTGCCAGCATCCTTGAAAAGTGAGACAGGCTACCGATCCAGCTTATGCTCTGTCTTGGTGAACTTTCCATGTGTATTTGTAAAGAATGTATATTCTCCCTTTGTTGGATGTAGTGTTTTATAAAATCAATTAGTTTAAGTAGGTAACTACTATTCAAATCTTCCCTATACTTATTGTCTTTCCATCTAGTTGTTCTATCAATGACTTAGGGAGAAATTTTAGAATCTAACACTCTATTCACGCTTTTAGTTTTTGCTTTGTATATTTTGAACCTCTCTTCATAGGTGCATACACATTAATGACTGTTATGTCTTTTTAATAAATCGATTTATTTTTAAACTATGAAATGTCCATCTGTACTTGTGGTAATATTTCTTGTCTTGATGTCTATTTTGTCTGGTCATTCCATAGCCACTTAAACTAAAAATCTCCAATGGCTCCTAATAGCCTTCACAATAAATGTCAAACTCTTAATCTTGACATTCAAAATTCTTTATTATCGATGGTCTATGCCTGTCTCTCCATCATTAATATCTTGCAGTTCTGTCACCTGCACTGAGTATAGTGCCAAACCAAACTTCTTTAAGTTACTAAAATTTCCTATGCTCTTCCCTCTACTCTAGCTGGCTAACTTCTCTTTATCTTTAGAAATCTCCTGTTTGGAAAAAACTTATTCCCACCCCTTCTCCCAAAGTACACATCCTGGCTTTGAATTAGGCGCTCCATTTCTGAGCTCCTACAATACCTTGTGGTTATCTATAGCATAGTTACTATAAAGTTGTTCTATAATTTTTAATTCTCTTGTCTATCTCTCACACCATAGTATAAGTTCATCAAGAAAAGGAACTTTCCTTTCATGGAGGTGCTCAATAAATGCTATTGAAAGAATGAACTGAGCATGATCCATTAGCTGTTCACAGAGAGGATCATGAATCATTAAAAATATTTTAAATTATAGTTCATATGATCCATTTAAGAAGGCATGAAAGTACATAATAGGGCTTAAAAATGCTTCTGTCCAAAATATTTAACGTTTTTAACATGATGTACATATCCTCAGAAATGCAGAAAACTTGTTATTTAGAATAACATAAGTTATGAAGATTTGCTATGATTTATTGTTTGTTCTATATTTTTAATAACAGTGAAGGCAGCCATTTTTTTTAATATACAGAGAATAAAAGGGGACAAGATAACCTATCAGGCAAAATTACAAAACACTGTCTAGATTTCTCCTGAAGAGGTCTGTCAAAATTTCTCTTCACCTAAATGTATCTCCTTCAAGAAAGGTAGGTTCCTGACTTTTTGACCAGAGACTAGCAAGTCCTGACCCATTAACTGCTACTTCTGTTGTATAAGTTAATAATAGTCTCCATTTATTATTTGCCATGGTTTTGTGCCTTTACTTATATCAACAAATGAAGAAGTGAAGCAATTTGCCTCAGGTAAAACAGCTTAGAGGTAGTAGACCAGTATTTAGTCTCAGGTCTGTGTGCCTAAGCCTGAAAGTAAATACCTGGAGTACTAGAACCCTTTCTGTTTTCACGCTGTGGACTGTAGTTAACCTAGACACTAGCCCACTTTTGGTGATAACCATGGATCATACACACAGAACTTAGACTAAGTATTGTTGCTAGCTGTTTTCGAACAAAGCCTTCTTACTGGTGAATAAAATCTCCCTATATATTTCAGGTTTTCTATCTGTAACATTTTATTGATAATCATTCCTTATGGGACGAATAAAAATTCTTTGTAATAAAAGTAATGTCTGGCATTTGTAAGATATTATAAGACATTTAGAATAAAAACAAATGTCTCATAAACTCCTTTGAGCTGCTTGAAGAAATGTGTAATATTAAGGCAAATTATTAGCAGTTGAAATGTATTTCCCACAAATCCCACCAGTTGTTTTAAACGCAATCTCATGGTAACAGTTTGTTCAGCCAAGATTAACATAAGCCAATATACACATTTGTAGAAAAATTCAACCCAATTACTTTGAGAACACTGACATATTTTAGATTAAAATGCCAAAAACTCGATTTTCTTAATAATTAGTTTCAAAAATGACATTTTTTAGAGAAAAACTGTCCTTAAAAACACCTCCATGCACTTATGTTACATCTACTATACCAGATATTGAGTTGCATAAATGGGCAAAAATAAGAAAAGCAACTCGTCTCAATAGTTACAGTTCATGTTTTTTTCTAGTTGACATATGAGGCAAGTTGCCTTAAAGGTCATTAGCCACGTGTTCTGCAGATAAATCTCACAACTCTTGCTGTTTAACTTGGCAGGGCTGTAAAATATTAGAAATCTGTGATTGAAATCCTGGAAGTTTTTGCAAAGTCCTAAAACTTAAAAAACTGAACCCGTGGCAAAGACTGTTCACGTTTTTACTGTGTAAAATCAAACAATAGCACCTCCTGGCTTTCCTACCTCCTCAAATACAGCTACGAGCATCCCTTTATTGGCTCAGGGAAACATATTTGTCCATATATACCAATTCAATGGGTTTATGTGATTTTTATTGGGACTTTGGGAGAATGGGGAGAAAGCCATCAGAAATATACCTATTACATTACTTTATTTTGTAGTCGGAAGATTAAGGAAAAAAATAAGAGACTATAAAGCTGAGTGAGTGTTAACAGAACATTTCAATATGAATACTAAGCAGGGACTAGCTAAAATTATTATAATTTCAGATGCTGTCTGCATGGAAAATTTAAACTACACCATTACAGCAAATCAAGAAGAGCATTTCAGGAGTTATATATGCTGATGAGTAGAAGAAGGAAATTTAGGAATAGATCAATAGAGCAAATAGACTTTAACCATCAATACGAAACTTGTCCTGGAACTTGGAGTTCTTATTCCATCATGACATGGTACAATCTTTCAGACATGTAGTTCTTGAGTTCTCTCAGCCTGGGACACAATCTCCCTTCTTAAATACCCAGAAGAAGAGTATTCTGTTGATCGAGATCAAGGTCACATAAAACTCAATCCTTCATCTAAATGATCATATTATTTCTTGTCTATACCATTAATTTTTACTGCCTTGTGGCTATTCCTGAACTATTACCTCAAAATGCAATTGAATTCTTAAAGTTTTCAGGGCAGAAACTAAATCCTTTGCCGCTTGATATACTCCCATATGACTAGTATTGTATATGCATTTTAAAATTCACAGAAACCTGTCAGGTAAACATGGCTGATTGAACAAATGTGTTCATCTCTCTTCTCTCTCCCAAATTTCCAGCCAAATTATAGGAAGGCATAAAAAAGTTACTGATTTATACAATACGGGATAATGAGAATGGGAGAGAAGACAACAGTGGACTAGAAAGATAAAAATTGGGGAAATGTAGCATGTGGATGGAAGAAACACTTAATAGTGTAGGGGAGGATGAATCTTAAAAGCAAGCAGAGGGAGGTAACACAGTGCAAACCTATTCATTTGTCAAACTGTGGAAAGGCTCACACATTAGAGGTAACAGTTAATCACAAGGAGAGGTATTATGGTCTGAATATCTGTGTCCCCACTCCCCAAATTCATCTACTGAAATCCTAACCCCCAAGGTCATGGTATTAGGAGATAGGGCCTTTGGGAGGTCATCAGGTCATGAGGATGAAACCCTAATGAATGGGATTGGTGCCCTTATGAAAAAGGCCCTAGATAGCTCCCATGTCTCTTCTGCCATGTGAGGATATGAGAAGTCTACAGCCTGCAATCTGGAAGAGGGCTCTCACCGGAATCCAACTATGCTGGTATCCTGCCTCCAGAACTCATGCTGGCACCCGGCCTCCACAACTATGAGCAATACATTTCTGCTATTTATAAGCCACCCAGTCTATGGTATTTTGTTATATAACCTGAATGATGAGGGGTAAGATGGAGACTAAAAATGAATGAATTGGTTTAAGATACGAATCAGGATTAGTCAGTCATCTAGGTACCTACCCCAACCCCATGCAGCATGTGCCCACCCTTCTGCCACCTCCAGAGGAAATGAAAAATTTGGTTTCGGAAGAAATTTAACCACAAGGACTCTAGGTTTGTGGTTGTCAGGCATAAAGACAGATGTGGGTAAACTGGCTAACTCAAAGCAGAATAGATTAAGTGAAAGTGTGTACCATGAATGATGAGAACACACCCTGCCCCCCTCTCCTGCTCAAATCCCAGAAAGCCAGTGGCCACCTCCTCCCTGAGGCAAGAATTGTTAGGATCTTTCTGTGAGGAAATTGAAGAGCCACAGAGAAAATAACTATACATATTGACATTTTTGTATGACCTAGTAAAAAGGCTAGCTAGCCACCCAAACCCCACAGTGAAGTAAGTGCACGCTCTCAACAAGCTTTGTCCTCTCATGGAGTTTCCAGTAATCCTTAAAGTATATCACCTTCACATATGAATGAGCCATCAAGGATCACCTGCCAGTTGGGGAATTCCTCCAACATGAAAGAGAGCAAAACAAACAGAGAAAAAGAACTTGACAAAAATAGAAGCAACCCAGAAATCAGACAAAGACTCTCAAAACACCCTCAGAGAGATAAAATGATGCTATTATAATAAAATAAGAACTAGATGCTAAAATAATTAAATGATTGGACATTAAGAATGAAATCTTAGAAAATAAAAACATGGTATCTGAAATAAGAAAAAAAAATCACTATACTGATTGGAAGATAAAATCAAGGCAAAATCTCAGAAAATACAATAAAAGGCTAAAAGAAAGGAAAAGACAAGAAAAATGAAGGATCAATCCACTAGTTTTAATGTTTAAATAAAAGATGATCTAGAAGGATGGTATAGAGAAAATGGGAAGAAAAATTCACAACAAAATAATGCAAGACAATTTCCATTAATGAAGACTATGAATCTCCAGATTGAAAGTGACATTCGAAAGGTGCCTGGGTGGCTCAGTCGGTTGAGCATCTGCCTTTTGATTTCAGCTCAGGTCATGATCTCAGTGTTGTGAGATTGAGCGACACTTCGGGCTTGGTGCTGAGCATGGAGCCTGCCTGGGATTCTCTCTCTTCCTCCACCCCTCCCCCCAGTCGTGCTCTCTCTCTCTCTCTCTCTAAAAAACAAACAAACAAAAACCAAAAAAACCCCCAAAAACCTGAGGGGGGAGGGAAGAAAGTGCCATCCAAGAGACTAGTATAATTAATTAAAAGAAAAAGGAAGAAAGTAACAAGTTAGACCCAAACCAAGGTACTGTCTCATGAAATTCAGACCATGAGAATAATGAGAAAATTCTTCAGTTCTCCACAAAAGAAAACAAACAGGTAACATACAAATTATTAGGACTAAAAATAACATCAGATCTTTCAACAGCCATCTGAAGGAGAAATACCTTAAAAACTGATGAAAATGATTTTCAACCCTCATACTCTAACCACAAACAAATTATAAAGAACTTGAGAGAAAAATACAATGTCACTTTCGAAAAAGTAAGGTCTAAGAACAATGCCTTCCCATTTTCTAATTTTTAGGTAGTGACTCTAAAATGAGGAGTTAATTCAAGAAAAAGAGGAAAACATGGACTCTGGAAACAGGAGATGTAACACTAGAGAGAATTGAAAGCAGATGAAAGCAGAATTCCCCAGATGATGGCCAACCCAAGTGCCAGGATGAGAGAGGTGTGCTGCGAGCCTGGAGAGCAAGTTAAGAGTGGTCAGGGTCACTTCAGGAAAAGCAAAGAACTGAGAAATACCTTGAAAAAGAGGTCCAAGTACGTGGAAAAGTGAAACAAGAGCTGTTGGAAGCTGTGAGAAAAATTAGCAATGGATAATAAAGAAAACTTAAAATCGCTAAAAAAAAAAAAAAGGAATAGGGGAAATGAAATTTGTTTTTTTGTTTGTTTTTAAAGAATATTTGGAAGAAGATGGGGCCCTCTAGACTGATCTTTGAGCTCACAGTAGCAAGTACTATGGAAGCCTCCAGTTTCCACTCTAGGCAACACTTCAGAGTGAAGAGAGAGAGGGTGCTCTCATTTTCCCACCCATCCTTTAGGGTACCGGAGACCTTCTTCCAAGTATTCTCTGTAAGGGCAGCAATGACGTTACCAGAGGCAAGGCTGAGGATCCCTGTTGGGAGGAATCTTTCTATCTCGGTCCTCTAATTCCCCAGGGGAAGTCTTTTCTCCTAACACTTCCGTTATTCTCCACCCGCCCTCCTCATTGGCTCCTCCCCCAGCAAGGAGGAAGGACTTCATTTTATTGGTGGATCTGAGGGAGGGGAGGAACTGGGCATGCCTGGTTCTGCTTTTCCTCTCATCTTGAGAGTGCTTTCTTCAGAGGCTGTGCAGATCGAGGCTTGCTCCTCTGTGCTGTTCCAGGTAGAGTTTCTTTCACTTGGAAGGCTCTTGAATGGGGAAGTCTGGCTGGTTATCCAGTGCTGCCAGTCACTGTGCGGGGTCAGTCTGTCCAATCCTGCAGTTCACAATTAGGGAGCCCATTGTTGCCCCATACCTTCACGCAAGCTTTCAGTAGTAGTAAAAGTGATGCTTTGGTTCCTCCATTGGCCAGCCATCTTGTCCTTAGTTGTTATTTATCGGGTTGAATCTAATTCACCATTAACTCTCTCAGGTATCTGGCTATCATTCCTTCGGTGTTCTCAGTTCTGTAGGATTTTGTGTGGTCAGCTTCGTGGCAGTGTATAAATACCATATATGCTAATTCTAAATTTAATAACCTTGTATCAAATTCTTCTTTGCATTCTTGGTGTAATAAGTCAATTACATAATGAGAAAATGAAGAGATTAAGTTAAATTTCCTTGATTTGCAAGTTACCCACATTGAAAATATAAAAGTTATCAACTGAAATATAGAATAACATTTTGTTTCTCTCCTGAGAAAATATGAAAGTGAGGAATATGAGGATTCAGTAAAGTGAAAGGTTGACAAAAATGATGTCTACTTTCCTATTGTATCCTAGGAGAATGAGTTCAACTCACATTAGGAATTGACTTATATAACAAATGTGCTTTGTAACATAAAATTATTGAGTATTTTCTATGTGCCAGGCAATGTTTTAATGCTAGGGATAGAGTAATCAACAAAACAAGCAAAAACCCCTACCCTTTTGGAGTCTTTCCTTCCTTATTTCTTTTTTCCATTTTTCCTTTTTCTGCTTTATTGAGTTATAATTGCCAAATGAAATTACTTTCTCATGGACAAGGCAGATAATGAACCATAAATAGGCCAAATATGTAGTATGTTAGAAGGCAATGAGTGTGATGGGGAAAAAAAATAAATAGGAAAGTTGAATATGGAGTGTTGAGGTTACAGAGTATTCCTGGAAACAGGGTTGGTTGGGGTAGGGGCTGGACTAGGAGCAAGGTTTGCTGGGGGTGGGTTGCTGAAAGATGAGAATTGGAAGTCTTTAAAGACCTGGGTATGCCATGATTCCTAATCAGGTAAGTGAACTTCATAGTGGAGACATCAAAGCCAAGGTAAGGAGGTTTTAGTAATATTACTCTGATGACTTTGTAGTTTTGAATGGGGTAGGGTTGGGGGTAAGAAATTGACTTTGTGCATGACTGTATCCAAATTTGTTGTGGTTTGGCATAGGCACTTGACCTTCTAATACTTTGACCTCTGGTAATTCCTCTCCTCAGTTTATCTAAATTCCATTCCCCCTTTAAGGCCTAGTTTGAGTTCATGTGTTCTGTGTGGCTTTTAAAATAGTTTGTTCATTCCAATTCCTAATGATCTCTCCTCTCTATGATTTATTGCATTGAAAAGAAAACTTTTTTTTTAGAGGTTCACTATGGTTGCACTTTTTTCTTTGTTGTTATTGAAGAATTGCAAAACCAGAGGACATGTATTTTAATTCCTTTATATTGCTTCCCAACATGCTGTAAGTGTGCTTGGCGCTCTGTTTTATTATTGATTATCCTCATGATGATATTTGTGAAATCAGGTCACCTGCTCGCTAGAATTCTTTCCCAGGCTCTATAACACATACATAACAATGTTCAAATCCTTTAAATACCCTCAGCCTATGCTTATAGTTTTCTCTCCTGTCATTCTGTACCATTTCCATGTTTTAAATAGTGAGGTTCTGAAAAGATAAACATTCAGCCAAATTTGTCATGCTCCCATCACCCAAGCTGCCAGCCTCTTCCTCTGACTCTTACCTATCTGAGATACTTGGATGTTCTTTTTCTTTTTCTTTAAACAATTTAATTGATGCATAATTTCCATATTATAAAATTTATCCTTTTAAAAGTGTGCAGTTTGGTGAGTTTTAGTATATTCACAGAGTTGTGCAACCATATATCTATTTGCAGAATACCTTTATTGAGCTAAAAGAAACCCTGTGTTGTCAGTCACTATACACTGCTTCCCTTTCCAGTTCCTGACATTTACTAGTCTACTTTCTGTCTCTATGGATTGGCTAATCTGGACATTTCATATAAATGGAATAATACAGTATGTGGTCTTTTCTGTGTGGCTTCCTTAACATGGCATAATCTTTTCAAGATTTATTCATGTTGCAGTACTTATCAGTCCTTTTAATGGCTGAATAATATTCCATTGTATGGATGTACCACATTTTGTTTGTCCATTTATCACCTGGTAAACACTTGAATTGTTTCTACTTTTTGATGATTTTGAATAATGCTGTTTGTGGATATTTGTGTACAAGTCATTGCATGAACATATGTTATGATTTTTCTTGGATGTATACCTTGGAGTGGAATTGGTGGGTCCTATGGCAACTATATCCTTAACAGTTCTGAGGAACTTTTGAGGAACAGTTCTCTAAAGTGGCTGTACCATTTTATAATTGTACCAGCAATGTATGAGGGTTTCAATTTCTCCATATTCTAGATAACATTTGTCATTTTTTTTTTTTTTTTTTTTAATTTTAGTCATCTGAGTAGATATGAAGTGGTATTGTTGCAGGTTTGATTTTACTTTCTGTGATGGCTAATGATGATATTGGGCATCTTCTCATGTGTTTATTGGCAATATATATGTATATTTTCAAGACATATCTATTCAGATCCTTTGCCTGTTTTTCAATTGAGTTGTTTGTATTTTCATTATTGAGTTGTTAAGATTTCTTTTTATATTTTAAATACAAATTTCCTATTAGGTATATGATCTACAAATATTTTCTCTAATTCTATGGGTGATGTTATCACTTTTTTGATGCTGTTAATTGAAATGTAAGAGTTTTTAATTTTGATGAAGCCCAATTTATTTATTTTTCCTTTGTTGTTTGTGTTTTTGTTGTCAGTATTTAAGAAACTTTTCCTTACCCAAGATCACAAAGTTTTATTCCCATTTTCTAAGAGTTTTACAGTTTTAGATCTTATATTTATGTCTATGCTCAATTTTGAGTTAATTTTTGTATATGGTGTGAGGTAAGGATCCAAATTAATTTCCTTTGTGTGGATAACCAGCTGTCCTTGTACCATTTGTTGAAAAGACTGTTCTTTCCCCCCATTACAGTGTCTTAGCACCCTTTTCTAAAATCAATTGATCATAAATATATGGTTTTGTCTTGTTTATACGTCTGTCTTTAAGCCAATGTGACAAAGTCTTGATCACTATAGCTTAGTAGTAAGTTCTGGAATATGAGACCTCCAACTTTGTTTTTCTCCCAAGATTGTTTTGGCTGTTCCAGGTCCCTTGAATTTCTAGATAAAATATAAGATCAACTTGTTAATTTTTACAAAAAAAGCCAGTTGGGATTTGATTAGTGATTACATTGAATCTGTAGATCGATTAAGGAAGTATTTCTATCTTACTAATAATTGTCTTTCAATCCATGAAAATGAGATGTTTTTCCATTTATGTAGATTTTCTTTAATTTCTTTCAGTAGTGCTTTATAGTTTTCAGAGTACATGTATTTAATTTCTCTTGTTATATGTATTAATTGTTATTTTTGTGTGTGATGCTATTGTCAATGGAATTTTCTCAATTTTGTTTTTAAGGTGTTCATTGCTAGTGTGTAGAATTCCAAGTGATTTTTTAATATTGATCTTGTATTCTCCAATTTTGCTCAACTTGTTCATTAGTTATAATTTTTTTGTGGATTCTTTATGATATTCTATATACAAGACCATATGATTTGCAAAACAAAGATGGTTTTGCTGCTTCTATCCAAACCTGAGAGTCCTTTATTTGTTTTACCTGTCTGTTTGCCCTGGATAAAACTTTCAATGTTGAATATAAGTTGTGAGAGCAGATATCTTTGTATTGTTTCTTATTTTAGGGGGACAGCATTCAGCTTTTCACTATTAAGTATGATGTTAGTTATGGGTTTTCTGTAGACGTCCTTCAAAAGGTTCAAGAAGTTTCTTGTATTCTTAGTTTGTTAAGAGTTTTTTCTTAGGAAAGTGGTTGGGTTTTATTAATTATTTTTTCTCTGTTTATTGAGATAATCATGTGGTTTTGTCGTTCATTTTATTAATTAATCTCATGCATTGTACTGATTTTTGGATGTTAAACCAACTTTGCATTCCTGGAATAAATCCTACTTGGCCATGTTGTGTGATTTTTTTTTTTTTTTTAAATATTACTGGATTCATTTGCTAGTATTTTGTTGAAGATTTTTGCATCTGTATTCATTAACAATACTGGTCTGTAGCTTTCTTTAATTGTGACATCTTAATCTAGTTTTGACATTGTAAAACAAGTTCTTTTGTTGGGAAATGTCCTCTCATATTTTTTGAAAGATTTGTAAGAATTGGCAATAATTTTTCTTTAATTGTTGGGTAGAATTTATCACTGAAGTTATTTATCTAGGTGTGGGCTTTTTTAAAGCTTTTTGTTAAAATTGAAGTATAATTGACATAAGATGTCATATTAGTTCCAGGTATACAACACAATAATTAGATATTTGTATACAGAGTGACATGATCACAATAAACCTAATAACCATCTGTCTCCATACAAGGTTGCATATTTTTTTTCTTGTGATGAGAAATTTTAAGATTAACTCTCTTAGCAACTTTAAAATATGTGACACAGTATTATTCCCTATAATCACCATGCTGTACATTTCATTCCCATGACTTATTTTATAATTGAACTTTTGTACCTAGCTCCAAACCCATTTTGTTCCCTCCAGTGGCTGCTAGGCTGCTAGTTTTCATAGGTTTTAAGACTACTCACTGGTGTAAAGACCTGTCATGCAGCTGGGAGAGAGAAATAGGAATAACACAAATTCAAATGTCACAAAATTTATTGTTCTTGAGATTTAGCCATTTTTCTTGAAGGAACACTCCTCAGATTGTTGAAAGCCTTTGGTTACTTTACATAGTTACAAAAAAGTTGATATTTACAATTTTTTCCCATGTTCCCATTTTTTCAGAGGCACTTTTATGGAGGAGTAGATTTTTTTTTTTTAATATTTTATTTATTTATCTGACAGAGAGAGACACAGCAAGAGAGGGAACACAAGCAGGGGGGTGGGAGAGGGAGAAGCAGGGTTCCTGCCGAGCAGGGAGCCTGATGCGGGGCTCGATCCCAGGACCCTGGGACCATGACCTGAGCTGAAGGCAACCACTTAACTGACTGAGCCACCCAGGTGCCCCTGGAGGAGTAGATTTTCAGAGGCACTTACTCTCCCATTCTAGAAGTGCTTCTCTTGGCTGTTCTTTTTTTTTTTAATTATGTTATGTTAATCACCATACATTACATCATTAGTTTTTGATGTAGTGTTCCATGATTCATCGTTTGCGTATATTGACTGTTCTTTTTAACCACTTTTGCACAGAGCCAGAAAGAAGTCCAAGCAAAGACTTAACAGCTAGCTAAACATATGTAAGCCATAGACACAGACGAGAGAAGACCAACTTGCATACACTTTTCTTGAACATTGAAAATTTTTGTTTACAAAAAAATTAAACTTTTTCCACGTGTCAAGTTTTGTGCCATGGTGAACAAAACACAGTCTTGGCTTTTTTTTTTTTTTTTTTTTTAGTGGCCAAAGGATAAAGTAACTTTGGATCAGAAAGATGATACCAGGCTAACAATTTTGAACTTGCAAGACATAAGGAAGAAGTGGAAGAAGTGGAAGGAAGAAGTGGAAGGAAGAAGGTCTCCTAGACCTATACATTTTATGAGAGAAAAATATAACAGGGTCTGATAAAGGGTGTGATGTCAATCATGATCATGATTGAATGTAGCATTGTAGAAGCCAGAAGAATCAAAGTAGCACATTGCCATTTGATATAGTTGTTTTTATGCTAATCAGAAGTCTTTTGAGGTAATGTGAAGGGAACATATTTTTCTACCTTGTTTTTTCTAACCATAGATAAGGAAAAGTTTAGACTTTAAAAGATGAAGATGTGATGGTGAAATGTAAAACACTGGCTCTACTGATATCACCTAGAGTTAGTCAACCTATGTGAATTCAGAAATGTCTCAGATATGTGACCACCGTAATTTTAACACTTTAATAAGCCTCATCCACAAACATGAGAAAAAGTTGTTTTTTTTTTCCTTTTTTAAAATACAAGATGAATTAAACAATGAATAAAAGAATCCTGCCCAGCAAACAGTCCATTTCTGTGCTTTCCCAAAATGTGACATACTCAATTCAAGACATTACTCTTTCCTATGGTATAACTCACCTATGGAATTTAAAATCTTTTGCAAGCACTAATGGAGAGAACCATTTATTTTTAATTTCAATTTTGCTCCTGTTTCCATACTGCAAAGTGAGTCTGGAGAGAATCATATGACCATGTTGGTTGGTCTCACTATTACTGGTTGTCTCTGAATGTAGTTGTGTCTCATAGCTATTCAATTGTCCCTTATTCATCCAAGTTGACTCCCTTGCACATTTATCTCATTTGACCTTGAAATCTTCTTTTGCTCTGCCAAGCTTGTATACTCATCCCTGATGGTTTAATTGTGAGCAGACATAATTGATTATCTCTTAATTAAGGAAATGGTATATATATATATTATGAAATTTCCCAACTTTGTTTTCTTTTAAGCTATCTTTGTGCTTTTGTGCATCATCTAAACTGTCTTTGCTGTTTTATTTATCTTCTAATTTTTCCTGTTTCAAAAGAAAGTGTGTCCCTCTTCCTCTTCAAGGCTGGTCTACTTCTTGTGTCTAAGATCCCAATACTGCCATCTATTTTTGGACAATGTTTAACAACCACTTCCTCTTGCATTGTTATTTTTACCATCTCCTTTTGCATTTACTTTCTCCTAGACCTATACATTTTATGAAATTTCCTAAAATATAAACAAAGAAGTACAAAGAACCACTAGCTCAAAAATGTTCCATTGTTTCATTTTTTTACTTTCTTTCATGGACTACACTCATTTTTAAGAACGTGTTATTTTCTGATTACAAAAGTATAGTATATGTATAGGTCAGAAAACTTGGAAAACAAAGAGTTCAAAGGAAAAAAATTACAATAGAAAAAAGTTATTAACATTTTAGAGTATAGTCTTGCATTATTTTTCTGATACTGCAGTTTTTTTTCTGTGATAAACATCGTACTATTCATTTTATATATATGTCTCGTAGTGCATATTACAGATTGCAATACATTGGAAACATTTTCCCACATCAATTTTTTTTCCTACAATTTGATTTTAATGGCTTTATAGCCTGCCATTGTATAAAGGTACCAAAACTTACTTGGCAAATTAATAAATTTTCATATTGTTATTGGAAATTATATTGTATATTTATTGTTTACTTTTTTATTGTTTGTCTCCCCTACTACTTCTATGGAAATAGGAAACTTGATTGTCTTATTTCCCATTGTTCAGTGTCTAGAGCAGTTTGGGTACACAGTGCTCACTGAATGGATAGTTGTTTGTTGTATGAGTTAGTATATCAATACATAATTAAATTATTTCTTATTTTTAATATTGTAAATGATAGTGCAAGAAAATTTTACATATATATATTTTTTTATCACCTCTGGCTGTGTTTAACATTTTCTCTTTTTGTCTTTAGTTTTCAACAGTTTTAATATATGTCCAGCTATTTTCTTTTGTGTTTTTATATTTATTCTCCTTTGTGATCTCTGAACTTCTTGGATCTCTGGTTTGATGTCTGTCATCAGTTTGGGAAGATTCTCTACCATTATTTCTTTACATTTTTTTCCCTGCCATGTTCTCTCTGTCTTCTGGAATTTTGATTACGCATATGGATTGTTTGATATTGTGCAATTTCTCTTGGATGCACTGTTCTTTTTTTTTCCACCCATTTTTCTTTTTGTTTTATTTTGTTAATTTCTTTTGACTTACCTTAAATTTCACTTATTCTGTTGTCTGATGGGTCAGGTCTGTTGTTGAGCCCACTGAAGCCATCTTCATCTACGTTAACTTCTGGCATTTTCATTTGATTTTTTTTGTTATGGGTTCAGTTTCTCCACTGAAATTACTATCTGAATTTGCATGTTGTCTGCCTTTTCTACTAGAGCTTTTTATATATTAATCATAGTTATTTTTTAATTCCTAGTGTGTTATTTCCAACATCTATATCATATCTGAGATTGGGTACGTTTATTGCTTTGCTTTTGACAATGTATTGTTTTTTATTTGCTTTTTTGGATGTCTTTTAAGTTTTTCTTGGCATATGGACATCTTGTGAAGGATAGCAAAAACTGTGGGGTGCCTGGGTAGCTCTGTTGGTTAGGTTAAGTGTCTGCCTTTGGCTCAGGTCATGATCTCAGGGTCCTGGGATCAAGCCCTGCTTCTGTCTCTCTGCTCAGCGGGGAGTCTGCTTCTCCCTCTCCCTCTCTGGCTCTCCCTGCTCCTGCTCACTCTCTCTCTCAGATAAATAAATAAAATCTTAAAAAAAATGGATAGCAAAAAATGAGATAAAAAATTTTTGTGCCTGAAGATGATGTAACAACTTTTTTTTTTTTTCTGACAGGCCTTTAGTATAGAAGGAAGTTAGGTCAGTTAGTTAGGAGTTGAGCTCTGTTTGCACTTTGTTGTTGCTATGGTTACCTTCTGTATAACACCAACTTCAAATCCTTCAGCATTATCTTATGCTCAGGGTGGGGACTGGTTTGCCAGAAAGATTTCCTGATGGCTGCTCCACCCTCTGTTTTATTTATTTATTTTTTTAATTTTTAATTCTTTTTTCACCCTCTGTTTTAAACCTTACCTTCAGAGAGGGCCTCCCTCCATGATCTTGTTCCTTTCCCAAAAGTACCCTGCTGTTTCTTGTTACTCAACTTTAGTTGCATCATGGTAAGGGTGTGTGTGTGTGTGTGTGTGTGTGTGTGTGTGCGCGCATGCACGTGCGTGGTGGTGGTGAGTATTTTCTGTTGTTCTGATTAAGATTTAAACAGGCATTGTGTCCTGGGTCCTGGGAGTCTCATGGGTCATCTCATGATGGGTCATCTCATGATGTCTCTCACCCAGCTGGAGAAGACCTTTACTGGTCTGGGATCAGTACTTGTTTCTGCCCCTCCCCTAAGGGTAAAGAGCTTTTTCCTATTCCAATCCTTTAGCTAGAATGGGTTTTCATCAATGCCCTAAAATAAGGGAAACAGGTTTCCCTCCCTCCCTTTTTCAATAGTTTTAAGCCCTTTGATTCTAGGAGAGATAGGAGAGAGGGATCCAAATCGGGTTTTGTGCTTTCCCAGGGGACTGTTCCCTTCCCAGGACTGCATCTCAAGGAAGGCTTTCTTAGTACTCTCACCGGTGTTTTTGTAAGCATTTGGGAAGGTCTGTAGAGACTGGGCTTGCATGTGGGTGCAAGTTCCCCTATGTTTGCAGCCCCCGGGGTTCTATGTTCTCTGGCTAGCCCATATTCAGCCTGTAGCTATTCTTTAAATATTTTAGTATAATTCTTATTACATGTGTCCAGCAGCATCTACCCCAGGTCAGCAAGTTCTTGCTTTCTGTCTTTGGAGGGCATTTCCTTAGGTTTCATGTTAGTTTGTTCCTCCCCTGCAACCTCAACTAATGATGGATTCAAGTATTAGAGATTTTCCAGCATTTTATTGTTATGTACTCAGTGTGAGATTACATGGAGCTTAAATATTGAGCCACCACACCTTGAGTATAGAATTGAAGCAGATAGTGAAGCCATAAGGACTCAGGCAGGATAGCCAATCTATCCAGTTGTTCTATTCATAGCACTTGGCTTTTGAGGTGCTCTCAAACTGAAAAGTCTTATACCTTTTCCAGTAGAGGAGCCACATCTACATGTAAGAAGTTGGAAGAATGATTCTGAGCCTTTTTAGAGTAGCAACAATGTAGTAAAAGAGTTGGATATGCAATAATTCTTGTTTTCAAGTGCCTTTGATAGATGATTTTTTAAAAAGGAAGAAGAAAACTGCTGAAAAGACAGCTGAGCTCAGAATAGTGCTGAGCAGTGCTGGAAAACCTTCTGGCCAGCCCAGCGATCTCATATCACAGCATCCATTTACCTATAATCTTAAAGGATATTTGATCAATTCAACATTGTTAACATGTAGTAAGACTGCTAACTTTTTGGCATGTACATTTATGTCATCTGGTTATACAAGCATGGAGCCCTGTTGATCAGATGATGGTATAGCTGTTATTTATTGTAAATTTAGCCATCTCATTATAGGTGAATGAAATTCAAATCGTCAGAGTGTCAAGTACAATAAAAGCTTTATCTCCTTTCCTGTCCTTCCTGCCAAATACACACGACAAACACATTTCACTTTAGGAAAAGACTTAAAAGTACTCTGAAGTGCAAACTATTCAAAGGTCTCCAGTTTCTACAGAGAGAACACATAACAGCAAGGCAATTGCAAATCAGGCTAATCTTCAAGGTAATAGGATACTCTTTAAATCTCTTAAACTATGTCTCTTTTGTATATAATACTACAGAATTGTCAGAGAAGAGAAAGGAGAATCCCATAGAACCTTTGAAACTTAAGTGTTAAAAATCATATTCATTTTATATTCAATCATTTTAAAATGCAGGTCCCTAAATCCTGATCTGTAAAGTTTTCTTGATGGGATTGTATTGCCACGGAACGCTGCCAATGACACTGCTTAAATAGTAGTCTTCTTTGTTCTACCTGCTCTCTCACCCTTTTCTGTCACACCAAGGCTCTCCCTCTGTGCCTTAAAAATTCTATACAAACTCATCATTTTTATACAGCTTTCACAGATAGATGGCCCCAGGACCTGGTCTCTGAGCAACAGTATAGCCCTCATGTCTGATTCTTTGCACAGCTGAAACTAGCTGTGTGTTTTAGTATGTGTTTTTATATACTTACATATTTATATTTATCCTGCCTGACACTAAGTGATACGCTTTTCAAATACAGAGAACATATCTACTCCCCTCACACTTCTCTACAATATCTGGTATACTGCTCTTCTTTGTAGTGTGCGTTCGAATTAGATATAAAGTCAAGCTCTGAAAGTACAGACATTTTGAAAAATCTTGCTAGCCCACTATAACTGCAAACTGGCTGGGGTATAATATGCAAAGGAAGGATGCCAGTTTTTCTTGAGCACAGGATTAGGGGCAGGCAACAATTTAATGTATATATTTCTCTTAAATTCAGCTATCTATCTATCTATATCTATCATGTGTGTGTTTGTGTGTAATATAATGTGTGTGTAATTATTCTAATTTTTATATATAGGAAAAAATGAGCCCAGAAATTAATAAATTTGCACAAGGTCACACAAGTAATACTTTGAAGAGAGAATTCATTTATTTATTTATTTATTTATTTATTTTTTAAAAGATTTTGTTTATTTATTTTGGGAGAGCGAGCAAGCAAGCATGAGTGGGGGAGGGGCAGGGGCAGAAGGAGAGAAAGAACCTCAAGCAGACTCCCTGCCGAGCATGGAACCTGATGCAGGGCTGGATCTCATGACCCCAAGATTATACCTGAGCTGAAACCAAGAATCTGATGCCCAACCGACTGAGCCCAGGCGCCCTTGAAGAGAGAATTTAAACACAGGAGTATTTGCATATAAAGTCAATGCTGTAGTCAACCACTGACTCTCCATATAAACTTACCAGTAATTATCTTGACTTCCAAATGGGATCCCTATGCAGTGAATAACTCATTGACTACCCCCAAGGTAAGACCTTGGCATCCTTGTTTAAGTACCAGTTTTAGAAAGAAACCATATCAGGGTACCAATTCTAGAATGATCTTCTATTGATCTTATTATTGAGATCTGATGGGTGAAAAAGTCCACCTGGGTTTAGAAATATCTGCTAAAAATAATACTTAAAGGTATTACTGCATTGGGTCTTTGGAAATAGAAATGTTAGTTGACAATAATTAATACTGATTTACTAAATAGCTGTCCTAGACACACATACAGTATCCTTTAACTAGGATGGAAAATGCTATTTAAAATAAGAGCCAACTGCAGAAGCTTTTGTATATAAGGGGAGCAGCCAGATTCCTATTGGAGAGATGACCTTTTGTTTGGAAATGGAAGAGATGACAGATATGACAGATTCACTCTTCCTATATTCATGGTCTAAACCAGAGATTTGGGAGCACCTGAGAAACTTTAAAAATTCTGATGTCGGGGACTAGGACCCAGGCATCAGTTTTTAAAGCTCCCAGGTGATTCCAGTGTACAGCAAATTTGGAAAACATGCTTCTAGAATCTTGCTTCTCAAAGTGCAGTCCTGGGTGCTTATTAGAAATGCAGAATCTTGGGCCCCACCTCAAGTCTACTGAATCAACGTCTGCATTTTAACAAGCTCCCCCAGTGGTTTCTATGCACATTAAAGCTCAAGAAGCACTGGGCTAGAAAAGTTTTCAACTCAAGATGTGCATTAGAATCACCTGGCAGCTGTTAAAATATGATATTCTGGCCTCACTCACAGTGATTACAGTCCATTTGGTGTAGGGTGGGGACTGGACATTGGTATGCTGTATGCTTCTCAGGTTTCCAATGTGCAGTTACGATTATGAAGTAGGAGGCAAAGCTAAGCACTGAATAACTTTACATAAAAGAGAATCTAGAGGTTTAGGTAGCCTGGAAGATAGAGATTAGGGACACTAAAAAAAGGGGAAGTTTAAAGATGCTTATGGTGGGTGATGCAGCAATGTGTTGGGAATGGGGGCTCAGAGAGGAAAGATTTTTCCAGTGAGAAATTTCCATGGTGGTGGGGAAGGAAGAGTAGAGATTGGTTGAAGGACTTTAAAAACACAGATGTGTCATATTCAATTTTAGGTTGTTGGTTTTCTTACGAAGCAAAAGAGGTGACAATGAGAACATCTGACCCTAGTAATTACCACAATTCTTGTGACGTGTAAAATCCTCACAAGATTATGAAGGATGGAGTTTTGAGCTATTTAAAATATAAACTACAGGAAGAGTAACCCCAGAAAGTTAGAGAACTTAGAGTTGGAGGCATTGTCTTATCAGTCATATGGGAAACAAACACATCGTATAAAGACAGTTTGTCCTTTGAACAGCAGCTGTTTCTACTGCTTCAGGAATGAGTAGTACCTCTCTAGCTTGAGTCTAGGTTGGTAACTCATTCTGGCTTTTTGGTTATCTAGCCTTCTCATTACTCACTCATGCTGCCTCCTTCTTGAGATCCATGTTGTTCTTTTAGTCAGAGGATCTTTCTCATGTCTAGTTATTAATGCATGAAGACTTTTCATCTAACTCTTTGTCTCTGGTTCTTTGTCATTATATCCAGACACTCCTAAGCAAGGAAGAAATTTTTCTGATTGCTGAGTGCAGGATACATCCCTTTTAAATAAGGAGACAGAAACAAAACAAAGCCAAACGACAAACCCAGAATTCTCTCTCCTTCTGAAATAAGAGGGGTCATTTATCTACGCTTAACTAATTTCAGAGGGAAGTGTGAAAAACTCCCCTTGAGGCATCCACGTCATCTGTGTTAAGCTTGGGGACACATCCACACTCAGTGTGGCTGTATCTTGTACCTAAGACATTTAAACCAAAGGGAGTATTAGGTGTAGTAGTGAGAGCTTAAGTTATTGAGCAAGCAGATTCTCAAGGGAGGAAATGCTTTACCTCATTTCATCTAACCTCCTGTCTCTCCTTTCTGAAAGAAGGAAAAATGGACAAGAAGTGGTTGTGGAAGATTTTGTGTCTAAAGTGTAACATGTTTGATAAAAGTGCTATTTTTCTGTGTACATCTTACCTTGGACTGCAAAACAAGTGGGGCTTCTTTGGGGCTTTTGCTCTGGCAGTGAAGTAGCAATGTAAAAAACTGGAAAATGACCAAGGCTGAGAGTGGTCAGTCTGAGCAAGGGCAAGTGTAAAGGGAAAATCAGAGTTGAAAGAAGGTAAAGTGATAATACCAAGGTACCCCATTGCCTTATCTATCAGATAGAATATCATTTTCACTATTTAATATTTAGCAGAAAGTATCTTTAAATAAGAACACAGCCCATGCATGAATCTCATACATTTTGCTACTTAGTAGAGTAGAACCACATTTTTTCTTTGGGAGTCAATATGCCATAAAATGACTAAAATTAATTTCCCCCCATCAATCTTTACTTCACGTTAGGTTACAGACAGAGAGTGAGCAAAGGATGTCTAGGAAACCAGCCCAGGGACAAAGGAAGAAACTGATTCAGTAATTGGAGCAGTAGTCTGAGGTCATTTAGTATAGAGGCTGCCCCCCATACCATTGGACTTACCACATAGGGAAGAGATGCTAAAAACTGGCAATTAGAATAGACTAGTAGGTGGGAGGAATTCAGTGAGTTCAGTCTAAAGTCTGAAGTCCTCAATGGTCTTGAGATGTTCAGAACATCAGCATGATGCTCATGATAAGGACTCTTTGTTACCAGGAAAAGGGTAAATCCTATTCTCTGATATGAGCAGGGAGGAGAATTATACATCTCAGCCAGACTTTCAGCAAAATGATTACATTGTTTTGTAATGGGATTACAGGGGTTACATTTTCATTATTCTAGATATTCACTTATTTGGAAGACCTTCCTGGGACATCAATTGGATAGCTAAGGTGTCATGATATAAACATGGAGTTTTCTCTTAGTTACCAAATAACATGCTTCTTCCTTATCTAATACACTGCTTGCATCTGTCCTTTTAACCTTGTATTAATATCACCATTGAAAGTTAACTTAAAATTACATTTTTTGGTTGCTTATTAAAATATATTGGCATGATCGTCCCTCTCTTCCCTTCCCTTAATCATGCACTGAGCCCACTTTCCTCTCCCCATACACTTCTCAAACCCTGATCAAACATAATTTGATCAGAATGCTCCCCTACCTTCTCTTTAGCTTGTCTGCTCTGTTTCTCATCTTTTTTATTGAAACTAACACCTAGACAATTTGTTTCTCAGTCATTATCATTGCTCACCTCCAATTTTAGCTCTTCAGATGGTATCACACTTCTCTTTCAACACATGCAACTAATTCAGCCACTCGACATGTTTACTCCTCACATTTATACAAAACACATTTAAACATTCACTTTTCATTTGCATCTGCATTTCATACTGTTTCGAAAAAAAGAACTCACACAAGAGAAGCATCTGCCAGAGCTCCAGTTCTTGCAATTTCATTGTGCTTCTTTTTCTTCTTTTTTCTTCCTTTTTTTCTTCATTTGGTAATGAGGGGAGCTATAACATGGTTATGTAATACTTGGCTGACCATGTCAAACAAGGTACCAATATTTCCTTAAATTTACACCTATGTAAATATCTTTGGGAGTGATCTTTATGTGTGTGTGTATTCCACATGGATGGATGCACACGGTCATGTATAGAGCATGTATTTATAACAAGGTTCGAAGATTGGCAGCTTAACTGCCAATTCCTATCAGACAGGAAACAAACCAGTCTCTTCTTTAGCACAAAACCACCAAAGAGACAGTGCTGTCTGGCAGTTGCTTTCAGGTGAATGATCAATTGTTCCTTTGCTTCCAGTTCTACTAGTGAAATTTCCACTGTGGACCAGAAATCCTCCAACGCCACAATTTACCCTTTCAGTACTTTCACCCTCTCGCCCAGGCAGTAGATTTTATCTTAAGCACTCAGGAGGTTTTCTTTCACTTAATTGTATCCATATAATAATTTCTTGGTCTCTAACTTCAGCATTTGCTCAAGTGTATTTAAATAACAGCAGATGATGCTTGCCGGCAGTGTAGGGGTAAGAAGACAGGCTGGTTTGGTAGCTAAGCAACAGGCCTAGAAGTGATAATTTATAATCTGCATTGCTTTGTGACCCTCAGCCACTTTTTTGCCTAGTTTCATTTCTGGTAAGATGGGGCTAGTAGGCTGATAGTGGGTATTTACATGACTTCTATTAGATAAATAGACAAAAAATATTAGGTACTTCTTAAATCACAGAATCCCATTTTCCCTCTAACCTCCAGTGAAACTTTCTTAGACTGTGGGATTTTGTAGTTAAGGCTCCCTTTGTGGCTGAAGTATATCTAAAAGCCACTCTACGTGTCATTGGTTTTGCCCTTGAGATGTAGGTTAACCATTGATTCTATACGCTACTAACCTCATCATATGTGACCTCAGGAAATTGATTAACCTGTCTCCTCCTTCAGGCTACTATTGCCCCCATGCAATAAAATAAACAAATCAATCTTTTTTATGTACTTTCTTGTATTCATTTGTCTTTCAAAGCTCGTCAGTTTCTCTCTTCCCAGCTCTGCAATTATTCAGAGCCCATGTAACCTGTTGGCTGGAAGCTTTAACTCCACTCCCTTTCCTGAGATATGAAAAGCTTCTCTTGCTTGGTAAACAAAACCTATTAGTAAGAGTTTGTGTTACAAGTATCTATTATACTGAAAAAAAAAAAAAAAAAAAAAAAAAAACCCAAGAAAAAACCCCGCCAACCCCCGAAGTATCTATTATACTGTAATATCTTGGCTTAGAAAACAATTTACCATTTAGAAATGCAGGTACTCGATGAACAAGAATTTTCGTGAGGGATTTTTAACATGTCACACTAATGGCATTAATAGAGCTAGGACACACCACCTTGGTCAGAAGGGAATACAAACAGTGCCCGCTGCACTTTTATCCTCAGGAAATTCTTGTCTTGTAGCTCCCAGTGCCTGACAAACATGGTAATGTGTCTGTAAATTTCAGCTGACAGAAACACATCAGGTAATCAGCAACCTCAGAAAGTAAACAAAGCTGAGCCACTGAGAGTGATCCCCCAGCAGCCAGAGGGGTTCTTGGAGGTGGTGGTAGGAAAAGCACACCCAGACAGGAGGGAACACGGAAGATAATTCTCTTTATCCTGGGTGGGAAACTGCCCTTCAGTCACTCCCAGAACGCTGAGACATTAAATACTTGCCTGCCTCCTTTGGCTGGTAATTAGCTGGTAGACCATGTACCTTGATGGATGCTTTGTACTTTGTCATCAAAACCCTTTTCATCTCTCTTTCTTTTTCTACTTTGAAGAGTTAAACAGACACCATAAAACTGTGGAGAATAATATAACAAACACCGATGAACCCACCTGGAATTTAAAACTGGAACCATTTTCACATGATGCTCTGGACTTAAAGCATAGGTAACAGTGACTTCCTTTTCTTCACCTAGTCCCATTCTCCTCCCTGCTCCTCTCATACAGGGAACTGTTTTATGAATTTGAAGTGATTTTTCCAGTCAGTTTTTTAAAAACTACTTATAAATTTGTTGCAGAAACAACGGTGTATGTGTAAAAACTTAGATAAGTGATCATCTCCTTACTCCATTTAATTATTTCTTTACTCTCAACCCTTATTATACTTTTGTTGCCCTGTCTTTCATTTTTTTTCGTGCATGTTTGTTCTCCTCATTTACATCTTTATCTGGCTCATTCTGTTGCCTTCACTTTTTTTCCTTCCTTATCTTTGTTCTTGCTTCTTACTTCTGAGATACATATTCACACGTGCTCATCAGCGTGTGCGCGCATCTAACCCATACACTGCCAAGAACTGCACAGCAAACCCTAGCCATCCTCTTGCTGGCGGACCTTCCCAGATTTAGCCTCCAGTGATGTGGTCCTCACTACCAGAAAAAGAACAGTAAAGTCCACACCAACAAAGGGGGGTACACAGAAGATCACGAAGTCTCTGACCTCTAGATTAACTCAAGTGTCTGATAATCAATCCTCTTATGGAAAATGACCCATTTGTGGGTGATATATAAGCCTTGTGAATGAACAGTGCATCAAATAGTGCATTCAAATTAATGTGGCTGCCCCAGTCCTATTTTGCTCTCTCCTGGTGATGGAAGCAGCTGGAGTTTCCAACTACAACTTGTACAGTGTTAGGAGAGATTTGACATTTAAAAGGATCGGGACCCACTTTTACCCTGATAGTTTTGTAATTAGGTCTTGGGATTTCCCTAGAGCATAGTAAAATTATTCTCTTTACTGTATATACCTCCTGTTGCAATTCTCTGGTCCACTTACTGAACTCCCACTCAGATCAAAGGGCCACATGTTTGACTCACCAGATTCTTGACCAGCTCCTGCCCTCTCCTAGGTTACCTGATGGGTTTGCCATGTGGCTTCTCTACCACATGCTCCTGTCCTCAGTCAAACACTGACACTCGTATTTCCTTGTATACTCTTGATTGACCTCTTCCTCTTGCAAGAGATCCAGAGAGCATACTTGTACTCAGGCAAATGTTAAACCTTTTCCAAGGAGCTTGAGTCATTATGGATATCCTGCTCTTCACTTTCACAAAACTTTTGTGGTGCACAGGGGTGCTGAAGGGAGGAGGCAGAGAGGTGACATACCCTTTCCCCCAGTGATTTGATCTTCTTTGCACACTTCTTTGCTACATAATTAGCCCTTGCTTTATTTGCAGTTTGGTTTCATCTGCCCAAATGGATTTAACTTCTTTGAGGGTAAGGCTCATGACTATGTCATTCAGTCTGTTTGTATGAAGCAGGCCCTATCTACAGAGCTCTGTGCCATAGGCATACTGTAGTTTTTTTAGTTTCCTGAATATGGTCTTCAGTATACCCTAGTCCCTCGAACACAGGGTTATCTTTGCCTGAAACATCCCCAGTAAACCCTTTCCCCACTCTGACTCCCATCCCAGTCTACCCCAGATCTACATCTAGCTAACTTACCTCATATGGTTTGTCTCAGTGTAGATATCGCTGTCTCCAGGAAATCTTCTTTGATATTCCAAGTCTGAGAGCAGTCTCATCATCACTTACCACGTTCTGTCCTTATTGCCGACATGCCCGTATGCCTCCCTGACTAGACTGCAAGCTGCGGCTGTCATGTTCAGTGTGCGCCTTGAATGCTGGGCACAGAGTCTGGTACACGGTGAAACTCTTCATATGTGCCAGTATTATATAGATCGAGGGGGCTCTTACTTTACTCTGTCCCACAACCTCGTAAAAACATTTAACTTTTTTTACCTCTCTATTTTTCTTTTTCTAGTCAGTTACAGAGGAAGGAAAGTTGTTTTACTCTTAACCTGTTCGTGAGTGAATGCACTGCACAGATTGACCTAAGGGAGGAGAACAACACCTTTACATATGCTTAGCTACTGAGTTCACTTGGCTAAAAGCTTGAGTTTAATGAGTATAAAATTCACCTTGCTAAAATCCTCACCTTAAAGTGTATGAAGCACCTTAAGCAGAATCCATATTTCAGTTTAAGAAATTCAAATAATGCTTCTGATGACACATTCACCAACATCTCATATGTGTACTATATATACAGCCTTTTTATCTCAGGATTTCACATAGCCTTACCAAAACTAATTAACCAGTGGAAACAAGATCCCATGTGTAGAGGTAAAGAGATGGCATCACTAACTCCTTTTATCATTGTGAACTAAGAAACTTGTAGATTCTTATCCACTAATGAGAAAGTATACATTCAAAGTTGTATTAGTCCAAGGTGTTTCTTAATCCAGCAGACTTTCCTGCCCTTTGGCAATTAGTCGTGCTTATATAGGCTGCCTGTGCAATAATGATTTGAAAACTTTTGAAACGTTGACCCCTGAGTGTGTAGCTAAGCTGAACAACTTCTAGAAGGAGTTAAGTGATTATTTTTCCCATCCCTTCTTGTATGGTTCTTTCTGTGTAAAAGGAAAAAAAAAATCTGGTGAATCATGTCAAACAAGTAGAGAAAAATGGCCCTGAAATGTACAAAATGGCAGAATACTGACTCATCACATTTACACTTACATTATAGTTTATTTTAATATAAATTCAAGCTGCTAAAATTACTCCCACAGACAGCTGTGTAAAGTCACTTCCCCTCCCCACACGCACATTTTCTTGTAACCAGAATCTTAGAGTAATTCTTTCAAATGTCTGTAGAGGAGAAGATGAAGATGACATATCCGTCTCCAAACGAGGAATCCACCTTAGTGTGGTGACCGTTTCTGGAGGAGGTACTCCGGAGAGCTGCAGTTCCTCTTGCTCAGGAGATTCTGCTCCTGTCCAGCTCGAACGCATGGTCTGCTATTGGGCCAGTCTCCTCACTCTGTGAAATAGGTGCCATGGAGGAGCACGGCGCAAAAGTAGGTTCTGGATTCAGAGAATCTTTGCGCAGATATTCTCTCTGTTGCCTTCCAGCTCTGTCACTTGGATGGTTCATCTCTCACTTACACTTGCTGCCCAGGCTTGTGGTGAGGGTGATGTTAGATCATGTAAGTAAGGTGGCCAGCCCTCTGACTGGCACATAGTAGTTACTCAATAAATGTTAGCTCCTTCCTCGCTCCTCTGTGCTCTTGCACACTCTCTTTCTCTCTTGGCAGATTCCCTTCTATCTTGTCACCTTCAAGGAGCAGTACTTAGAACACTCATTCCGAGAGTTACTTCGTCATTCCAGTCCATATTGATTGGCATTTGGCTTTAAGTTACTCTTAGTTGGGGTCACCAGTTTGCTATTACATTTCTAGTTATATGGGTAGGTGTATTCTGAATATTCAGCAAAAATGTCTGTTGGACATGTTTTATTTTTACATAGCTGCCCTAGTACCTAACAGTGTGGGTAGGTAATCAAGGGGCTCCAAACTATGTAATTGATTGTTATTAGCTAGGACCCAGCAGATATGTAAGATGTTGATAAGGCTAAGCTCTAAAAAGACAAACACAGTGCTTTACCCACTTTGGGGTTTCAAGCTTCTAGTTAATTACACAGTCATCCTTTCATTCTATGAGCTGACCTACTTTTTAAGATAAACTATCAGCTGGTTGAGGTTTCCCCTCCTTACATTCTTCTCCTACAGAAATCAAAACAAAACTAAAGTTTCTCACTCTGTTATTGCATTTGAATTTCAGGGACTTTGAATAGCTAAGCGCATATTGTACAGTCCCTCACTCTATTCGTAAGGATTTAGATGATGGGTTTAATGTTGGTGGTGTGAGAAAACAAGATTCAGGGAAGATAACCAGTAACATTCCTGCCAGATGTGATCAAATATACTGAGGAAAGACGACATAGGGACTGTTCTTTGGGAGCTGCTAACCAGCATACACTGAAGATGAGATTGAGTTAAATGTTGCTAAGTATTTTTTAAGTACCTAAAAAATTCATAGCCAGAGCAGTTGCAGATTACTAGATAAACAAAAACATCTCAATGTTTGTAAATAATTTCTTTCAATAAATCAGTGTCACTCGAAAGAAATTATTATCCATCATTAAAAATATAAATCCTTGCTGTGCCTCACCCTAGAGCACCTTATGTGGAGTTGCCCATTTGAGAAGCAACTCAAATGCAAAATAATACTTTCAATTCAAGAGTCTAATATTGCGACTTTTCCCTTTAGGGCTAAGGTAAATTTGCATTTTACTTTATTCAGAATAGTGCTGGTTTATGCCTGTTGTCCTGACATAATTATGCATTGCACCCACTTTCACTATCAAAAAGTATTTTAATTTGAATAATAATTTTTTCTTTATTGTTTTTGGGGTCCTAATTGCAGCTCTTTTTGTTTTCTGTGTTCATAGCATTTTATAGCCTGGGGCCTATCTCTCCAGATTGGTATTTAGTGCCTGGCATATTGTGGTTCCCCACCCATGTTGGCTACATAGTTCCTTTTATTTGTTCAGTTGTGTCCCCCTACAAGATACGTTAAGGTTCGAACCTCTGTTACCTTATTTGGAAATACGACCTTTTTGGGAATTCAGTATTCGAAGATACAATCAAGTTAAATGAGATCATACTGGATTAGAGTGGGTCCTAAATCCAGTGACTGGTGTCTCTATAAGGAGAGAGGGATTTGAAGACACAGAGGTTACACCAAGGACAAGGCATGTGAAGACTGAGGCAGAGGTTAGATTTATGCTACCACAAGCTGAGGAATGAGAAGCATTGCCAGCAACCACCAAAAGCTAGAAGAGACAAGGAAGGATTCCTCTCTAAGGCCTTCAGAGGGAGCATGGCCCTGCCAACGCCCTGATTTCAGACTTCTAGTCTCCAAATTGTGAAAGAATACATTTCTGTTGTTTTAAGCCACTCATTTTGTGGTAATTTGTCATAGGAGCCCCTAGGAAACTAGCACATTTTCTCATTTCACCTGTTCTGGAAGATGATTTTGGGTTCACAAAGTGAACCAAGTCTTTTTTTTTTTTTTTTAAGTAAGCTCCATGCTCAGCGTGGAGCCCAACATGCGGCTTGAACTCATGACCGTGAGACCAAGACCTGAGCTGAAATCAAGAGTCAGATGCTAAACAGACTGAGCCACCCAAGCGTCCCTCTATTACCCAGGTCTTAAATCAGACCATCCCAAATGTGTACTTCAAATGAGGTAAAATATATCCTCAGTTTTGGCCACCTTAGAAAGTCTCCCAGACTGAATTTTGCATTTGACATAGAGTCTATATTTTAAAGTAGGATCATCCCCATCATATTCTTCAAATTTGGTGAAAACTTATATAGCATGGCAACCATAGGTAAACTGACAAATTGTCAGAAACTCTTTAAAAATGTTTGTATAGGTAGATGAATATAGATACAGATTTATCTATTACAGCATTTTAAACAGGATACCTATCCTGTTGTTAGTTTTTTAAAAAAAAGTGATGTCTATATCTACATAGCTGTAGCTGTAGATATGGATATTTATACATTCTATCTCTATCTGTATCTCTTTTTATGTCTATATCTCTATCCATATATGGTATTTTTCAGTTTCTGTCCATCTGTCGGTCTGATCTATCTGTCAGTTGACAGATGAATCAATAGATATTGATAGATATAGATATATAAAGGCCATTTACATTTGCAGGAAGTGCCGTGAATAAAAACTACCTTTCAGAATACTTCACGATTGGACCTCACTCCTTTACAAAGTTATTGTATCCTTTCTGAAGTTGTCTTCCTTCTCTTGCTGAGTCTATTCAATGGGAATAAAATCTACATGCTTTCCTAAGCTGCTGTTAGGATTGAGGGAAAACATTCAAATCCTGATGGCACTAATGGCAGAGAGACCAGGAAGGGCTGGATGCTGCCGAAACCCTGCTGGGGAGTAAGGAACGAGCCATCTGGACCTCCAGCTGAGGCCAATTGGATCCAGACAAGAGCTGCCAGCAGGAAGGGTCTGGCTCTGGATGAGGGCCATCCCTGCCGGAGGAAGTGGGCTGGCCCTGGAGCAGAGGGAGCAGGATGCTCTTCTCAAGAGAAAGGACTTGGAAGACAGGTCCTCTCAGAGGTCACAGTAAGGGACAGACACGTTATAATTATTAACCTTGACAGAAGGCCAGCAAGATGATGAGTACTGTTGAGAACATGGAAACATTCTTGATTTTTGTCCAGGGAATCATTTATTCTGGTAAAGAGGTCAACTCTTTGGCGTTCTTGTCCCTTACATCATAACTCTGCAGAGGAGTCATTTACTTGAACCGAAGAGACCAACTTTTTTCTTTTATCGATCCCACCTCAGATGTTATGTTTCTACTGAAAATTTCTTTCTTCTGGTGCTGCTGCTCTCATCCCTTTACTCTCAGTTATTTTGGCATCAACTCCAGGAGGAAAGAAACATCCCCTGGTTCATCACATCTTTTCTAGTAGTATCTACAATATTTTCAAATGATATGGTTTAGTAACATTATTGTTTCCCTTCATAGATTTCCTAGTTACTAGATTTGTATGAGCACCTCTTTAATTCTAGAGTAGACAGGGGAACTGTGAATGAACTCTCATTATCCGCCATAGTTTATTCATTGGGTTTGAAAATAAGCTCTTGGTGAAATTTTGTCTAATTATGTGATTTTGGGGGGGGGTCTAGTTTAGATAAAAGATGATTCAAGGTAATTACTATATTTACTGACTTGACCTGTTCTCTGGCAGAATGAGTCTGTGCTGCTCAATACTTCTCTGTCCATCAGTATCAGGAAAAGCATAGGAACATTGTTGCCATGAGCACCATGACACAGAATCTAGAGAGTTTTTGTTCTTTACGCTGAACCATTTTACGTATTTTTCCCATCAAATTATTTGGTTTTGGCACTACCTGGAAAATAGTTAATAAATGGTTTATTATTATCAGAAATGTGCACCAAACCCAGAAATGTGCATCAGACCCAAGAGTTTGTTTGTTTTTAAGATGCTTGTGTTAAGGTTACCTCTGGAGTTTTTGATTCATTTGTTCTAGGGTGGATACACATTGTGTGTAATTTTGTAAAACCATCCCGAGTCAACCTGATGCATATCCCAAATAAATGTCATTAGTTTAAAGAATGTTCCATTGTACATTATACACTCAGCAATCCAAGGGTTTCAGTATAGCCTAGTTTTTGTCTCCTTTCTGCCTTCCTCAAAATGCTAAAATTGTGCTCTGTACATAATGACAAGTTGTTCAGTTGTCTCTACACACGTAGGCCTGCAGACTCAAGCCCATCAAATTCCATATTCCTGGCAGTCAGACTTTTCCATAGCTACAGACACCAAAGACTTTTATTCATTTGGGAGTCTTAACCTTGTCCCCAATTTGACCTGCTGACAATAAGCAGGGTGAACTAATCTAGATTTAGTCTTTTTTGTTTCTCGTTTACCCAATACTGAATAGTAAAAGGGCCAAGAGGGAGGTTGGCAGTAGTGAGCTGAAGCAAGGGTCCTCATCAATCAGATCATCAGTCATCAGACATCCATCTTCTGGGTGATGGAGAGTAGACCGAGAAAGGCTGAGACAGGCAGCAAAGTAAAAAGTGAGGTGGCTAACTCAGTTTGTATGACTGTTAACACAAAACCAAATAAAACAGCAACAAAGGATTAACAAAATAAGAGAGGGTTAAATAGTACTGTATTAGACTATATTTCATTTGAGACTGTTTCTATTGGAACACATCACAAGTCTAAATTGGAAATAAAAGCTATTAAGTTTCAGTCAACCCATGAAATTATTACTGCAAACATTCATTATTTTTCGAAGCTGCCTATTGACAGCCCCTTGCCTGAAGAAAGAATTTTATACCCAAGTCACAGTGGAACACAATCACTGAATTTCAGATTATAAATTCATCACTGTGCTCATAAGCCCATGCCATTGTTTCAAGTAACATTTAGGTAAAATATGTGTATGTTTTGTAGTTTTTCACACTTTTGGTGCGATATGCTGCCTAATGGAAATAACAGTGCTGAAAGTCAAAATGTGCCAGATTATATACAGAGGCCAAAATTAGAACGTCTTTGTATATTAAAATATAGGACAGAGAATAAATAGGAAAGTCTGAAGATGTAATTTTGGACATGTGTACAAATTGATCTTCCTATTATACGAATGGAGATATTGTTCATTTGTCATTTATTCATTCAAAGAAGCATACTGGGCAGCTACTCTGTCCCAGATACCAAGCAAAACAATGGGAAAACCAAGTCGGATAGGTCATCTTCTTGTTCCAAAGGACAAGCAGACAAGTCCATCACAGACTACCAGGTAGAGAAGGAGCTGCGGCTTTAGGGCATAAGGGGCTCTGGGAGCACAGAGGAGAGATGGTTACGTGGAACTGGGTGGTTAAAGGAGGACTTGCCAGAGAGGTGACGCTTGAGCTGAGTTTTAAAGGGGCATCGGCAGAGCAAAGGGCAAGAGGAAGTGAAAAAAAGTTATTCTGAAAGAATGCTGCATGAACATTCAGGTTCCTAATACCCTTTTAAGTTTTGTACAAGGTCACGGTCTTGATGGAGTTGCTAATCTTGGAGTCTGAATACCCTCAATGCCTTTGGATTCTTGATCTTCTGGGCTGCAAGATTGTACAAAATCCATTGTGAATGTTGTTTGGCATTTTTATTTCTGAGGAATGTATTTTTGAGAATGGCAACTTCAACCAGATTTTCTTTGTTATGCTTTATCTTCAGAGAGATTTATTCAATTTTGTAGGATTTAAAAAATTCTACTTTCTTTATTCATTTTGAGTTCAGTGGAGTACCGTGTGCTGCAATGTAGACAACTTGGGGAATGGATGATTCTTCTGTGTAACAAGGACATCATTAAGTGATCTGATACATCAGTTCTGATTAGAATAAAGTAAACTTCAGTTCAAACTGAGATATCCACTTACACAGGGCTCTTATTTACCAGAGTAAGACAAATACTTTTTATAGGTCAGTGTACTTTCAGAATAGAATCTGATACATTTTCAGCATAAACAATGTGAAGAGCCTTTAGATTTCTGTCTTACATTTACTGGGTCAATAGAAACCCAGTAAATTTCTGGATTACTCTCCACTTAGCAGGGAAATAGGAAAAGCACTTTCGTTTGATATTTTATAAAGATAATGAAGCATACAAACAAGAACATCTATATCCTGGAAATAATGAAGTAGTACTAAGGAAAAATATGTTCAGATTTAGTTCTTTGAATAAGAAATGTGGTCTTGGAAAAGGAAAAGTTGGACATTTGCCGAGTTCATTTGTTTATCATGCATAGAAGGATTTTATCATGTAGTGTGGCTCTGGTTGACTACAGTCATTACATTATACTAAATGTACATCGTTTAGACCACATATTTGGCGTTACCACAGCGTGAGAATGAATTGAGTCATGAGATAAAGTATTTTGAGAAGTCTAGGGATTGGGCTGAAATTTGAAGTTTCCATACAAAGTTCAATTTCTGGCAGCAGCCAAAGAGAGATTCATTTTTCTGATATTTTTGGGACAAATTATGTACACGGAATGCCTTTCTTCCTCCTGCCCCCTTTTCTAAAGCTTTGGCAATAGGTTTACATGTGCCAGTGATAGAATTTCAAGTGCTTTAAGGGCTCTGTAAGTACGCGGTGGATTTAGGATAATCTGTGGATTTGATTTCGCTAGGCTCTCTTGTCCCATTCTCATCTTCCTGCCCCCTTTCTTTATCTTCAAGTCATATAATAAGTCAAGCCTTCAAATATTCCATTCATCCCTCCTCTGAGTGTTAAAAGAAAACAGCACGATTGTCACCCACTGTGAGAATCGAGTATCTAACATGCATGCTCCTGATGCCAGGGCATTTTCTAAAACCATGATTGATCTGAGGGAGGGGAGACATAGATCAGCAACTGGAAGAGTGCCCTGGGATTTCTATTTTTCTAAGACTTGAATTTTTTGTATCCATTTTTCACTTTAAAATGTTTCTGACCTCATCTTCTGTATATACTTAAGTGTTTGATGCTCCAACCTCCTTCGATTTCTTAAAGTTCACCAAGTTTGCAATGCCCTTTCACCCCATGTGGATTTACTCAGGTTGATCTTTCTGTCTCCAGTTACTAAAACCCTTCACTCCTGATGGATCCATTCAAGGATCACAGCCTAGTTATGATGGAAGGGCGTGGCAGACATAAAGAGGCCTGGGCAAAATTTCTGTTTCTTACAGCTTAACTATCCTGGGAAACTTATTTAATCCCTTTGAGCTTTCATTGCCTCATCTGCAAATTGGGGATAATATAAGATTATTAAGTAAGAAAAAATATATTTTCCTCTTCTTCTTCCTCAACCTCCTCCTTTTGCGAAGCTTTCTCTGATGACCCTAAGTAGTCCCTCACAGTCAGAATCTTTCTGTCCTATGTGTTACTATGCTCGTTTGCTTTGATAATAAAAGTACTCTTTTATTATTTGTACTCTTATTACTAAAAATACTCTCTTATTATAATTGGATGTTTGAACGTACATTTTCTCTCATAAGCTGAAAGCCCCGTGAGGGAAAGGACACTATTTTGTTGCATACCTAAAACATTCAGTAAAAATGTGATGGCATGGGGCGCCTGGGTGGCTCAGTTGGTTAAGCGACTGCCTTCGGCTCGGGTCATGATCCCAGGGTCCTGGGATCGAGTCCCACATCGGGCTCCCTGCTCTGCGGGGAGCCTGCTTCTCCCTCTCCCACTCCCCCTGCTTGTGTTCCCTCTCTCGCTATGTCTCTCTCTGTCAAATAAATAAATAAAATCTTTAAAAAAAAAAAAAAAAAAATGTGATGGCATTTGAAAATGGGAATTACATGATCCACCCCCCACACCCTCTGCCCTGAATTTCCCTGAATCATCTTTTGACATTTTCTTTTCTTTCTTTCCTTTTTTTTTTTTTTTTTAAATCTTTTGGCCTTTTCTAAGATTTGATGTTATAAAATATATATGACGTTAAAGTTGTAATAGAGAGTAACATAATCTCAGCTCAGTTTGTCTACTTGGTGGTTTATTTTGTTTTTGCTTGTATTTATTATCAGAGAATTGAATCATTCCTGAGTGAACGTATTCTTAGATTGTTATTACATTTCAGGATGCCTTGGTTTCTTGTATAGATTTCTGTCCATGACTTCCTACAGATCGATCAAAATTGGGTACATCATCAGGGCAATGATGAGCTAAAAAGCATGACTGGTCTCTTCTCTGGTCTCTGCCTTATGGAGAGCTATAACACTGCCCAGTACTAAAGCCTTCTTCCTCACTTGGCCTGTGTAGGCCCTTCTAGAAGCACAGGGCAGGAGAAAAGGTATGTTGATGAGGGTGTGTATGCTCATGTGTCTGAGAGTGGCGGGGAGCGTGCGAGCACATCTGGTGATGTTGGTGACAGAACATTTGGCATGCTTCTTCTACATCTGTTGGAAAGAGCCAGCCAAGCCACCTGTTGTATTTCAATTCCCCATTCCTCAGGGACCTGGCTGCTTGCAGCAAAAGGTTTAAGATAGCAGAAATCCACAAAAATAGAGAAGTTATAGGTCACCCAGTTCTTTACACCGGGGATCCCCATCAGACCATTCTCTGCGGTATGCTCTTTAATACAATACAGAACATTTCTAAAACAGTGTGTTCTTTGTCTATCTTAGTTTAAAACATTCTAAGGGACAAAGGTTTCACTCTCCTCTAAAGGAGATGAATCCAAAAATCCCATTGTTTACAAGGTCAAGAAATGTGTCTGATTGTCAGCCGACAGAGTCACTTTCAGAACTTCCTCATATTCTCCACCTCATTCCTTTTGTACGTTGGGTCTTGAATGGAGAAGGCTCTGACTTATTTTGGCCCATAAAATACCCTGCAGGATGTCTCAACACATTGAAGAAAGGTTTAATCTATTTCTGTTAAAACCTGGAGAAAACCTTTTGCCTCTCTCTAGGAGCTACTAACCCTAGGATGCCTTCTCTCTCTCTCTCTCTCATTTTGTTACTTGTTCTATCTTTCTTACAGTGACCACAGTTTCTAATATCTCCATTGGCTTGTTTTTGAATTTTCTTTTTCTTTCTTTCTTTCTAAAGATTTATAATAAAAATGTAAAAGCTGCTTTCCCAATTTTCTAATTCAGAGAGTCTTTCTTAGTCCAACAGAGAAACTCAGAGGTGATCTGTTCCAACTCCCTCATTTTATAACACAGGTGACAAATACTCAGAGTGAGGAAGTGATTTTCCAGGAAAAGTCAGGAAAAATTTCAGCCCCACCTACACTTAGCCCTAAAAGTACTAATAATAAGCCTTCCCAACATGCACAGTAGGACACTGTCTTAGTCCCGCTCTCCACGTCATGGAGACAAGAACTCTCCCAATGTGCTAACCTCTGTGAGCACTCACCACGAAGCTCCAAGACAATGTGGCAGCAAGCAGCTGCAGGAGTTGTCAAGGATCCCACACTGGCCTCAACGGGTCTGTGGGATGTCAGGCTGCCTGCTCTGGGGTGTTCCCTCACTAGGTTATGAGATTCCGTGGCTCATTTTTTTTTTTTTAAGGTTGCTTAGTTTATTTATTTATTAAAGATTTTATTTATTTATTTGACAGTGAGAGACACAGCGAGAGAGGGAACACAAGCAGGGGGAGTGGGAGAGGGAGAAGCAGGCTTCCCGCGGAGCAGGGAGCCCGATGTGGGGCTCGATCCCAGGACCCTGGGATCACGACCTGAGCCGAAGGCAGACGCTCAACAACTGAGCCACCCAGGCGCCCCATTCCGTGGCTTATTTTAGAGAGTGGGGTCTTGATCGTGACCTAGCTGTAGTGTTCTCAGCTAATGTTAAATAGTTGCACTAATTCTGGCCTTTGTTGGAACAAAGAATTTATATTTAGCTTTCACAACAAGAACAAGCCCATGTAACTGTCTCTGTAAGTGCCAGCAAGTAGCCTCTATACCTGAGTGGTTCCCCATTAGGCTCAGGAATCTCACAGCTTTAGGATAGTCTGAATGCCCAGGCTATCACTGATCGGCTCCTAGCCTTGGGACCAATTACCTAATCTCTTGAAGGGTCAGGTTTCCTATCTATAAAATGAAAAAAAATATTAGTACCTACCTCATAGAGTTGACTTGAGGATCAAATAAACTAGCAAGTGAAAAATACTGGCATGTTCAAAACACTCAGTAAACATTAGCTTTACAGATCATCCTCAATTTACATGGGATTATGGCCTGATAAATCCATCATCAATTGAAAATACCGTAAGTTGAAAATGCATGTAATATACCTCACTTACCAGACATCATAGGTTAGCCTAGCCTACCTTAAACATGCTCAGAACACTTCCATTAGTCTACAGTTGGGCACATGAGGTCACACAAAGCCTGTTTTGTGATAAGTGTTGAATAGCTCATGTAATTCATTGAGTGCTGGACTGAACGTGAGAAACAGAATGGTTGTTTGAGTACAGAACGGTTGTAAGTGTTTCAGCCGTTCACCCTGGTGATCTCCTGGCTGATGGGGAGCTCTGACTTGCTGCCACTGCCCAGCATTGCAAGAGAGTGTCTTACCACATATGGCTAGCCCGGAAAAATACCAACATTCAAAAGTCAAATTACAGCTTTCCTTGGATGCATATAGCTTTTGCTCCATTGTAAAGTCAAAAAATCGTAAGTGGAACCATTATAAGTTGGGGACCATCTCTGTTTTTTCAATTCAAGGCGCCCTGAGTGAAAATGGCGTCACTCTGAGAGATCTGCCATATTTCACTGGCTATCACTGGCCACTGCTGGACTCTAGCCCTCTAAACAACATTACTGTCCTTGCTCAGGTATTTCTGAGAATGCAACAGGGTTGTTTCTCACGCACTCGTGAGCGACGCTGATTATTTCCCACATGGTGGTGCATTTACGCAGCACCGTTCGTTGCCTCTTCTGGGGGCCGCTGTTGCCACTGAAACTGGGGGTGATCCTGTAGTGAGTTGGGGTGGGGGAAATGCCTCTCTTCCATTTTGGAGGGTTGTCCTTTATTAGAGGTCCTTCCAAAGTAGTAGTTACTTGTACTCCATTGTCTTTTAGTTTCTACCCACAACTTCTTAGAACCCAAATATGAGTGCCTGGAGGGCTGGGATGGCAGAAACCAAGCTAGTTCATCAGCTGAGCCTTTGGGTCTGAGTCCCTCTTAGGGAGAATTATCTTCCAAGAGGTTCCACAGTCCGCTAGACAAAGACACTGCACATCTCCCCAAGCATGTTTGAATTTCAGCTGTGAGGCCCCTGCCAGTGGTCATTTAACCTGAAATGGCAGAATTCATATCAATAATGCTCATCTGAGTGAAGTTAAGGAAGATGTTCACCCATTTAAGAGGAGGAAAGTAAGGCACAGTGTATGCAACCAGCTACCATCCGAGGCACAACTTCTCCCAGGCACTAAAACCCGCCACATAGGAAGGCTATGGGACGTAGCTTTTTGATCTGGACAGCAGAATCCTTTCTCTGTCTCAGAATGGCTAATTTAAAAATCTGGTCTGCCTAAGGCCTGTCAGTATTTAAATGACTGGCATTGGCTCTCATTTTTTGCCTCAATTTTCAGCATCTCTTAAAGCTGCCACTTACTAATGGGCTAGGTGTGGGAGATGCCAGGGATAACAAGGAAGTGATTTGTCAGCTTAAAGGATGTCACTGGTCATCAAAGAGTCCCTGTTCTTTGTGTAAGCTGTAAAATCCATCTGAGTCACAAAGTCAGATGGGTGACACTTGGTACATCTACAGAAACTGAACATTTATGCCAATTACAGACTCTGTACATGAGGAAGAACAGAACTGATTTAGCCCCTAGACAGGTAATTCACCTTAGGGCTCTGAAAAAAAATGCATAGTGTTAAGTAACAACCAAAATAGAAGCTAAATTCGACCTCATTCCAATCTGCTGGCATCACTCTTTTGTTAGAGAAATGACAGGATAATCCAAGTTGTTTTGGGAGGGACTTCGAGTAGGCCGTTTAAGCTGGAGCAAAGGGATGAGTTTGGGGGACCAGCAGTGGAAGGAAAGCTGGAAACGTAAGTTGGGCTCTGTTGTGCTTTCTCTTGAGTGCTGGGCTAAGGATTTAATATATTCTTTTTTTTTTTTTAATTTTTTTATTGTTATGTTAATCCCCATACATTACATCATTAGATTTAGATATAGTGTTCCATGATTCACTGTTTGTGCATAACACCCAGTGCTCCATGCAGAACGTGCCCTCCTCAATACCCATCACCAGGCTAACCCATCCTCCCACCCCCCTCCCCTCTAGAACCCTCAGTTTGTTTTTCAGAGTCCATTGTCTCTCATGGTTCTTCTCCCCCTCCGATTTCCCCCCCTTCATTCTTCCCCTCCTGCTACATTCTTCTTCTTCTTTTTTTCTTTCTTAACATATATTGCGGGGCGCCTGGGTGGCTCAGTCGTTAAGCGTCTGCCTTCAGCTCAGGTCATGATCCCAGGGTCCTGGGATCGAGCCCCATGTCTGGCTCCCTGCTCTGCGGGAAGCCTGCTTCTCCCTCCCCCACTCCCCCTGCTTGTGTTCCTTCTCTCGCTGTGTCTCTCTGTCAAATAAATAAATAAAATCTTAAAAAAAAAACCAAAAAACAAAAAACATATATTGCATTATTTGTTTCAGAGGTACAGATCTGAGATTCAACAGTCTTGCACAATTCACAGCGCTTACCAGAACACATACCCTCCCCAGTGTCCATCACCCAGTCACCCCATCCCTCCCACCCCACCCCCCCACTCCAGCAACCCTCAGTTTGTTTCCTGAGATTAAGAATTCCTCATATCAGTGAGGTCATATGATACATGTCTTTCTCTGTTTGACTTATTTCGCTCAGCATAATACCCTCCAGTTCCATCCACGTCATTGCAAATGGCAAGATCTCATTCCTTTTGATGGCTGCATAATATTCCATTGTATATATATACCACATCTTCTTTATCCATTCATCTGTTGATGGACATCTTGGCTCTTTCCACAGTTTGGCTATTGTGGACATTGCTGCTATAAACATCGGGGTGCACGTAGCCTTTCGGGTCCCTACTTTTGTATCTTTGGGGTAAATACCCAGGAGTGCAATTGCTGGATCATATGGTAGCTCTATTTTCAACTTTTTGAGGAACCTCCATGCTGTTTTCCAGAGTGGCTGCACCAGCTTGCATTCCCACCAACAGTGTAGGAGGGTTCCCCTTTCTCCGCATCCCTGCCAACATCTGTCATTTCCTGACTTGTTAATTTTAGCCATTCTGTCTGGTGTGAGGTGGTATCTCATTGAGGTTTTGATTTGGATTTCCCTGATGCCGAGCGATAGGATTTAATATATTCTTGAATCACTACAAAGAGTACTGTTGAACCAGATTGCACAAAGTACTGTTTTGGGGAGTCAGTCTTGGAATTGTATGGGATGGATCAGGGAGGTGAGACTAAAAGTAGGCAGGCCAATGAAGAGGCTTGGAGTATTGTGTGGGGGTGATTTTGGTGGAATTTGTAATGACTGATGGTTGATCTAGAAAGAAAAATCTCCTTAAGGATGTGGGATGAATGAATGAATGAATGAATGAGTGGTCAGTCACAGGCTTTGATGTCTTACTGACTTGATGGGTGAAGGAAGAGGGAGAATGAGAAGAGACCTGAAGGTTTTTTAGCTCAGCTGACTGGGAGCAAGCACTGGGGTTGGGGGGAGGAGCCACAATCAGAAGTGGGGAATCCAGAGGGGCAAGTAGTTTTTGCTTGGACTGTTGCTAAGGCTTCCTAAATGTCTTTTTTAGAAATAAACCTCTTCAAGTTGGCAAATTAAACTTTAACTCCATTCAAATCTCCAGGCCCATAAAGGCCGTCTGTTGAGGACAAGTAAAATTAGGTATGAGAGGGAGGGTTGTGCAGTGTAATACAGGTAGGTGGGTGATGTGTTAAGTGTATGGACAACATCATTGACTATCCTCAGAATCTGCTGAAAATTATGCTCTGAAAATGTAACTTTTATGTGGAACTGCATTTGTTTATCTCTTATAAATCAGTACTAGCTCTAGGGGATTTATTTTAAAAGATTAGGTAGCTAACCCCTTAAATGAACAGGGCTTCAGTTAATTATTATTTTCTTTACTAAGAGATTTTCGTAAGAGCATTTGGAATTTGAGATTGGTAATGCTAGCTGAATTCTTCTAGATGCTAAACTGGATGAGACTGAATTTGAATCCTTGTTCTCTCCTTCATAAATGTGTGATCTTTTGTCAAAGTGGGTTCCTTTCTAGAAAAAAGCATGGTGAAGATTGAGTTAATATGTGCAAAGTGCTTGCTGCAGTATCTGGCATATGGTACCCTTTGAATAAATGTTAGGTGATCGTTTTGTGTGTGTGTGTGTGTGTGTGTTTTAACAGACTCACCAGCAGTTATGAACCCCAGAACAAAATAGAGTCATATTTCTTTAAATATTCCATTTGATAGGCCTGGAACAGCCAGGTTGTCATTGTAAGAACATCTCTGTCCTTGCAGAGCCCAGGAACCCGGAGGCTATCTCAGATCTGGGGTCAGTTGGGATTATAATCAAATCCCATCAAGAGGAAATCAGTTGAAACCATATGATAATTGACTTTCTCTGCTTGACTTATTTCACTTAGCATAATCTCCTCCAGTTCCATCCAGGTTGATGTAAAAGTTGGGTATTCATCCTTTCTGATGGCTGAGTAATATTCCATTGTAGATATGGACCACATCTTCTTTATCCATTCATCTGTTGAAGGGCATCTCGGCTCTTTCCACAGTTTGGCTATTGCGGACATTGCTGCTATGAACATTGGGGTGCATATGGCCGTTCTTTTCACTACATCTGTGTCTTTGGGGTAAATACCCAGGAGTGCAATTGCTGGGTCATAGGGTGGCTCTATTTTTAATTTTCTGAGGACATAAGGAATAGCATGGAGGACATTAGGAGAAGGAAGGGAAACATGAAGGGGGGGAATCGGAGGGGGAGACGAACCATGAGAGACTATGGACTCTGAGAAACAAACTGAGTGTTCTAGAGGGGAGGGGGAGGGGGGGATGGGTTAGCCCGGTGATGAGTATTAAGGAGGGCACATACTGAATGGAGCACTGGGTGTTACATGAAAACAATGAATTGGGGATCACTACATCAAAAACTAATGATGTATTGTATGGTGACTAACATAACGTAATAAAATAAAATTAAAAAAAAATAGAGCTACCCTATGACCCAGGAATTGTACTACTGAGTATTTACCCCAAAGATACAGATGTAGTGAAAAAGAAGGGGCACATGCACCCCAATGTTCACAGCAGCAATGTCCACAATAGCCAAACTGTGGAAGGAGCTGAGATGCCCTTCAACAGACAAATGGATAAAGAAGATGTGGTCATTAGGAGAAGGAAGGGAAAAATGAAGGGGGGGGAAATCAGAGGGGGAGATGAACCATGAGAGACTATGGACTCTGAGAAACAAACTGAGGGTTTTAGAGGGGTGGGGGGATGGGTTAGCCTGGTGATGGGTATTAAGGAGGGCACATTCTGCATGGAGCACTGGGTGTTATACGAAAACAATGAATTGTGGTACATTACATCAAAAACTAATGATGTAATGTATGGTGACTAACATAACATAATAAAATAAAATTAAATTAAAAAAAAAGAGGAAATCAGTTGTTTGGTTGGTTGTCTGCAGCCTCTGGCCTCACTGAGCAGGTGTTGGCTGTTGAAAATGGTCTCGTCTTCCCACTGCATCCTCAGGGTGCAGATCCACAGAGGGAGAGAAACCTTCCTAGCCAGGGTCACCCCAGCCACAGTCACCCAGTGCTAGAAGACAGCTGGACCTCAAATATCACTGAACTCTTAGGTTTGTATACACACACTCGAACAGACGCGTGTTCGCACAGCTTTTTTTCCTGTGACAAACCCGCTGTACCAGGATGGCTGGTTCGGGCAAGTTTTCCACAGAAGTAATCCATGTCTGAGACAACCCAGACCTAGTCTGGAGTCTGGCTCTTTAGTCTAGAATCTGTTTCTCATGGTGAGATTTCTCTGTGCAGTTCCTAAGCTCCTAAACCACCAGCTAACCTCAGCCATGTCAGTTAGAGGTGTCTGAATAATCTGCAGCCTCAAAGGGAACAGGGATGCAGTTGTCCATCCCTTTCTTTCTAGAAACACTGTAGAAATTTGCCCATTCCCATTCCAGCATCTTCTAGTTCCCTCTTCTAAGGGATTTGGGTAGAGCATCTTCAGTGGTGGGGGAAAAGTAAAAAGGAAACCTGTAATACCTTTGCCCCATAACAATGGATGCCTATTTGTCTTACGCCACGTAATTAAAAATGGTTCTTTCCACAGCTAATTGACGTCTCCCCTTGTAGAACCTGAAGGGATTGGCAGTTTTTGAAATGCATATTCTCTCATTAGAAGACTTAAATTTCTGCCTCACCAGTCATCCCTCTCCACTATTATTTTTCTTCTTATTATTATCATTTCAGAATTGAGGAGCTAAAAAAGTCCCTTGAGAAGACAACCTGAGAGAAAGAGGCAAATCTGATTCTTTTAAAATCCTGCATTCAAGTCAATTACCATGCTAGCTTTGGTCTGAATATACAAGAAGATACCTTAGCTTTCTAATGAGGTTTTCTCGTATGATTTATTGACCTTTAGGTCCATTTCAGATGGCCACAACTCTCTCTCTCTTTTTTTTTTCAATTACAATTTTCTTAGTAATTTGTGCCTTTAAAAAAGTCTTAGGAAATTCTCATGTCTCATAGTTCACATGAAAACCGGATAACCACCTCTTGTACCTGTGGCTTTAATAAAAAGGGAGAAAAAGCCCCATCATTACAGTGTGATCACCGTTAGTTTGACATCCCCATCAAAGAAAACAGCTCTCCAAGCAAGGCTGTCCTTAAAGCCAGAGACAGACTTGTCAGTAACTCACAGCCAGAAAAACTAGATTTCCAGAACTGTGATCAGACTGTCAGGGCAGTGCTGCTTCCATGGGGATCAAGCTGAGCCCACCTGTCTGAATTTTTCCCAGACAACTAAGAACTCTAAAGATGAGCCCCGAGTGAAAGACATCAAACAATTGCATCACCGTTTCCCTTGAGGGATTTGGTCCTGAAGACTAAGAAAACTCTCTTAAATTAGCTCTAATTAAATGCTGTGAATCTGCTGTTCCACCATTCAGAAAATGGATTGCCTCATTGTTTTGTGTTTTGTTTTTTTTTTCATGTTACTGATAGAGTGGGAGACTGGAGATTCTTTAAAAGAAGATTAAAAGCACGGAAGGGACCTAAAAAAAAGTTAAAAAAAAAAAAAAAGAAAAAAAATGACAAAGCTATTCTGGATCCCCCATGGATAAATGGATGGTGGCCCTAGATAATAGATGGTGGCCCTAGACATCGTTCAGTATGTGTTGACAGAATCTGTTGATGGGATCACTCAGGTGGTACGCTAGCCGTATTGATTATGGAGTGATACGTATAGATTAAGACGACTACCAGTGCCTTTCACACCACAGTGGCTGACTGTGTATACAGACAAGAACAAGTTATTTTGTATAGACTATTTCTTAGGGTGTGTGTGCAGGGGAGGAGGGCTGAGGGGCTCACCAGACACTCTGCTTTAAGTCGTCCTGACAAAATAGAGTTATTTTAAGATTTACCATAAAGTGTTTCTACACAAAGGAAATGTTTTGTGGAAGGAATTCATGACACCATACAAGCATGTTTCTTTAATTGGAAACTGGATACACTCTACTAAACATTTTATTGGAGAATTTATTTCACACTTTATGAAGGATCCTAAGAGAAATGCTTTGTGCTTAACTGTGATTGTCCATATATGAAAAATGAGTAAAGGGATAAGAATAAATATGCAATTAGGAGGGCAGGCTTCCAATCCTTTATTCATTTTATGCCATTTCCAGCAGTACCGTTTCTCCCAAAGATAGTTTATATTAGGCTGGACAGGTAACACCAGACCCAGTCAGTTTGGTGTCCTATTATCTTTTATTGTTATTTTTAACCTTTAATACAAGGTGGGTGTAAATAGAAAGCTCAAGATGCCATATAATCCTGCAAGCAGTTTCATTTGAACACAGGGAAAAACGAGGCCCAAGACCTGTGCTGTTTTTAAGTTCTTAGATAACACTCCTGACTCGCTTATAGACAAGTGACTTTTGTTTGGTTCTAGTTTTTGTTTTGGTAATGGGTAGGTCTGTACACTCTACCAGTAAGTTCCCCAGGTAAGCAGCATCGACCTCACCTGGAAACTTGTGAGAAATGCAAATTCTCAGGTCAATCCCAGACCCACTGGATCAGAAAGTCTGCAGTGGGGGTTTAGTAATCTCTGTTTAACAAGCCCTCCAAGGTGATTCTGAAGCCCACTAAGGTTTGAGAACCACTGAACCACGCTATCGAATTCGCTCCTCTCCTTGCTTTGCAATCCCAAGCCCACTATTCAGAGACTACAGTCATGACCCAGCACAAAGTATAGTTCAGTGCCTTTAACTAAACCTGCTGGCTTTGTAGTTTCATAAGCATAGAGCTCCAAACAATTGAGCTAAGCAGACATACATAAAGGAAATGTGTGAGTTTCCCCCCTACTCTTCCTTTCTTGGGTATTTAAAGGGCTCATTTCAAGTTCTGAAGTGTGTTAGTAGTTTTTGGGCTTGAAGCAAGTAATTTAACGCCTCTCACCTCTGTGGTCTTTACCTATAAGCACACACTCTTGATGGAGTTGTATTGAGTATGAAATGAGAGCCCGCTCAACACTAGCACATACAGCACCTTTATGGGAATTAGAAACAGGCGCTCCTCTTGGGGGGACCAATTATTGGAAATTATCATTTGTTAGGGCTAACAGTGTATCTTGTCCTAGATTTGGCCAGGAGAGCCTGGACTGGATTTCTGCCCTGCCTTCTGCCTCCTCATCTGGACACCAGGTGCAAGTATATGCAGAGTTCATGAATGAGACAATGTATGCAAAACAGCCGGCATCTAACAGTCGGTTTTTATACGGTAGATTACATACCTGACACGTATTACACACAAACATACTTTTCTCTGACGTATCTACTGTCACCATTCATGGAGAGGAGCGTACTTGGTCATCATTGGGTTATCAGTAAAGATGCTTAAACTGCCTAGTAAAAGTTTAAAAAGAATCATATTTCTCAATGCTGTGATGCATTGAGAGGGTATTTGAAAGCATTTCATATTATCCATAATGCAGGGTAGACGTATCTTCTCTGGACCATTAAAAAAATGAGATCTGGAAAGAAAACTGGTTTCACATTTGCTTACTGAGAAGCCATCCATGACTTTCCTATGGACTGCTGAAATAATTCAAATAGGGGACTGACATTCCAGAGTGAGAAATAACACTTAGATATACATGAAATGTGGAGAAGATATTTTCTGACGTGACATCATCTAGGTGCTGAAGATTGGTTTCAAGTCCTTTTTAAGGGCAAAGGTCAATAGGGAGGAAAGCCTGGACTCCTGAAAAAAGAGGATGAAGAGGGAGGGAGACACAAGAAGGGGAAGAGTGAAGTGTTTGGCTTCTTTACAAGTTCACTTAGGGTCAACCCTTCCCGGAGTTTTCCATTTAAGAACTTGAGTGTCATCACCCTAGGAAAGACCTACAACCCACTGTCATATTTGGTTCTCTTAGATTTTGGTATTCACTTTTAGGATAGTTCGTTACTACTTATTATCAGGTCGCTGGTGTAAGGAGCTAGGCTCCTGCCTCACACTCACCATTACATATTAAATTGGCACAGTGAAAAATGACGGAACAAAGCACAAGCTTAAAAGCAACAAATTCTTTAAAGGCTACACTAAATCCATGTGCATCCATCCAATACTAGGTTACAGTACTGCTACTGTAATTAAATGCTATATGAGGAAATGTAACAAGATATGTGGCCAAAGTAAAATGCTAACCTAAATAGCGTCGTTAAAATGTAACACAGGAAATAAAATTGGAAATCACTATTAGAACACTGCTCATGTTACAAGATGTCAGAATCATGCATAATGCAAGAGTGGAACTGCTTACAGAGACTTTACACAGGAGAATTTAAACTTGCTTCTGTGGACATGAGGAACTGCTCTTTGAAGCATGGGCTCTGATGAGATTCTGCCTGGCTGTAACGACATTCCAAGAGAATGTTCTGTTTCCATCGGATGCATATTTATTTATAGGGTGCTAAATGAAGGAGCATTCATACTATGTGGCAGATTGCACCTCCACCGTATTTTTCATTAATCACCTTTCCTTTGGCATCTTCACCATTGCTTTATTATTGATCTGTTTTTTGAACCCTCTATGTGAATAAACCTACGATCACAAAATTACCCATTGATCAATGTCAGCAAACACATTCCTGCAAACACAACCTTTAACTCTTTTCTCCCTGAACCCTCATTCCATTTCATCTCTTGGGCAAAGGCCTGAAAAAACAGATGATCCTTGTATTATTCCCTGAAGGTCAACAAATCCAGACTTTGCTAGGTTTACAAGGCTGAGCATAAAGCCTGTCTTAAAGAGAATACTCTTCCTCTGCTGCTCAGATTTTAAGTCAAAAGGCCTTTCTTGCACACTCGAACATTCCCCTCTACTCTGTTGGAGACTGTCGATCACATACTGGTCTTTGTTGTCACATACTGAGAAATCACCTTCTTTGAATACTTGTGCCAAATACAAACGCATTTATCCACATACTAACCTCTCTAATTTGGACATAATTAGAGAAAGGGCTATTTAATTAGCAAAAAGTCTTAAATTATAGATGGCTGATTACTTTTGAGTACATAAAGTAATAGCAGGAAATGACTAACAAAGTGTTGCCAAGTACAGGACCTGCCAGGCCTGTTTTAATGAATAGCTAAAGATCACTGAAATTAGCACATTAATTGTATGCATGTAAATTGCTTCTGCTAAGTGCATTAAAATGTTGTTCTCTTTGTAATCATGTTGAAATTATTTATTTGGTTAGTACACCCTTTTCACAATTATTCATGGAAGACAAAAATGCAAACTTCAACAGAGTCCCTGCCTAAATCAGAACACCACCAATTACATGCTTCAACATTTTACCGTGCATACCAACGACTCATGGCCCATTTTTTAAAAAACCCCAAATGCGCATCTAACGAAACCCATCTCTGGTTACTCATTTCCTTGCTTTGTGTCATTCTTTCAGAATCCCGTGGAGGACAGGTAAGATCTCAGGCTCCGGATGAAAACTCCCTTGAGTGGGAGTCCTTTTTGTGCCGCATCATCGCTGTGTGACTTTGGACACACTGTACAGAGTTCTGAGCCTTAAGATTCTCATCTGCCCTCCAGGATCGTGGTGAGGATTAAATGGATAAAATGATGTTTTGAAAAGTTTTCTTAAACCTCCGTGATGACAAAAATCACCTGGGGGCACTTGTAAAACCAACAGTTCCCAGGCCCCTCCTGAGGTCTCTGCAGCTCCTGATTCAAGGGGAGCCACCAGCCACCCCCAGAGATTCTTATCAGCTGGGAAACATCGTTGGGAAGCACCTGGTTTGTAGTAGCGTCTCCTCGCTCACCTGCGGTGCACTATGTATTGAATTAGTGAGCCAAGAAAAACAAAGGAAACGTAAACTGAAAATACAGAAACCAAAAAGTTATCAGAGCATCCTTGACAGCTTTTTTTTTTTTTCAATACCTCCCAGTGCAGCAAAGTTCGCCGTCTTAGAGGGAGAGCAGTTTGTTCCACAGCTGAACAGTTCCATTGGTTCAAAAGACAAATCTCTTATTGCGTAGAAATCTGTTTCTTTAAAGTTCTGTCCATTGTTCTTGTCTGGTATTTGGAGCAACATGGAACAGTTCTGCTCACCTGAGCATTTGACAGCCTTTTTAAACATTGAAAGAGCTCTCTTATCTCCTTTTGATTTTCTTTTTTCCGAGCTAAATATACCAAGTTCCTTCATCCATTATTGGTCATAGAACATGGTTTCTATAGTTTTCACATCTGTAGTTTTTACCTTCCTCTAGAGCTAACTTGAGACTACCAGTTTTCCTCTTAAAGTGTGTTTTGTGATAACATTGGATAGAATGCTATAAATTTCTGAACAGAACAGAATCTAGACAAACCGTATTTCTATAAAAGATGCTGAAAATAGATGATCTGAAAAGAATGGTGCACTTAAGTTAAAAGAAAATTTCGACCTCCACTTCTTTGACTTCCTGTGTGACCTTGGATGAGTCATTTAACATTTCCAGGTTCTGAATGACCTGATCTCTGAAACCAGCATAGCAATATTCCTCTGCCTACTCACTCACCTCATAGGGTTTTTCAGAGGATAAAATACAAAAGGAAGTGGTTTAAATGATTATGGGCTACTTTTATGACCAAATCAACATAGTTAAAAAGTAAGATATATTTTAAAATTAAACAAAAGATGGGGCGCCTGGGTGGCTCAGTTGGTTAAGCGACTGCCTTTGGCTCAGGTCATGATCCCAGGGTCCTGGGATCGAGCCCCGCATCAGTCTCCCTGCTCGGCTGGAAGCCTGCTTCTCCCTCTCCCACTCCCCCTGCTTGTGTTCCCTCTCATGCAGTCTCTCTCTCTCTCTGTCAATTAAATAAATAAATAAAATCTTTAAAAAAAAATTAAAAGAAAATGATTTGTCACCTGTAAACTCCATATAAAATAAAATGTATTTGATTTTTAAAGTTTTTTTCTTTTGCTCTTATAGAAAGTATATCACACATTGGTTCATATGAAGTTCATGTCAATTTAATAAAAATCCTTGAATTTTTTTTAACATAGATGTGGCCAAGCCAGGTTATCTTGCAAACTGGAATTCTGAACTTTACTTTTTAAAAAAACCCAAAAAACAAAAATGCCTTTCTTGCTTTCAGGGTGAGGGTCAATAGCCAGGAGACTAGACTTTAGTGTGAAATCTTAAAGAACTACCTGTTAGGTCTGAAGAGAGAATTGGACATCACCTTCACTTCTCTTGAGTTTGCTGGAATTTTCTTCAGAGAGGAAGGCGTGGTTTGCAGAGTGTCTTATTCCTCAATTCATTTAAGAGATTTCATTATCAGTACTTCTCTTTTTTTCTTTTTTCTTCAGTGTGATTTCAACATCAGGTTTAGAGTAAATGAGAAGTAGGTCTCTCACAGAAGATCAGGGCTTAGATTAATGGGAGAAATAAGCTATAAGCATGAAGAGAGCCTTGCTGATGTTTTCAAATAATAATTATAGGAAGACATTTTTTTTGTCTAATGGTGAGAATAAAAAATAGGATACAAAATTATATACATATGGTGTGATCAGAGGTATGCAAAATGTGTGTGTGTATACCTATGTGCATTGAAAAATAAAGAACACTGGAAGGAAGTAAACCAAAATATCAAAAGCAATGATCACTAGTCAGTGAGAATGCAGGTGTTTTCTTTTTTCGTACTTGCCTGTATTTTCCAAATTTCCTATTATAAGCATGTATTGCTTTTATAATCAGAAACAAGTTAGCAAGAAAGTGAAAGAACTTTGCTGCTAGGTAAAAAGTTGATGTTTGTATTAGAAACAAAATTTCATGGATACATTTTTTTTTTTTTACTGGTGCCAACTCCGGAAGGTGGGAAAAGGACCTTCTTTTATTCTTCTCCCCATTTAATCTGACATGTAGGATCCTCTTTTAATGATATATTTCAATGAGGGAAAGGCACCTGGGGCAACAATCAAGGGAGATTGCATTACACTGTGACAAAATCTTTAGAAACGCTTTTCTGTCTGGGCCAGCAAACAGACTGCAACAGGTGTTAAGTCCTTTTTCTTTTTTAAAGTCATTTTCAAGCAGACTTATTACACACTGAGATACACACTGATTATAAAAAAAAAAAAACAAAATAAAAAAACAAAAAACAAAAAACATCTGGCCTATTTCTGAATAATATTAGGATTCTCACTTCACATTAATTTTCTGGTCTTTTATCTAAATTTAGGAAGTCAGGTCAGCAGCACCTGATCATTAGAATGAAAGCTCCATCAAAGTAGGAATGATGTTTGTTTGTTTATTATTAATTCATCTCCGTGTCCTCAACATCTGGCCTAAGGCCTGACACTTCGTCGTGCCAGCCCAGCAAGGTAGGAGCAAGCCCTCACACCAGCTGACCAGGATACAGAATAGAGCTCTCTTCCCTTCTCCCGGGGGGTGGGGGGGTGGGACAGTGCTTGGATCAAGGACAGAGAAACCCAGAGAGATGTGGGTAGAGGGGACTGAGTAGATTCTGCCATCATAGGAGCGAATTGGGGAGGAGCAGGTAGAGGAGGGCTAGGGAATCGCCTGGAATCTCCTTCACATGGAACTGTGAAAGCTCCGTACTTCGGACAGTGAATAGCAAAGACCATTATTTAAGCTCTTTGGCTTGTTGCTGTGTTTTGGAAAGGGATGGGGTGAATTACGGATAGCTGTAAAGTCACTCAGAAATGTTTGAAAAAGGGTTGGGGTAGGGCCGGGGCTGACCAAGTGACAAGTTCGAGTTGGTAGGTCCCACATCCAGAGGAAATAGAGACAGAGACTTTGGCATATACTGTGACTTACCAGAACAGTTGAGCAAAGCAAAGAGGGGCCAGGTCTTGGGGACAAGAAGCTCAGTGTGACTTCAGATACACCCCCAGTTACTGAGCTTAAACTCTGTAACCATCTGACAGAGGTTAGGCATGGCCTGTGGGGTTGAGGTGTGGGGAAGGGCAGATGGGAGTCAAGTAGCTAAAACTCTTGAGCCATTTGGCTGGGGGAGGCTGAGAGAAGAGGTAGATGGTGTAGGGTGGGTGCCAAGTGGCCTTGGCTGGCTAACCTGAAACAGTAAAGCAAACATCCTTTGAAGGGAAGCAAGAAGGGCAGCTTGGTAACCACCACGTACCTGCAATTTGCTGACATGCATAGAACTCCTGTTCCAAAATTCCTCTTCGTGTAGTAAAGCTGCCGAGATTCTTATGTCTTCAATTACTGGCTGGAATGTGTGAAGATCCAAATGACTCACTATGAAAGAGCTGAGTTCATAAAGCTGGAGTTTTAAGAGAAAAACCACTTTTGTCCCCTGGGAGTGACAAGGGAGCAAGAGTTCCTAACTGAGGTGCAGAATAACACACACTACCTTTAATAGGCTTTAGGGTGTCAGCACCTTAATCTAAAGTAGTGATTCAAATGGTGGGATTTCAAGTACTGTGAGAAACTTGTGAGAAATATGAAGAGAGGCTTCTGAACTTCTCATGCCTGAGCGATCTGGACAGCTCCAAATTAAGGCTAGATGGGGTTTCCAAGGGATTCTTTACCATCCCTGGAGGGATTCGGACACAGCACAGCTAAATAAACTCATTCAAGGTTCCATTCTGTGCATCAGGAATCCTTTGGAGCTAAAGTCACCAAATAGCCGATTTGCTAGTCAAGTCAATTCTGTGCTAGTCAAGCTGATTCTTCTTTCAAATCCAAGTCCTCTGGCCTTGGCCCTTTTGTAAATCTGTTGACTTCCTTTTAGTTAGTCCTACCTGCCATCTCTAGATTAATTGTTCCAAAACACTGCTCCCATTGTGGTTTTCTACTGTGCAGTGAACTTTGATGGCTTCTCATGGAACCCTGGGTCGAAGATGTGGTTCTTGAACCAGCAGCATTAGCATTACTTGGAAAGTTGTGAGAAATGTAAATTCGGGGCCCTCCTCCAGACCTACTGAATTGGAAACTCTGGTGGTCGGGCCCACTGATCTCTTTTAACAACCCTGATGCATGCTGGAGTTCTGAGATCACTGCCACAGAGTTCTGCAACCTGGCGTTCAAAGCCCTTCCTCCTCTGTGGTCTTATGACAGTGGCCTCTTGGATTTGGCACTTCCTGATCCTGCCTTGGATTAAATTTTTTTTTTATTTGCGTAATCTGGTCTCACCTTCAGAAATGTACACTCCTCAAGGTCCTGGTCTGTGTTTTCTAGACTTACTGACTTGTAAAATTATAAAGCTGGAAGAATCTGGAAATACGCTATCCAGTCTCTTTATTTTGCAAACCTTTGAACAGTACCTCGCGCATGGTGGACGTTCAATTAACAATCGCTGAATGAAATAACATGCGCACAGGGGCCGTGGAGGTGAACTGGGACTGCTGAGACTCCAGTGTCATCGCCTTAATTTAGATTGTGCCTTCTGGCACCCTCTAAGGGCTTGTGAATGCCTGGGGGAAGCCTTGGCTGCCTTTGCCAGTTTTTCCCTCACGGTCCCCTTGTATGGGCTTTGGAATTTGCTCGCCCAATACAAGGCAGCACAGTGTTTTGAGATACAAATGGCAGAGCAGTTGAATTAAGAAAGTAAAAACAGAACCAAAATTGATGTTGTTTTTCTTATTGCTGCTTTGAGACCCAGCATGAAATATGAATCTGTCATACACAAGAAATAATATCTTGCCTGAATATCTAAGGCATAAATAAAAATTAATTGCAGCACACAGCTGTTAATTATCTGGCTTTGGAGCATTCCAGGAGCAGTTGCTCATGAATACCTATTCAGCTAAAGATCCCTTGCTTATTAGGACATGCGGACATTGACTATGAAGTTGTTGATTGGTTGCATCTGCATAGTTTAGAGATCCAGGCTACCAGTGGTCATTACACTCGTAAGGGATAGGCTGCTGCAGCAGAAATGGAGTATATTTGGCTTATGAAAGTACTCTTTCTCCATCTCATGAATCTTCACACCCCAAAGGGAGATCCTTGACTTCCAAGGATGGCTTTGTGGTGCTTCTTCTGAATGCACTGGGCCATGGATGTGGGGAACATTTGTGTGTGTGTCACCCATACCAAATTAATATGATTGACTATATTCCCCAGACTGTACATTACATCCCCATGACTTAGTGATTTTAAAACTGGAAGTTTGTACTTCTTGATCCCCTTCACCTATTTTGCCACCCCCAACCACATCCCCCTGGCAAGCACCAATCTGTTATCTGTATCAGTCTGGGTTTTGCTGTTTTGTTTTACTTTTTAGATTTCACATAAATGAAATCATGCTGTATTTGTCTTTCTCTGAGTTATTTAGCATAATACTGTCAAGGTCCATCCATGTTGTCACAAATGGTGAGATTTCATTCTTTTTTATGGCTGACTGATGTTCAATTATATATATGTATACCCCACATTTTCTTTATCCATTCATCCGTTGATGGACACTTAGGTTGTTTCCGTATCTTGGCTATCATAAATAATGCTGCAATAAACATAGGGGTGCACATATCTTTTTAAATTCAAGTTTTCATTTTCTTCAGGCAGATATCCAGTAGTGAAATTGCTGGGTCAATTGGTACTTCCGTTTTGAAGTTTTTGAGAAAGCTTCATACTATTTTCCACAGTGGCTGCACGGATTGACATTCCCACCAGCAGTACAGGAGGGTCCCCTTTTCTCCACATCCTTTCCAACACTTGTTACTTCTTGTCTTTTTGATACCAGCCATTCTGACAAGTGTGAGGTGATATTTCATTGCGATTGTGATTTGCATTTCCCTGATGATTACTGGCCTATTTTTTTTTTTACTATAGGTCAAGTTCATTAAAACAAATTCACATGGACTTTCCTAATTATTTTTGTGGTTGTTGTGCTGGGATTTGGTTCAATAAGAGTGCTGCTACTTGTTTGTGAAGTTTCAAGGTGATTATAGTGATTGTAATTTTGGAACTGCTGGCTCTGTTTTCCTGATCTTGTTATTGTCAAGTCCTTCCTGTTCTCCAGTTTCTGCTGCACCGCCCCCAATCCCTCCGCCCCCTGTCATCATGATCATCATGGCCACAGCTTGTTCACTGAGCCTTTTAGGCTTTCTGTGACCAGACCTGAGACCTGAGATAGAAGTCATTGAAGGAACTCTAACTCCACACTTTTTGTTCCTCAGCATCGCCTTAGGCTTCTAGTCTGCCTTTGCCATATGCCATATTTCTAGAATCATGTATGTCTCTCGTTCTTTGGGTTCAGAATTGACCTTGCACCACAGTTCTTGCTAAGTTTCCCCAGGTCCTCAAAGAACCTCACACTTGCCATTCCCTCTCTCTCTCGGCCATCAGGGCGCAGCCTCCGTTCCATAGGCTGACTGAGGCTCTGCTGTCACAGATCAGGCTGTCTGATGCTGCCTGCCTGCATCTTGGGGTCACTTTTTGCTTCTGAATTCCTTGGCATCACACGGTGCTTTCATATTGAGTGAACTTCCGCTATTTCATGTTTGCCTCCTGATGCCAGTTTCCTAGCTGCATTATCAGCTCTTATGTGCTGCCATATTTTTTAGCTACTTTGTTCTGCCTGCCAGACTGGACATTCTCCCAGCACCTGCAGCGGGGCCATCCTCCCTGGTGGCAGGTCTAGTTTCAGGTCCCAGTGTCTTCCATTATGACCTGCCCAGACCTGGTGTAACAAATTCCGCAAATGTAAAATATGTCCTTCAGAGAATGTTTATATTTCAGATACTGTAGTTTAATCCTTTTTACTCCAATTGGGTTATGTTACATTTAAAGAATTACTCCCACACATTTTTAGTACTCTGTGTGGATTGTGAAAAGGGTTGCCTTTCCCCATTTGCAGGTCTTTTAAATAAAATGCAGATGAACTTTGCTTTTAATGGAAATTCCAAGCAAAATTCTTTTGAGAAGAACTTTATATTTTAGGCTACTATAATCTGATAAAATTGTTCCTGTTTCTGTCTTGATGTCTAAGGCAGGAACTCTGGGCCTAATTATTGTGTTTATTATCCTCAATGTTAATCTAAATATGAGGAGCTGAAGAATGGGCAAAAGCAAAGAAAATCTATGTGTGAATGAGTGTGCATGTGTTGTATTGGAAGAATGAATGGTAAGTAAGGTAGGTAAGGACAGGGGAAAGCAGCTATGTCCATTTGACAAATGTTCAGGGATCCCTGTTAATGTAATAGTTGTTGATGATGTGAACACTTATTATGGTGTATCAGGCAGTGTGCTAAGTACTTGGATTACCTCAGTGAAACCCTCTTAAGTAGGTACTAATTTTTTTTTTTTTTAGAGAGAGAGAGAGAAGGAGAGAGAGAGAGATGGGTGGGGGGCAGAAGGAGAGGGAGAGAGAGAGAATCTTGTGTGGGCATGGAGCCTGACGTGGTCCTTGATCTCATGACCCTGAGATCATGAACTGAACTGAAATCAAGAGTCGGACGCTTAACTGACTAAGCCACCCAGACTTAGTGCCAAGTAGGTACTAATTTTGTTTCTACTTCACATGAGAGAAAACTGAGGTTTAGAGAGGTTAATTAACTTACCTGAGTCCACACGGGAAATAATTGCTAGATTAGAGAGTTGAACCCCAGTAGTGTAACTCCAAATTAGTATCACCGATTATACTGTTTTCCTGTTCTTCACTATGATGTTTCCAGATTATTCTTATAGGACCAGAGAATAGAGAATATAGGAGGAAAATAATCAGCATATGTTAGTTATAATTTTCAAAGGATTTTTACATTAATCCTCAAAAAAAGATAAGGTAAGTGGTATTGTTGTCTCCATTTCAGAGGGTAAAAGAAAGACTCTGAAACAGTGACTCTCTATTCTCACAAGTACCTGTGGTTTCTTCATTTGGCTCTTGTTTACTGTTCCATTGTGGGAGTCTACCACATTATCCTGATGGTGGATGTTTGGATTTTTTCCAGGCCTTTTGTAGTATATAGTGTCTTTATAAACATATACATATTTCTAATGCACATTTTGCATGACTTTTTCTCAGGTGTATACCTAAGAGTATATATGATAAAAATGACATTTAAGACTATATATATATATATAAAAGGCCATGCATGGAGCAATGATGCGAGTGTGTCATGAACTGGTAATTTTGATTAAACTAATTCTATGAACCTGGGATTAAAAAAAATTTTCGGTGAACCCGAAGTCCACCTTTTCTCCCAAAAACAGCAACCTGGCTTGATGACTTGTCTAGGGCAGTAGAGAGGTGGAGCTGGAGCTAACTCTAAGTTCTATAGTTACAGACAGTTCTTAGTCCTGTCCCACTTCTATACATGAACATTATTCTCACCATTCCATTTGGGTGGCCTGAGAACTACAAACTTCACAGATTCTGAGGAGAGATTATACACCACTGAGTTGCAAGTCTGTTTTTGCAGAAGAGATTTGAGAAATTACTCAAGAGTGTTTATATTGCTTCACCCATGGGCCTGTGTGCTGTTAAGCTTGAAATGAAAAGAATGGCTTCATGGTTTAGTTTTATGAGGGAACCAAAGCCATAGAGTTATGATCCAGTGCATATAACGTTGAAGGATAATAATTTAAAGTCCAATAAGTCTTGCCATTTATCTTCACCAGAGGATCTCAAAGAGTTTTATGAGAAATTATAGACTAAGAATTTGGAGAGTTACGTGCAATTTATGGTTGAAAAAGGAAGTACTAAAGTTTTCTGGAATGTTCCAAGTCTGTCATTAAAGAAGGCATGAAGAGAGCCCAGGATCATTGACTCTTTGGCGAGGAACCCTGGCAGGAATAGATGTGACCAAACGATTCAGTGATTCTGAATGGCTTCAGCTTGCTTTGAGTGACAATATTCCTTTTCCAGGGGCCTTGCTCATTGAAGGAGGACATAGAGGAGTCAGCATGAATTAATTCCCCAGAACCTTTAATAAACGGTGATATTGTGGCGGTCATATTAATACAGCTTTTGTAATATGTTCTCTGATTAGTGTTTCTCCCACTTTAATTGGAATTTTAAGCACCATAATGATGTGAACCAGCTGAAGTTTTTAAACAGTACAGATATAAATGGTTATCCTAAATTACATTTAGGAGAAACTCTACTTGAACTATTTAGGTTAATAAATAAAGACACCAAATTAATATAGGCTATTTTAAGACCAAAAAATGTAATACTATAAAACTTTGGTGATCTGTATGCTTTATGTTGGCCAGCCATAGGATTTTTAATTGAATTACTACAGAAAATTCAGCACAAAATATTATCAGATTTAACCACCCACTGAGTGTGGTGTTATTGTTTTATTAGGCTAAATCAAAGGTTGCTGAAGCTCTTTTCTGCACTGACTTTCAACCCAGAGGGGTAAAGTTTTAAAAGGAGATGATGAAATTTTAGAAAAGAGCAAGAACTTAATAAAGGGATAATAGTCACATATTTTCCTCAGAAAATGAAACTATTTCATGGCTACTTTATATGTGCATTCCTAGGCTTTTAATAATTAGAGAGTGTCTATGACATTCAAGTTCTGAAGTTTGTAACTGGCCTGAGGTTGAGACTGAAGGAGAGTTGTGGGGGGAGAGAGGTGCTCCTGGAGAAAAGACCTGTGGGCAAGCCCAGGGGCAATAGTATCCACATTTCAAGCGCACTGCATTTTGGCCATATCATCCCAACAACTCAAGAGGCGGGTGGGATGGCAGCATGGCTGGAGGAATCAGCCCTGCAGATAATCATTTCAAAGCCTATACATCTTCATCTGGTCATACATGGTTAGGAATGCTCCCCCTGCTTAATCGGTTCTGAGTCTGTCTCCTCTTTCAATTTGAGATGACCTAATTCAGTGGTTCTCCAAGTGCAGTCTCCAGACCAGCAGCACCGCCCAGGAACTTGTTCAAAATGTATATTCTAATGTGCTCATCCAGACCTACTGAAGCAGAAACACGAGGGGTGGGCCCCAGCAATCTGTGTTCTAAAGGCCCTCCATGTAATTCTCATGCCTGCTAACATTAGAAAACAATGGATTTAAATTACATTGATCAAGTGTATGCATTTTTTTAAATCAAAGAGCAACTTTCCCAATGTCTGATTCATAGTAGGCTCTCAATAAATGTTACCCCGAAAATGAAAATACACTTAATTTGTCACGCAACATTTGACAATGTTTACGATCATATTTTTGTCTTTTTGTTACTGTATACTCAGGAATGAGTACTTGCCCTCACAGATTATTCATTTTCTTTCCTTTTGAGACTAGCTCTTCGGCTTTTCATTTAATATGAAAGGTCATCTTCAAAGAAAATTGTTGTCTGATGCTTCAGTTAGGTAGGATAGGAGACAGGAAGTCAGATCACAAAGGACCAGTATCTTGTTGGGGGGCCTAGGGAGCAGAGCTTTAAATAGGAGGGTGACAGGTCAGATTTGTTTTTGAAAGATCATTCTAGCTCCTTTGTGGAGAGTGGGGTGGAGGGAATAGAGCCTTGTCAAAATACAGTTGAGGCATGATGAGGACCTGGCCCAGGTCCATTGCCAAGGCAGTGAAGAAGCCAGGTTGACTTTTAGAGTCTTGAATTTGTCCAGCTGACTTCTCTTTTAGAGTCCTCGCCCACCTCTTTGGGGGCATCAAGGGCTGCTTCTGTAATTGCTGCCTCCACAGTTGTTTCTACTGGAGGCTGCAGGTTTAACCTGAGCCTGCATTCTCTCGTTTATCCCATGGAGTGTTCTTCTCTCAGAGATTTTACCAAACTCTCCTAATGGTGCGGAACTGAAGCTAATTACAAAGAATTCCATGTTAACGTATTAGTAAATAAATTCTGTACTTAGATACCATTGTGTGTGTGTGTGTGTGTGTGTGTGTGTGTGTGACGAGCAGGATAACTTTGTACTTGACATGTAATTTAAGTCGCTTACATCAAATGCTTGAATTCATTCATGAAACTTTTATTGACGTTTACACTATGTGACGGCACGATTAGCTTCACTGAGGGGTAACTTAAAAAAATATTACTTCCTCTTGCACAATGTACTAGCTCTGGTTTATTTTTATAGCTGCAAAATCAAGGAACTTTCTAATAGCATTTGGTTCATTCATTCATTTACTCATCCATCTATTAATCCATCAGTCAGCAAATATTTGTTAATCATTTACTTTGTGAAGGCGGAGTAATGACATGAGGAACACATTAGGGGTGGAAATGAAAATAGAACAGAGAGTTCTGGATGGACCTCAGAGTTCTCAGAAAGCCCAGAATATAAAATAACCTCAAGACTTTGGGTACTTAATCTTTAATAGTAGGGTCGTTTTCATTATTAAAGAGCATCTTGGGTTAGGAAGTGAGGTTTTAGCTTCTTAGATAACCTATCCTGTCTCTGCCCCCATGTTCCGCTGGTAATTACTTGAAACTTTTGGTCACTGGGCTGTGCACTGTGTACTCACTAGGCCATGATGATTTGAAGAAATGAATGAGGAAAGTATTTTCCATTACCTATCTGCAGGGTTTTCTGCTCAGTAAAAAAGGGACCAAATAGTATGCTTTCCTAAGCAGGTGATAGGAAATATTCAGTCTACCCCACCTAGTTGGTGGAGTCTGTTTGAAAATTGGCCAGTTTCAGAATTCAGCTACTAGTTGTTTGTGTAAATGACTAATGGTCATCAGAAACCATCTTAGAAGTATAACACACCCAGATGTATTTTGATCTCTTCCTCCTTTAAAGCCCCTTTTTTAATTGAGAAAACTCTTTCTCATTGTACAGTTGTCTACTCCTTTGTGGAAAGAGCATTTGCTGGGAATCGGGTGACTTGATTTCTAATCCTAGCTAACCTGCTAACTAGTTGTATGGCTTTAGGCCAGGGTTGGCACACAATAGCCTGCTGCCAAATCTGACCTACCACCTGCTTTTGTAAATAAAGTTTTACTGGAACACAGCCATGAATATTTGTTTATGTAATTCTTCTGTGCCACAGTGCAGAGAGGAATATTCGTGGCAGGACTTTATCACAGAGCCTAAAATATTTACTATCTGACCCTTTACAGAAAAATTTGTCAACCCCAGCTTTAGGCAGGCCATTATCTTACTTGAGCCTTAGCTTCCCCATCTGTAAACCTGGGGGAATTCGATTAGGTTGTCCCCAGGGCCTGTGTCCTTTTTAACATTCTGTTGCTCTATAACTCTTCATACAGAGAAGCCTCATATCAATCATTGTACACTGGGATATAAACCTATTCATATTTATATTCACTTCTTCAATTTATGAAGCACTAATACTGGCAAGCCACTGTAGAGAACTAACAACTCTAAGAGTCTCTGCCCTTGAGAAGCTTATACTCTGGTTAGAAGACAGAGTTACAAGATTTTGAAGTTAAATTATAATAGAAAGTAACAAAGGATAACATATCAAAATGAGTGAGGATGACTAAATGAGTTCAGAGGATCATTATGGGCTGAGATGATTAGGGAAAACCTATAGGGGAAAGTGGCATGTTTTTAAGAATAGTCATCCCCATAGCCCCATAAAATATTGGATCTAGTGTCCTTCTAAAGCAGTAGTTTTCAGGTTTTAGAATACAGATTTTAGAGTGTAGGTTACTGGGAAAAAATACAAATTCCTGCAACCCAGCTTTAGTTTAGAGGTTCTGATTGTAGGTCTGGGGTACATCCCAGAAATCTGCTTTTTCAAAGAGCACCCCCTGGTGATTCTGATATACATGGAGAATTTTCTTACTTTTAAAAATATTGCTTTGGAAATTGGTTAAGTTGCTAAATACTGTTACTGTTGAGGAATTCATGCTATGTTTGGCAGAGTCTTATTAAATCCTACATTTTCTGTGAGTAGGAGGAACTCCACTATCCATGGAGCAAGTACTTCAATGATCTTCTCTCTCCTTTTAGGAAATCTGTGATCTCCCAGGCCAAGAAGAACAAACTGAGGAGTATCTCTGAAAGCCATTGAATTCCTTAGATAAGTCCAGAGGGGAAATCTGAGATCAGTATAATATTGTGTCTGTGATAGCGGAGGATAAATTATTGGAAAGGGTCAGGGTACTAACTACTTCATTTTGCATTTGACTCTTGGTCCTTTTGTTGTGAGCTTTTTGTTCGTGCAAAGCTGGCTGGGGTCCACCTAGTGGGTCAAAAAAAAACCGTCAATGAAAGAGGTTGGGAATCTCCAATCTCCATCCCAAAACATGTCACTGATGACTTGAACATATCACCAGATACTCAAGATACTGAGGAGACCTTCCACCTATGGGAGAATGACCCTCTGAAGAGAAATTTGGAATCATCATCAGAGCCATTGGAGGGGACATCTGAGAGTCAAATAGGTGACATTTCACAAGATCCTGTCATGCCTCCAGTCCAGAGGAGAAAGTTAGATCCACTTCCAAAAAAGCATAGACATCTTAGGAAGGCCATAAGGACAAAGAGAATGAGGAAGAGCAAGAGGAAGGAGAAAGTGGAGACCCACTGCCCCCCGATACTTCCAACACCTTTGGTACCACCACAGAGTGGAGAAGATGAGGTGGTAGATGCAAAGCTGACCATACTCAGTGCTCAGGAAGATGATTTTGACTTTCCCAATGAGGTAAGGATGAGGCATGGATGTCAAAAGTCTGGGCTTGCCACATTTTCCTAGGAAAAATAATGACAACTCTTCCCCTGCAGTGGGAGGAGGTGGGGATAAAGAGCTTGAGGAACAAACTGGGATCCTTGGGCCCAGATAAAGTATGAATTGGCTTAGAGGGTGACGGGCCGTCTCTGTGTATGTGTGTTGGCATTGAGGGCTTTAACTTTCTTCTGCTTGCAGGCCCAATTACAGAGTCAGCAGGATGAGGATTGCTGTGTGAAGCATCAGGAGTGTCCGATCCAGCCCTATGAGCTCCCAGCTTCCCCGGAGCCTGGGTCCTCTTCTCCTGCAGGGACATCCTTGGCATCACCACCACTCTGCTTTGGTCGCTTCTTAGGCTGTGTCTGCCAGACCTTCTCGAGGTCTAGGAAGCGGGAGCCCTCCAGAAGACAGGGCACTGAGCTGGCGGAGGCAGGAGGTGATGCCAAGTCTTTAAGACCTGGCCTGCTGAGGGATCTGGGCAAAAACAGAGTGCAGCCTCTTGAGGGCCTGTAGCAAGCTGATGCCAATGCAGGCTCTCCCTGGGTTTAGTTTCATAGTTTTCTCCATATTGTTGTTCCCTCTGGTTGTGTTGTTTATGGAAAAGAGAGCTGCTTTTAATGCTGAGATCCTTAAGCCTAAAGAAGCGATAAAAGCAAAGTAACTTTGAAGTTTTTAACACTTTACCCCAGTAGTGGGATTGCTTCCTACTTCCACCTGTTAGGCTGAAGTAGCATTCACTTTGGAGCAGTGGTTCCCAAAATTCATGCGGATGTTGCTCATGTCTTCAGTTAGCTGAAGTCTCACTACCTTCTCTGAGGATGGAAGCCATACCATCCCATCATCCTGAGTAATGTTTCCAGATACCAGCCACCAAGTGGAGACGTCTCATGTCCGGCTCCTCTCATTGTCTTTGGCTAGAGATTCCTTTTGAATTCTTCATCCTCAGTACTTTGTTGAACTTCTGCCACTTTCTGCTTGATTTAGATATACCTCAGGGACTGATGGTTGCTACATTTCTTGGCCAGGGTAACACTACCACCTCCTCCATCTCTAACTGTTGTTTGGTTTTCTTTTTGTCACTTGTTAGTAAGCTACCTGGCTCTTTCTTCTGAATGTGCCTCTGGTGTTCTCTAGCCATATGTATTAAAAAACTTAGTCACATGAGGTAATGGGCTCCTTCCTTGTTATTCTTTAGCAAGACTCTCACAGAATCCCAAGTTCTTCTGAGAACCCTAAAGAAAATAAGTACTTAAAAAAAGTTTAAGATTATTTCATTTCCCCATTGTTGTCCCAGCATACTAGGTTAATCCTCTTCCTAGGACGTAAACTAAGAGTTTAAATTAATTGTATATCCTACTTTGGGAGGCTAGGTTTAAGAAGAATTTGAGAGTTACTTGTAGCTTTAATTACCTGTTATTATTTCCTACTTGTCCCTGTTTCCAAATTCATATAAGAATAATAAATAAAGGTACAAGTAGAAATAAATATATAAAGTATCTGCATTAGAAGGAAATTGTATACTTTATTATCTTCCTTCCTTAAGACTGACCCTGATGGTTACCACACTAGGATTAGAGAAGATAACCAATGTGTTTGTTTTGTGCTTTCTTGCCTGGAATAGGGCTTTGTAGTGTTGGAAGAATGAAGTTGGGAAGGGAATAGAATGACATGCAGGAGCAGTGGTAAAGATTCTTAAGGCTGCCTTGGGGGTAATTGGTAAAAATTGCCCTGGAAGAAGTTTTGTGATGTGGTGAGGATCTCAAGTTGGAATGAGGAATTTTGTAAAATGTCATACTCTGTGCTTGGAGTAAAATGGGACAGCTTTCTCAAGTCAGTCATGCTTTGATACCTTTAATTGTCTAAAGAGTGGTTGATTGTTTAGAGAGTATGGAATTTTAATAGAGCTAATTGAGCATTATAAATGGGCTCAAGCTATTACATGAAATTTCAAATTATCTAAAATATATTTACGCACCTATTTTCTCAATGTAATATAAGAAACGTACTGCCAGGCAAGGCATAATGTACGAAAAGTCCTGTGTCATGGAGCCTATTATTAAAAGCTCAAAGGAAGGTAGATATTAGCATTGCCATGAATGCTTTGTTATTGTTTCTTATCGTAAGGTGTTTCAGGATGAGCTGTTCTATCATAGAAAAACTGTTTGTTCCAGCCTGGTTAACCATATGCCCACTCCCATCTACAATGCTGATTTTCATATAAAGTTTATTTATTCCAAATTTAGAGTAAGGATTTCAGATAAGGGAAGATCTGGATAAGCACTTAGTTTTGAAACTCTTTTGCTCATGTGTCTTGACCACTCGATCACAAACAGGGGGAAAAGGTGTCCATGCCTCCCCCACTGCATTTGTAAAGAAGAAAGTATGTGTTCCCAGGTTTCACATTCTGTGTTGCTGTCTTTATAGCTTGAATTATTAAACATGGTTTATGTCTTTAAATAAAGTTGTTTTTGCAAAATATATTTAGAAAAATAGTAAATCTGTATCAAAGTAAAAACAAATTAAAAATAAAACCTACCACTATTGATGAGAGATAAAGCTTAGGGGTCATTTAAAAAAAAAAAAGTTTCTCCACAAGGCAGATAAACAGATACTGTCAATGTGTTGTAAACAGAAATACTTGACAAGTATAAAGATGATCACATTTAATGTATTTCGTTGCCTTTTTTTCTCATGGGAACTCACACAACTAGGTAGGTGGCAGGGATGCTCATTGCTACAAGTTGAGTAAGCTGAGATTAGGCAGGCTGATTAAACTTTTCCAGTGATTTTTTTCTAAGAACACTCATTACATCTGCTAGGGAATCATAATACAAGTTCTCTAAACATTTTATTTAACCACTCACTTGTGGTTTTATCTTCTAAATGTGATTGATTTTACTCTGGTTCTTGTCCCAGTGTTCTGTATGGGAACACTTCTTGCTGGACATTTTGTTTTTGTCACCTTGTCCTCACACTACTGTCCAAATTCCAACTAATGCCACCTCTACTCACCTGGAAAATTTTAACATGAGAAAACTCTGGTTAATGTAGAATTACAGAGAACCAATAGAGAGGGTTTACTTATTAACCGAGTTTTAACAGAAAAAGTAGAACTGATCTAGTCCTTATTTATCGGAGGAACCTGAAACACAAAGAAATGAAGTCGCTCGATCTCAAGATAGCCTAGCTGCTTAGTGGCAAAGCTAAAGCAAACAATAACTAACATTAGATTCAATATTGTACCTTATACCCTTCTTCTATAATCTTCAAGCCGTCTGCATGGGGTTGATATTAATATTTTCATTTTACAAATGAGACCATTTAAGTTCAGAAATGTCCTGGTAAGTCCTGATGCAGAATCCAAAGCCAGGTTTGTTAGAGTCTGAAACCCGTACTCATTACATTCCACCTCCCAGTATTACAATGTTATAAAATCTCTTTGTTTCCAGTCTAAATCTGTAATGTCAAGAACAGGCAATTTCTCTTATTTCCCAAAATTTATATTTTAGCCTTAATGCCTGTATAATAAATATAGTTCAATTAAAAAAAAGTCCAGTTAAAAAGATTATTTCTTCCAGGTAAAATTTCTGTATTGGACAGTAAATAGTAAAATAGTTAACCTAAGTGTCATTGATAAAATAGAATTGCAGTGTAATATAAACAAAGTTTTAATCATTACAACTAATTAAACCGAGACAATTACTTAACTGAAAAGTGATCAAGAGAAAAAAGAATAGCACATAATCAAAGCAGGGCCCTTGACTTGACAGGATCACAAGATAAAGCCCAGCAAAGATGAATTAGGTCCCATAGAAAGCTAATAGACTTAAGAGTGTTTCTAAACTGTTTTCAGGGGAATGGTTTGGGATTTGGGCAGCAAAGAGACAGGCTCTTCTAGGTAACCCAGTGACCCTTGAAATAAGTGAGTCTGCTGCTACTAATGAACTCCAGGCTTTAAACAGGACATTTGAATTTTCTCACGCTTCAAAACATTCTTTTCATTTTGATTTGACAAGGCCCCTTTCAGGACAAAATAAAAGAACAACAAAACCGGTAGATTCAAACCCCTGGACTGTGTGGTCAAGGAATGTTCTTCATTTTTTTTCAAACTCCAGACACGAGGACAGCTGTTGTACACGGAAGGTTGGATTGGGGCAGATTGCCTGAGCTGTATTCTGTCAGCTGTAAGGAATTGCAGCGCTGCTCCCATCGTGGAACCTTTGTGATGAACGGTCTCAGACACACGGTTATCACCCTCCTGGTTCCCAGTGCTAGAGGATGTCTTTGACGAGCACCCTTGTTTCCCTCCCCTCTTTCCCACCTCCTGATTTAGAGTCAGTGCTGCAGTTGGTGAGAGGCCCAAAGGCTATTTTAACAGAGGTTTAAATAGTGTACACGAAGAGGAAACCTCAAAACAGGTTAAAATAATTTTTACACGAGTTACGTAATTTTAAACGAATTCAAAATTCTGAAATTCTATCACAGATGATTTCTGATGTGAATTTGACTTCTCATCTAGTTGTAATTACCATTTTGATTTGAGAATGTCTGTGAAAATACACAGTGCTGGATCATTACAATGGTAGCCCTTCTGGTGAGCAGGACAATAGGTCCATTCACAGAGTGATGAAACAGTAACTGGGATTTTTTAATAAGTACCATGAGAAATATCCCCTGAATATCTGTCTCTTCACATGGAAGAAAACAGAATTATAAAGACGGTAAAACCAGAAAAAAAGAACACATTTCAATCAGCATTTAGTACCCAAACTCTTACTTGGTTTGTGATGCTCAATAAAAATCTCTGGCTAAAATTTATATAAAAAAGATAATAGATGAAAGAGAAAATAGTTATCCCATCACCTCTTTTCAAGAGCTACCATTCATCCTCATTCAAAATCTGGTTTCATTTTAAGGTTAAAATTATGAAGCAAAGTCCTGTGTCTAATTCAATGTGTTATGTAATTATATAATAAGTAGTTGGGAAATACCTGTCTGAGCCTGGACTTAAAAGTTAAAAAACTTAAATACGGAATCCAGGTTTTACCATTTGCTATTGTGTAACTTCAGCTATTTGTTGAAACTCATTAATCTTTGGCCTCCTCATCTAAAAAGGGAGATTGTTAACACCCCATAGGTTGTTTTGAGGATTTCTTGAGGTTACCTTGCTGAAAAAGCCTACTGGCTCTTTTGTAGTAAAGAGCTTTTGACCTTGCCATGCCTATTGAATTCTTAGAAAACAAAACAAGATATTAACTGCCTAAGTGCTATACAAGGGTAAGCTACTCATGTCAATCTTTATTTTGAAGAGAACTGAATTTATTTTGGGGGGCATCACGTGGAGCAAAAAGATTTAATATTTGTTTATTCCCAATTTGAATGTCTCTAAAGAAACTTTTTACCCCAGAACTTGGCAAGCTAAAGCCCCTTTATTGTTACAACCTGTGAAATCCATATAATTAGGCCTTTTTTCCTGATTTATAGAAGAGACAGTCATCTGGTCCTAAATTGCCATGGCTTAATGCAACATCTTTTTGAATAAGTCATTAGCATTTTCTAAGAAAACTTCATTATATAGTTTATTCAATGGCTGTAATAGAGTAGTGGTTCCTAACTTTTTCTGTTCAAATCCTCTGAATGGTAGGAGATATCCTAATGCACCACTGTAGCAAGAATTACTAAAGAAATGATGATTGAAGCACCTCCCACATGCATTAGAATTTTGGAGAAATTTTCTTTGGGTAAATACCCTCCCTGTATCTTTTTTTTTTTTTTTTTTAAAGATTTTATTTATTTATTTGACAGAGAGAGGGAACCCAAGCAGGGGGAGTGGGAGAGGGAGAAGCAGGCTTCCCGCCGAGCAGGGAGCCCGATGTGGGGCTCGATGTGGGGCTCGATCCCAGGACACTGGGATCATGACCTGAGCTGAAGGCAGACGCTTAACGACTGAGCCACCCAGGCGCCCCACCCTCCCTGTATCTTGATACCCCCCTCACCATTTCCCTTACCTACCTGTGAATATTTCACCAAGACTTAGGGTCATTAAGCTCCAGTGTTTTGTGATCTGGATTTTATTTTTGTTCCACTCAATAAGCATGGATGGAATATCTGTGCCTAAACTGAAGCTATTTTATCTCAAAGTGAAACAAAGGAAACATACATAAAACATAGAAAAACCACTCGGTGCTGTCAGGTAACTTATAGACTGTTCAGAGAAAATAAGTGAAGCACTCACATAGTGACTACTGAATAATATCAAAAGTATTCAAACGAGCTCTGAAGAGTGGCAGTGTTAAGTAAGCACTAATAGAATGCCTTGAAAGGGAAGATTATTGCGAGATGGAATATAGGAGGTGCCTTCTCAGAATAGGTAAATTTTGAGCTGGGCCTTGAAGGAAGAATATGGTCTAGATTTATCCAGTCCTGCAGTCAGACAGGTTAAAATTACTGGATGGAGTCCTGGAGGCTGGATGGAGCCAGAGCACAAGTGTAACCAGATCCAATAGAAAGTTGGCAGAAATGCTGCAGCCCTTATGGATAAGTCCTTGTGCCCAAGGGTAGGCGGTTCAAGAGATGGGTCAGGAACAGAAGACAGAGCTAGAAAGTTAGGTGCTGAATACAGGCAGAGATGGTGCAGAGACAATCACAAGGGAAAGAGTAAAGAGAGAGGGTAGGACTTTTATCTGAACAGCAGAAAGGCCTGTGGGGTATTGGCCATGTAGTGTTTCAGGGGGAGGTCCCCTCCAAAGGAAAATGGTGGGCAGCTTTGAAGGACATAAAAGCAGATGATTCCGATGGAGAACATCATGAAGAAAGGTACAGATGTGGCAATATTAAGTTATATGTTGGAGACATGGAGTAGCTTAGACATGTGGGGAGTAGTGAGAAATAAGCTGGGGCCATTAGAACTCCATATTTGTATTTTATACTTGGCTTTGATTCATAGTTGAGAGGGAGATCAAGTTCTTGATCTTCTATAAGGAGATATAATTGCCCAAGTTAGCAAACCCCAAAAGGAAAAAGTATAGGAACAGAGATGTGCAAGGGCATTGACCCAGATTCAGTAATGACCTTTAAGAATATGCTGTGTGGTTAGCTGCCTTTCACTATATATCTGGACTAGATGATTGCCATTTGTTTTGTTTTGTTTTGTTTTACCATTTGCTTACGAATAATATATTTTTGTAAGAATAGTGGATAAAATTAAAGGAACAATTACAAAGAAACCCTTACGTGAAAACACATAGTATACTATATCATGAAGAATGTAGAAAGTCATGATCTGACTTACGGTTCCACATTCTACATTAGTCAAAAATTAAGCATGAAAGGTGAACAGAATCGGTCTGGTGGGAACTTCTAAATGCTTATCTGTTCTTAAGGCCACAGAGCAGTACAACCCAGTATTTGAGAATACCTCTGCAGACAGCGTCTGGGTTCAATTCTTGGCTTTCCCACGTAATAACTCTGTACCTCAAATAAAGTACTTTTTTTGTGCTCCAATTTGCTCATCTGAAGAATGGGAATGGTTTGCCTACCTCCCAGGACTTCAGTGAGAATTAAGGGAGGTAATACCACATGTAAGGAATTCAGACTGGAACTCGGCACACAGTGAGTACACCAAGTACGCTTCTGTTATCCTCAGGTAGGCAGGACGATTGTTTGAAATACTGCTTTGCGTGGGAAGAGATTGTGAGGTCTCGAAGGCCTGTGTATGAGGTACCTGGGGAGTCTGATCCTAAATGTTGGGGCTTTCAGCCTCAGTATTCTGAGCATGGCTCAGAGATAGTGGAATCACCACCACACTTAGAGAGATTCTGTGTGGTAAGACAGAGGTTATTTCTGTACACAGAACCCAGTTATTACATGACTATGGGGCATGTTCTTAGTATCTAATTGTGAAGGAGTCTAATTGTGAATTTGTCATCAGTGCTTAGCACAGTGCCAAGCACAATAAGCACATAACAACTTCTCAGTAAATGTCAAGTAAATGAGTAAACAGTTCAGTGAAGAACAGAATTCCAGTATGTGTAAAATTAAAAGTACCATTCACAGAAACAACATTTTGTTTCATTCCCTTATAGCTTTTGCAGTGCTTTGGCACTGAACACAACTCTCAGATCATGGCACATAGGAAGAGAGGCCCCAGAGGGACTGAATAGGAAGTTTTCCTCAGTTAAGTGGGGCGGGGCGTGGGATCAGCATTAGGCTGATTGTAAAAAGGTAGATTCAGAACTGCTATATTCAGTGATTAAGGAGTAACGTAGTCCCCTTGTCAGCAGTCTCAGTACTGGGCTTTAAAGTGTGCGTGTGTGCATGCACACAACCCCGCCCCCCCCCCGCCCCCCAACCCAAATAGACAAATATATCAGTTACTATACTGCTTTATTCATTTTGGGTCAGTGCTGCCTAACAATCTACCTGAAAACTTAGTAGCCTAAAACAATGGCAATCATTCATTTTGCCCCTGGATCTGCGATTTGGTTGGGGTTTGGCCGGGAAGGCTCATCTGCTTTCCATGCGGCATAGCTGGGACAGCTCTATTTTTGACTGAAGGTTTCATTCAGGATGGCACATTCACATGACTGACAAGTTTATAGTCCTGACTGTCATCTGGTTGCTCAGTCATGCTGTGGGCAAGGGACTCAGTTTCTTTCCACATGGGGCCTCTTCATAGACTAGAATCCATTCACAGCAAGGCGGCTGTGCTCTAAGGGTGAGTTTCCTGGAGAACCAGATAGAAGGTAGGATCTATGATCTAGTCTCAGAAAGCACACAGTGTCAATTCTGCTTTAATCACAGGCCACCTACACTCAAGGGGAAGAAATGTGGACCCCTTCCTGCCCCAGGGAGGAGTGTCCATATTCACACTGGAGTGTGTGCAATGGGAGATCTTGGAACCGCCTTGGAAAATATAATTCCTATTTAGAGAAATGCCAATTCAGGTACCTCTGAAGGTCCCCAGAGTGACAAGACTATTCTGGGATGCAAGAGATATTTTCTGGAAGAAGCATATTCAAAAGGAGGAGATATTTTTGTGAAAGTTTGGAAAAGATGGTTCTGATGACACATAAGAGGTGTCACGATTTTGTCATTGAAGAAAGTTATACACAATATAAATAGGACAAAGGGATGGATGGGGGCATTAGCTGATTGAGGTGATTTAACAGGAAGAGCTGAGTGTCAGCAATTTTAAAAAATAAAAGGAGTCTTCACCTTGTCCTGTCGATGCCAGTAGAAGGGGACATTCTGAACAATCATGGACCCTCAGCTATGTGCATAGCTGAACCTAAGTTTTCTCTCTCTGTAACTGAACAAAATCTTCCATCATGACTAGAGTCTCAGAAAAATCTTACCCAGCAAATTGAAAGTAGACAGGAAAATCATAGGAAAATCTATACCTGAAGCCATGTATCAACATTCTTTGTTAGTAAATATTTATTTAGCTCTCACAGGTGCAGTATAAATGATGACTGCTGTTTTCCTTCAGGGCAGATTAGAGTTCAGCTGAGACTGGCATTCAACAAATCGAACCCCAGCACCTTTGACTTCTCTGCCAGAGGAGAGGCCTTTAACTGGTTCTCAAAATTATCTATTTTAGGACTTTGCATGGAAACCCAGAAAAATCCGTTCGCTAAAATCTATACCAGCTGGCCCGGGTGACTTCTTAGTCTCTGTCCGCATCCGTTCTATTCACAACTGAACTGCTATTGATTTGCATGATGAAGCAATAGTATACAAGAGATCGAGCTTCCCCCAAAGCCAGAGCCTTTCTTGGTCTAGGGTTTGGGGTGGGAAAGAGAGATCATAGACATAAATTTTCTTTTTCAAAATATACTTGTTACTATCAGCTTGCTTCCTTCCATCCACAGGAGACTATCAAAGCCCAGTTAGGATTGAACATGGCAGTTCTTGTCCTTCTGGATTGCCAACAGGATCTGCCCTGGCAAAGGAGAGGATAATCATGGTTGGTCTTTTACTAGCCTCTGAGAAGCACTCCGTCATTCATTTCCCACAATTATATTATTTTAGCTGATCCCATATGCTTCAGTAATTTTCTTTTGTTTAATAGTTTGGCCTTCTGTTGAAGACTCGGGTAGCTAAATGATATTGCATTTGTGACAACTATGTGTACCTTAGGTCTGAGCACTGTGACCAGGATAGGGCCTCTTTGGGAGTTTGACTAGAATGGAACATGTTAGTTGAAATGAAAGCAAGACTTTTATCTCTTTCCCTGGGCACTTCCACGAATGGGGCCGTGGGCTCCTTTACCTAGGAGAATTGAAGCAGAGCCCCAGGAGTGTGGTCATTGACAGGACCGTCTATGCCATGTAAGCCTTGCCATTTACTGGTTAGTATCTGATACCTTACTGAGACTAGACAACTTCAGGTACAGGATTAAAGGTGTTGCCCTGATCACAGCACCTCAGTTTCCATCCTTCTCATGCTGCTGGGGCATCACATGACCACTTTTTGCAGCTGGGGTTACTCTCCTTGATGCTAGGCAGAATTTGAAAACAAACTTGTTTTTATTTCATCTCCTTGTAGGGATAATAATCCATGGGGCTGAGAATGGACATTTTCTGTGAGTTCCACAGGTTCTTCAACCTATGGCTGGAACTGATTGAATGCACTTAATACTGTGTTTGGAAGCATGTTTTAAAAGGCATTATTCTAAAGCTCGGTGCTCGGTCTCCCTTCGTCAAGTTTAATTCTCTTTATATCCTAATTTCCATTTCTGGTTTTGAATGACTACCATTGCTTTCAGAAAATTCATTGTAACACGTCTTGAGATACTAATATGACATGTACCTTATAAACAGGTTAGTTTTGCATTGTGTACGCTCTTCTTTCTGAAGAGATGTTAAATGAACCTGCTACATTTTACTTTAAGGAGTTAAGCTGAGAAGAACCCTTCAAACAGCAAGACTTCTTTAGACAGGTGGTAATTTATTGTTAGGCATTCTGAAATGGTTTGTCTTGGAGAAATAAACATACAATAAAATTACCCAAAAAGCATTCAGGTGAGTCTTTTGATTCAACAAATGACAGGAAAGTTTGGAATTTGAATATTTTGTGAATTGTAGTAGTAACTTTAGCAACTGAAGGGTTAGGAAGACAAATCAAATGGAAAGCAATTTTGATTTTAATATGAAAAATGTGCAGTTATGTAGAAGATACTAAAGGTACTAGAAAAAGACTTCAACAAGGAACTAGAAATTATGTTTAAATAACCAAGAAGATTAAGAACACATGGTGATTGACAAGTATTAACAGAGCTATTAAACAGGTTTTTGAAGCAAATGCACATGACATATTTTAGTATTTCTCCAATGATTTCAGCATAATTTTTTGTTGCTGTTGCCTGCTGGTTGAGGTTTAGCAGATGATATGTAAAAAGCCAAAAGACTACATAGTAAGAAAAACTTCTTAATTATCTAGCTGCCAATCTTTTTAAATGCCTTGTGTGTTCAAATACATATATATAAACACCCACACACCCAGAAAATAAATTGACAAGAAAGGTGGTAAATCACACAACAAATAATAAATAAATAAATAAATAAATAAATAAATAAATAAAATGGGGTAGTACATTTATCTGTATCAGATAGGACCAGACTCTTCTTTAAGTCGTAATTGCACTTTTATTTGTTATTTTGTGGAAAAAACACATTTTTATATTGGGGAACCCACAGTAGACTTTTCTTCAAAGAGGTATTTAAGTGGAAAATTAAGAAAGATATCAGCACAAGGGCCAATATGAGTAAGTGTTTAATGCTGGAGTAGAGATGTTATCAGACTAATTATCTGAAATTTTTTTAGCGTCTACAGACTATTCCTGTATCTTTCAGTCCTGAAAGTCAAATATGTATTAGTGTTTCTCAAACTTTGTGGGCATCAGAATCATTGGAGAAGCTCCTTCAAAGTATTTTTGCTTGGGTTCTGTCCTCAAAGATTCCTGAGGCTAGTCCTCAGGAACCAGTACTTTTAACGTCATTCTTTGCCTCACTCCCCAGGTGTGATTCTTATGTACACTGAAATCTGAGAATTATTGGGGAAGATAACATACATAAAATATGATAGGAGACCATGGCACTTGAATGGTAAAACATTTATACCTTTAAAAATGTCAGAGCTCAGGGCGCCTGGGTGGCTCAGTCAGTTAGGTGTCTGACTTTGGCTCAGGTCATGATCTCAGGGTCCTGGGGTCGAGCTTCAAGTCCGAGTCCGGGCTCCATGAGCAGTGGGGTGTCTGCTTGTCTCTCTCCCTCTGCCCCTCCCCTACTTGTGTGCTCTCTCTCTTTCAAATAAATAAATAAAATCGTTTTTTCTTTTCTTTTTCTTTTATTTTATTATGTTAGTCACCATACATCATTAATTTTTGATGTAGTGTTCCATGATTCACTGTTGGCATATAACACCCAGTGCTCCATGCAATACGTGCCCTCCTTAATACCCATCACCGGGCTACCCATCCCCCGACCCCCCTCCCCTCTAAAACCCTCAGTTTGTTTCTCAGAATCCATAGTCTCTCATGGTTCGTCTCCCACCCAGATTTCCCCCTCTTCAATAAATAAAGTATTTTTTAAAAATGTCAGAGTTCAGGGCACCTGGGTGGCTCAGTTGGTTAAGCATCTGCTTTCGGCTCAGGTCATGATCTTGGGGTCCTGGGATTGAGCCCTGCATTGGGCTCCCTGCTTGGTGGGAAGTCTGCTTCTCCCTCTTCCTCTGCTCCTCCCCCCTGCTCGTTCTCTCTCTGTCTCATATAAATAAATAAAATCTTTAAAAAAAAGGTCAGAGTTCATCTGGAGTCTATGGTCTACATGAAACAGTTTAAAACCCATTTTGCTTCTGGATTAGTTGTTTCACATTTTACTTTTTGCATAATTATTCTAGGCAATATTCCAAATTGACTTAGATTACACATTTTTAATAATGAAATAACCAAATTATTAGAATTAGGAATTCTATTAATGGCTTCGTTTTAAGCTGTTACATCTTTTTTTTTTTTTTTTGGACTTTGGAAGCAGGGGAAAATAATCATAGCTTTCTGTAATGACAAAAAATTTTCAAGTATACAGGTATTTAAGTCAAGAGAAATAGTATTGAAAAATGAAAGGCATTATACTTAAAGTGCTATAACTTCTTTATTGCTTATCAGCCCTACATGTTATCATTCCCCTCCCACTGACTATTTGCTCTCAGTTTACTATGCCCTGTTCTTAACTGGTAAGACCTGAAGATACAAAGGATTCTCCATAGGCTTGCAGCAGGACTGATGATGGTTGAAGGAAGGTAGGCTAATCCTTTGAGGTGAGGACTGATAGTATGTGGAAGAAGGTTCTGGCTGTGGTTGTGTAGCCCTGAGTGGTAGAGGCACGGGGAGGGGTGACGGAGTTGATGTAGCCAGGCCAGGTCTCGAGGTGTGCCTGTGCTGGGGGACGGAAGGGAAAGAGAGGTTGACTGTAAGTCTAGGACTAGCCCACATATGAACACGGTGTTGGTGAGGGCAATGGAAGCTCAGCCTTGGGAGATGGCCTGGTGTGTTCGAAATAGGTACCAACTTCACGGGTTTGTCATTGACTGGCTTTCTGACCACTGACAAGTCACTTGTTCTCTTTGCTCAGCACTTTTTTTCTTTGTAAAATATGGATAATAATAGTATCTACCTCAGAGGAGCTTTATGTGGATTAAATGAATTGGCAACTGTTCTAATTGGGGTAGAGTAAATGCTAGATATTCCAAGATATCTTATATCGATTGAGGAAGTAGGAGCTATCTGAGATGGAATCGCCTCCATTAAATAAAAGATTGTTCCTATGAAAGGTACACCTAACATTATGCATATCGAAATTCTTTTATTCACTGAATCATTTATTTGTCTATTTGGTAGACATATACTAAGCACTTACTACGTGTTCATTTACTTGGCAATGTGCTAAGCACTGGGGATAAAAAAGTGAATTAGATTCTTTCACAATAAGATATTAAGGTGCCCTATAGTCATATAATAACTGAATACCCTGTTATTGAAAGGATGGTGTTTCAGTGAATTAACTAACTTTTGTTTATTTAGTGTATGTTGGCATCTTTAAAAAGGCCCAGCATTTTACTCCACTTTTGTTCTCACTGGAGTGCTAAACTAACAGGATGAATGAATAAATCATATGGAGACAAAAATATCCAATCTAATTTGCTGAAATTGAGAAATGTGGCTTATACCTGTAAGCAGGTTTCTCAATACTGAACTCCAGAGTTAGTGAAATGAGTCATGGAAGGTACTGCACCATTGCACACCTGCCCCATAAGGATAGGGCCTTTGCCACTAATTTTATCATATGACTTAGAGGAATTGAGAACATAGTCTCGCTCTGGGCAAGAGCAGGGGGAAATAGATGTGGCTGGGCAGTGCATGTCCTGTGTTACTCCAAACTCACCAATAGACTTTAGCTCACTCCTGATTTGTTAGGGAGCAGTCGGTGGGGGGGGGGGAGCCTGGTGTGTTACATGGAAGGATACATCCGGAGGGGAAAATAAATGCCTCACCCTAGCATTATCGTTTGCCAGACGTATTCTATCATTTATTCTCTTTGTTATACATATTCCTATGAGGTAGGTTTCCTTTTTCCTTTCTCTCTTATCCACTTTTTAGATTTTTTTTTTTTTTTTTTGAAAAGGGACTTCTGATTCTGGACACAATGGAGTAAACACACTCCACCCTATCTCATCCACTAATTATAACTAAAACAGCTCAGAATAAAATACATTAAGCAACTGAGTGACAGATGGACAAAAGCAGGCAGACTGGATAAGGATCTCAGGACTGGAGGAATGATCTGGCAAGTGAGTCTCCTGTTGAATTTTTGTTTTCCAAAAGCTCTTTCTCTCCACCAGCACATGGTGGTCCAAGGAGAGGAGCCCTGCGGATTCTCCCCAGCCTACATCAAGTGAGTGGCAACAAAAAGGTGAGACCCCTTCACCTCCAGGCTAGCATGGCAGCAGAAACACTGTGAGGCCAAGCCCTGCAGAACTGCCTAGCCCTGTTACCCCTCAGAGTACCAGTGAAGAGATGGAGCCCTTTTCCCTCCTCACTGCTGTGACAGAGGCAGAATTAAAGATCAGCACCCTGACAGTAGTGTGGTGAGGCTAACTTTCTATCTTTCTAATAATAGCACCAGGAAGATGGAACCCTGGGAACCAGAGTGGGGAAGGGATAATAGAGAGGAAGTAGCTGGAGAAAGTGACCATTTAAATCTATGTTTAAAGTCCTGGACTAACTCCTGAGCTGTGCATGCTTGAAACTAAATGGAATCACCTCAGCAAAGGTTTTGAACACGGACCTATGGTGAGGACCACTGCTCAGGTTTTAGTCTGAACTCTGGGTGGCTCACAAGCTGGGTAAACCAGGTGTCACTGCAAATTTTTTGAAAACCAAGTCGACACTGTAAAGACAGTGCATAGAAAGTGGGCCAGGATATGTATTGACTGCCTGTTAAAACAAAACAAAAATCTGTGTTCTACAGAAGATTTAAATAGGATCCAGAGTCTTATAGTATTCAAAATGTCCAGGATACAACCCAAAACTACTCAACATACAAAGAAGTAGGAATATCTGAACAACTATTAAGGGAGAAGGAAGACAACAGACACTAACCACAAGATGATTCAAATGTTGAAATTAACAGAAAAAGTCTCTGAAGCAGCCATTATAATCATTCTCCAGGAAGTAAGGCAAAAGACTCTTGAAGAGAATAGATACATAGAAGCAAAGAAATAGAAACTATTAAAAAAAAAAGAAAAATTTTAGAACAGAAGAATACAATAATGGAAATTTTAAAAAATCACTGAAGAGGCTTACAGCAGAATGTAGATGGGAAGGAAGGAATCAGTAAAGTCAGTGAACCTGAAGACAGGGAATAGAAATTATCCATTTTAAACAATGAGAGACAGAGACAGACAGAGATAGAGACACACACAGAGAAGCAGAACCTCAGGGAGCTTTGGGACAAATTGAATCAGGGAGCTTTGGGTATAATATTCATGTTATAGAAGGAGAAAAGAAAGTATGTGAAAAAGCAAACAAATGAAAACCAAAAGTATAGACTTGAATAACGCCATTAGCCAACTTTATTTAACTGACATTTGTATAACACCCCAGGTCACAGCAGAATACACATTCTTTTCAAGCATGGATGGAACATTCACCAAGAGAGTCCATATTATGAGTCACAAAGCAAACCTTATTAAATTTAAAAGAATTTAAATTATTGAAAGTATGTTCTCTGATCATAACAAAATTAAACTAGAAAGCAATAACAGAATCATATCTGTAAATCACTAGTTTTCTAGATATTAGAAAATTAAACAAAACATTAGTAAATAATTGATCAAAGAGGAAATCTCAAGGGGAAATTAGAAATGATTCTGAACTGAATAAAAATGGAAATATAACCACCCCAATTTACGTGATACAGCTAAAGCAGTGCTTAGGGGGAAAGTTATAGCATTAAAAATTTATATGAGAAAAGAAAGTTCTCAAATCAGTAATTTAATATTTGAGAATAACTATGGTCAATACTCATTAAAGTGAGGCTGACTGATTAATCTTAAGAATAAAAGTGTAGAATAAAGCTAATATCCATATTCAACATCTTAGTTTGCTTTTAGTTACAAATTTTTTAAAATTTCTTTCCCTAAAACATTCACAGCAGAAGTGTTCATTTCACTTACCTGTTTCACTTCTACATATCACCACAGTCACTGGGATTGCTTTAAGAAAAGGAATAAACCCAATGGCTATTAACCCAACATGGCTATGTTTATTTACCTACAGAAACATAAAAAAGAGCAAAATATACTCAATACAAATAGAAAAGCAAAGTCAATGAAATTGAAAACATAAAAATCAAGGTAACCAAAAATCTGGTTCTTTAAAAAGAAAACAGTTAAATTGATAAACCTCTAGTGCAATTGACCAAGGAAATAAGGCATAAATGGTCAACAGAAATGATCACAAATGATCAGGAATAAAAGAAGAAATATTACTAACAACCCAAAAGACATTCAGAGGATAATAAAGAATTATTATGAACAACTTTATGCACATAATTTATAATTTAGATGAAATAAATCAATTCTTTTTAAGACACAAATATCAAAACTCAATTAAGAACAGAGATAACTTGAGTCATCCTTTACCTATTGAAAAAAAATCTGATTCATAGTTAAACACCTTCAAAAAATATTTCCAAGCCCAGATTGTTCACTGATGAACTTTACTAAATATCTAAGGAAGAAATGACATCAACTTTTCAAATTTCTCATTGAGTTAGAAAAAGAGAGGACATTTCCCAACTCATTTTACAGTGCTAGCATTATTCTGACGCTAAAACCAGACAGGGACAACATGAGAAATGAAAACTACAGACCAATATTCCTCTTAAACATAGACAGAAAAATCCTCAAAAAATATTAGCAAGTCAAATCCAGCAATGTATAAAAAGAATAATAAATCACAACCATGTGAAGGTTTATCTTGGGGAAACTCTCAAATAATTAGAAATGAGAGATCATTCCACCAGTCCTGGCTTCAAAGTCTAAAATCAGCTAACATATATATATAACCACATTAACAGACTTAATGACAAAAAGAACAAATGACCATATCAATAGATTCAGAAAAAGCATTTGACAAAATTCTACATCCAATATGTAATAAAAGCTCTCAGCACACTTGGAATAAAAGAGAACATAAAAATTTGGGTAAAGGCATTTATGAAAAACCTACAGCTAATGTTGTACTTAATGGTGAAAGTCTGATTGCTTTCTCCCTGACATCAGAAACTAGACAAGGATGTTTAGTCTCATCACTTTTATTTAATATTGTACTAGAATTCTAGCAAATGAAATATGTCTAAAAAATGAAATAAAAGGCATTTTTCTTTTCTTCCCAAATGATTGGACAGGAAAAAACAAAACAGTTTTTACTTGTAGATGATATGATTGTCTATGTAGATGATCTCAAGGAATCTATCAAAAAAACTTGTAGAACTAATAATTGAGTTTAGCAAGGTCATAGGATAAAAGAGCAATAAACAAAATTCAATTATGTTTTTATATACTATCAATGAACAGTTGGAAATTGAGATTTTAAAAAAATTAGTAGTATTTATGGTTGTTCCAAAATGATATACTTGGAATAAATATAGCAAAATAGGTGCAGGATCTGTATGCTAAAAACTGTAAAATACTGCTGATATTAATGGAAAATCATATGTTCATGGATTGGAAGACTCAGCAGTTAAAATGTCAGTTGTCTCCATTATTATTTGCAGATGTAATGCAGTCCCAATCAATATCTCAATAGGATTTGTTTTATAGATATCAACAAGATGATCATAAAACAAATGTGGAAAGACACAGGAACTAGAATAACCAAACAATTTTTTAAAAGAGCAGAGTTGAAGAAACACACTATTGAGTTTTAAGCCGTATCATAGAACTACAGTAGTCAGAATAGTGTGGTAATGGTGGAAGGATAGACGCATAGAACATTGAACAGAAGGGATAATCCAGAAATAGACCCATAAGAAGTGGTTGAGTTTTGACAAAGGAGCAATGGCAATTCTATGGATAAAGGACAGTCTTTTCAATAAATAGTCTAGAACACCTGGAAATTCACATGTAAAACAATGAACCTTCTTCTACACTTTACTCCATAAATAGAACTTAACTCAAAATGCATCAGGGATGTAAATGAAAATGTGAAACTTTAAACACTTAGAAAAAAACACAGGGGAAAATTTCTTTTTTAAATTCTTTTTTAAAATTTTAATTCCAGTGTAGTTAACATACAGTGTTATATTAGTTTCAGGTGTACAATATAGTGATTCAACACTTCCATATATTATAGGGGAAAATCTTCCTGACGTTCAGTTACATAAGAGTTCTTAGATACAATACCAAATGTGCAATCCATAAGGAATAACTGATAAATTGGACTTTATAAAAGACTTTTGTTCAACACAGGACATTATTAAGAAAACTGAAGGATAAGGGGAGAGAGAGAGAGAGAGAGAGAATAGAAAGACAACCCACAGACTGGGAGTAAAACATTTGCAAATCACATATCAGACAAAGGATTGTATCAGAATATACAAAGAACTCTCCAAATTAAAGAATTAGAAAATAAACAACCCAATTTTAAAAATGGGCAACAGATTTAAATGGGCACTTTACCAAAAAAGATATACAGATGGCAAATAAGCACATGAAACTATGTTTTGCATCATTAGTCACTAGGGAAATGAAAATTAAAACTGCCATGAGATAGCATTTACACCAATTATCTTGCCTAAAATAAAAACTACTAATGAAACCCAGTACTGATGAGGATGGCGAGCAGCAGGAACTCTAACACATTGTTGATAGGAGCGCAAAATTGTCCTGCCCCCCCGGGAAACAGTTTGGCAGTTTCTCAGAGTTAGGCATACACTTACTCTATGACCTAGCAATCCACCTTTGGGTATATATATTCAAAAAAGGAAAATTTATGTTCACATGAAAACCTGTGCGTAAATGTTTATGGCAGCATTATTAATGATAACCCAGAACCAGAAGCATCATTAATATCCTTCAGTGGGTGAATGCATAAACACACCACTGTAATCCAAGTATGGAACCATATTTACCAATAGAAAGGAATAAGCTGATACACACCAGAACTTGGATGACTCTCCTGAGAGTTAGGCTGAGTCAAAGAACTCAAAAGGTTACATACTGTATGATTTCATTAATATAACATTCTGGAAATGTCCTTCCCCCTTGCAAAAAAAAAAAAAAAAAAAGATATAAAAAACAGATCAGTGTTTCCTGGGGCTTTGTAGTAGGGAGGGTCAGAACACAAGAGAGCCCGAGGGAGTTCTCTGGGGTCCTGGCATTGCTCTGCATCCCCTCTGTGGTCATGGTTAAAGAATTTATACATGTTAAAATATCACAGAACTGAACATCAAAACAAGTGAGTTTTACTGTTTGAAAATAATAAAATAAAATAATAAAATAGAAATTCATCTGGATCCTTGTCACTGTTTCATGTAATAACTTAGTGTATTCTCAGCTCTATAATCTGTTGTTATTCACTAAATAAAGGGATTTGATATTTTGTTCTTTTAGTAATATATTTTAATTTTCAACTAGGAACTTAATAGATGGCTCAAAAGATAATATGAAAACTGATAGCTTTAAATTCTGATGTTCATATACTAAGTTCTCTAATCTTCATCTAAATTAAAATGGTAATTTCTACAAAATATTTAATCATTTATCTTCAGTAAAGCTTTTTAAAAAATAGAATAAGATGAAATGTTTGTCTATTCTCAATGCCATTTCTGCATCCTTCTCAATTTATTCTGACACATAACTTTTATTTCTACCAGAGGAGACTGGAGTTGAGAGCTTCATTTAAATTGAGTAATTGAGTGACTGTGTTAATGTTGCTTTGAAAAAAAAAATGTGTACTAGAATGTTCTGCCCAAAAAAACAATGCTTTCTGCAAAACCAGAAATCAGTATAGTGTATATTTTTACAAACTTCTGATCAGAGGATTCACGATCAATCGGGGGTCGTAAACTGTGAAGGGCCTAAAATTTTCCTCCACTTGCAAGCTAACAAGATAGCTGGCCACGGTTTCAAAGATGCCCTTTGCCAGAGGCTCCAATCAGCAGAATCATCAGTCACAGAGAAATGTAGCTCAAAGAGGTCATTATGATTTGGGGACCCCCAAAGTGGAGAATGGGCTCCAGCTTGATGTACAGGCCTCCAATCCAGCCTATTGGTTGTTCCCCATTCAAAGGATATTTGTTTGCAGATTGGCAGATAAAACAGACCAAGTGAGGTACATACTGTCTCCAATGTTCAGAGTATCATAAAATGCAGAGCCTTCTTTGGTCAGGGGAAAGGAGAGGCAAAGAGACAACAGTTTTCCTTGACTGCCAGAGAGATCGAATGTTGAGAATCTGTCCACTTAGTCCTGAGAAAGTTTACTTGGTGAATAAGCCCTTGAATGTCCTTGGGGTTTATCAGCTACCCCTACTGGTGGAGGTATGATAACAACGCAGTCAGGGACATTGAGCCTGGGAGGCTTTTGTTTTGCTAACCCACAGGACATCAACTATAAAGTGAAAGCTTTGGACACCATGGGGTCGAGGTACTTGTGCTAAATCCTGACCCACTCATCAGTGGGAAATAACAGTGGAGGTTAGGTAGCCCTGGCAGATCTCTACTGGAAGCCTCGCCACATGAATGAGAATTGGTCTTGGTCATCAGGCACCAGCAGCAAGGAATAAGGCACTGGCGATGTCCGAGGCAGCATTCCAGGTGCCATCAGTCTATGCGACGGATTTGGTTCCAGTCACAAATGTCCACGACAGCCAGGGCTGGAAGTGCAACTCCTGAATTCACCGATGATGAAGCCACTCTAAACCTCCACGCCCCTGGTGTTCTTTTCCATTAGGTATGCTGGGCTGCTGCTTATAAGTCCTTACAGGACTGTCATTTCTCTCTTCCTCCTGGGAATGTATTCTGTGTCTGGGAAGGAATGCAGCTTAGGGAGTGACTTACCTGTCTCTCCAGCATTTTTCTACATGCAGTAAGTAGTTCCTGAATGGGAGAATCCCTTCTGGTGCTTATAAGCACTCACAATACAGGCATGTCAAAAATCAATACAATTATACGTTCATCAGTGTAAACCACAATGGCAGTACATTGAACTGTCCCAAAGGGCCCCACCTACAAGGTCAGGTTAGCTTCCCTTCCTCACTGTGAATGTAGCCCAAACCCAATGAACTGAATCTGGGCATTTCCTCCCCTTTTAGGATGGGGTAGAATGGTAACTTGTCCTCCTGTATCTAACAGAGCTTTAAAAGTTTGAGTCCTTTCCTCTCCATAGTTTCTCAGAATACTTGGGCAGGTGCATATGGCGTTTGGTGCTCCTTGGGGACAGGGAGCCTTTGCCTCCACCCCTAACTGGCTTTTTCTTTAAAACAGTTGGGCTTGGATTAGAGGAGAGAGAGGATCAGGGGCCTTGTAGGGAGAGGGTGACACAGCTCCAGTAAACAGGTCATATTTACTTTCCATTTTGAGTGGCGCAGCAGGTGCTCATAGCTCAACTACATGAACCTCCAATGTTTTTGATACAATCAAAACCCGATCTCAAGTGGCAAGGTCATCATAACCAATACCTTCAAAGTCAGCTTTGGAGACCTCTTAACAACCACAGCCACAATGATTTCTATTTGGAATCTCAGGATTTATGCCTTCTCTCTGACTCGGTCTTTACTCTTACAAGGCAATTTTTATAATGGAGCACACATTATTCTGGAGTACTCCACTGCCACATCACCAAGATAACAGCTCTTAAATACTCATGGGATTTCAACAACATGGGTTGTTTTCCAAGGCAGCAGAGACGACAGCAAACATTTATCCAGATCTAAGATTGCCATGCTAGACTGCAGGAGGGGCTGAGCCATACACAGCCCAGCTGTTGCCATCCTTTCTTAAGCATTGTGTGTTTCCCTGTCTCAGCTCCCAACTGAACCAGCCAAGGTCCCAACCATTTGCCTGCTTTCTCTCTATGGTGGTTGCAATTTTCCCTCCTTTCCTGCTAAGTGTAGGTATGCTTCTCTGAAACTTGTCTCATGGGGGACACAATATTACTCTTACCAAGATGAATCTTACTACTAGTTGTTACAGGGGGGTAGACCTGAGGTTGACTGTGAGCCTGAGCAGGAGGTCTCCCTCCTCCACCGTGGGAGCTGTCTTTGAACCTACTTCCTTTTCTTCTATCTGCAACCATCTCTCCAATTTATCTTCATTAACATGACATAAAATGGAGGACCATTTAGTGCCTAGTTGACTGTACAATTTGGTTAGATGTTCCATAGTGATCAGTTAGAAATTTTCCATTTCAACTACCTTCCCCTCTGAGTTAATATGGAGATAATTGACTCTGTTCTCCTGTTAAATCACCCCAGCTTCTGTTTAAAGTGACCAGTGGAAAGAAGGAAATCCTAAGTTTCAGTTTCCAGGAGGAAGGAATCACTTTTACCTAAAAGAATTTAATCAAAAAGAATGAGATGTTAAACTCATGTATTTCTGGGAAAAAATAAAAAGAGGTAGGAAGGGGAAGGCACTGAAGCTTGAGAGGAGCTTAATATTCTCTAATTAGTGCTGAAATATTTGGGTAAGTTCTGATTAAATTGGCCATGGGTGTAAGTACCAATGGAAGAAAACAGGATATGAGACATTGGACAGGTTATAAAGAAAGGGTACCTTCTCGTCTTTATGCATTTTCTCAGTGTGCACATGAGAAATACTTGTGGAGTTAGTTTCAGCATGCTAATGTGCAATAGCACCTGCAGGTCGAGAGCCCAGGCTTGGGAATTTGGCACACCACTTTCTCATATAACTTTAAACAAATTTGTTAACCTTTTGTACCTAACTTTTTTTATCTTTAGTGCTGTGACAATAATATATAATTTATACGGTTGTTGTGAAGATGAAAAGATGAGATAAAGGGCATCTGGATGGCTCAGTCAGTTAAGCTTCTGCCTTCGGCTCCGGTCATGATCGCAGGGTCCTGGGATCGAGCCCCGTGTTGGGCTCGCTGCTCAGCAGGGAGCTTGCTTTTCCCTCTCCCTCTGCTGCTCCCCCTGCTTGTGCTTGCTTTCGCTCTCTCTCTGTCAAATAGATAAATAAAATCTTAAAATAAATAAATAAAAGATGAGGTAATATATGTAAAGTGATCAGTGCAGTGCTTAGCACATAGAATCCTGAATAAATACCCCCCAGCTATTATTAATAGATAAAGACCATACCAGTCTTACTTGGGTATTGCTAGAGCAGACAAATGTAGGACAAGATGACTAGTGTGAAGAATTGGTGGCTTCCTATATACAAAAAATTCAGGAGCCAATAATCCTCCTCCAAACAATTCTTAACTGATAAGACTGATTCCTGGAATTCCATGATTAGAATTTTATCACACTGAATTAAGATATCTCAAACGCATATAAAATAGTTGGTAGATGATAGATGCCCCTTTTCTTAGTCATTGTAGTTGTAGGAAACCTGATTTGATTTGACCCTTTCCTGAGAATAAAAGAGAAAAGAAGAGAGGTAGCAAACAGAAGGAAGTTTTACCATGAAAAAGTGTTGCCCTAAGGATGAGACAGTGGAGAATAAGGAGGTGCAGTGTATTTGAAGACAAATTTTATCACCTTAGTAATTTAGCCAAAGTTCAACCCTATTTCAAAAGAATTGATATACAAACTTATGCCATTTAGCCAAAGGATTCAAGAGCTAATAAAATTTCACTATTATTCAATTAGTGCTTAAATCTTTTAATTTCATATAAGTAAATAGAGATTATGAATGGAATTCTGAACTTTCACATTTTTCAGGTAATACCAGTTAATTACATCCTTGGTAACAGTATATTGCTGTGATTTTCCTTCATGCATGCAAATCAGGCATGGAATTGTATTATTTTCTTTGGTTCGTCTTGGATGACCTGTCACACACTGGAAAATTTCTAAGTTTCTTTTCTTGCATTAGGTTATCTCTCTGCCTTGGCTTGAGTGTAGACTATTCACTAATGAATGAGATTCTTGGTATTACCAAACCAACAAGAAATCATAATTTTTTCATGATAATAGCCATTTGTAAATTATAATCTTCCAAGACTCTTAAGAGCTATATATATAATTTCTCCCTCATTGTGTAAAACATCTCACTGTATGTATCCTTCATCAGCTTGCATGCTTCCAGAGTATGAGGAGAATACTCCGGCAAGGCAACCTCTTCTGTTGTTGAGCAGCTCTGACGAGAAGCTCTTTCGTATATTGAAACTGACTTTGCTTCTTGATTACAATTCTGCTTTTTGGAGCAGGAGAGAATAAGCCTTTCACTCTGCTATATGATGGCCCTTTGAGTAAGTTTATGTTGCCCTCCACTGGCCTCCAATACACACAAATACACACACATGGCCTCAAAATATCAGGTTTCTTTTCATGCTATTTTCAGTGTGCTCATATGATTTCCAGAATTGCATAGACTGATTTTTTTTTTCCTTTAAAAGGTAGTGTATCTAAGGGGACCACATGCCCTGGATTTCCAGGGACAGTACAGTTGTCCAGGTGTAAATAATAACAATGCTCTCTTTTAACTCTTACAATGTTCTTGTTTCAATGGTAAATTGTAATGTCTCTGTTTTACAAATAAAGATGAATTGCAAAACAGCACTCACACAAGGCCTACCAGATTAGTGTTCTGGAAAATTCACTGGTGCGGGGTCAGTAGCAGATGTGTAGGCTGTGCCCGCCCACACCCATTGTTTTTAGGGCAGTGCACAAAAATCTATCAGAGTTCTTCGTCAGACTCCATGAGAGGGACCACGGTCCCTGGGGTTGCGGATTTCTAAGCAGCATGATTAGTGACGTGCCGGCTCTTCTAGTATGATCAGAGGCTGACATACCAAAGCTATGTAACAGGGCGGCACACGCGATACAGCCTCAGTCCATCCTCCACCTCGGTGAGTTTTACGTTGGATACACTTCAGCCCTTCCACAGACTTGTTCAGGGCCAGGGGTCCAGGCATTGCAGTTGATCAGGATTAACTGCCTTAATCATTGGGTGGTAGCCAGTTTCCATGGAGCTTTGCAAGAGATCAACACTTTTTATGAGACTAGCTTCCTTTCAGAAGGTCAGCCAAATTAACCTTTTACTCAGTTCTTCCCTCTTTCTCCAAATCAAGAAGTGGCCTTTAGGCAGTACAATCTACCATTTTGACCTGTAGGAGTGGTGTGGCTAGTGACGGCCTCACCGTGGTTGATACTGGAGGACAGTTAAGAATGGATGAATAACTAACTACTACCAAGAGCAGTTCATGTTTATCTAAGGCAGAATGCAAAGGGCTATTAATTTGAATAGTCCTGGAGGTATTTAGTTGGAATAGGACAACTATCTGTACTTCAGCGTGGGAGCTGAGGACAGGCTAACCATGACCAACAGCATTGTTTCCTGGTCTCTTCCTATGACCAGGGATCGTCTGTCATTACAGCGCTATTGTACTGTAGTTCTTGATCACACCACGGACGGACTGACACATCCATTATCATGCATTTAATGTTGCATAGTCAAGGGCTCGGTCTACTACCCCAGAAAAAAATGGACAATTCCTGACTTTGTGAATTTTTCCCAATGAACACTGCCCCAGCAATCTTAGGCCACTGCTGCTTTGGCCATTTTCCCTTGTGTGCCAGACAGTCAACCTAATCATATCTCATTCCACAGGTATGGGGGAGAAGAGCAGGTGAGGTGGAGGAGACCATTTATTATTACTCTTTTTAGAGTACTTCTTTTATACCTGTCTTTTCTTACCTAGTTGTGTCAAGTGGTGGGAGATTTCCCTTGATGTTAGATCTGGTTTAGGCACTTTCACTGACTTGCTGTCTTGTTTCACTGACAAATCACGTAAACTTTCTAATTCTCATATTCTTTATAAAATGGGAGATGTGGTACAAATACCCCATGACTATAATTTCTTGAGATTGGAAGCATGTCTTCTTTGTATTGCCCTATTCCTGACCCAGAGAACATAATATGTAGGTGTACTCTATAAATATCTGGTAGATGAATAAACAAATAATGGGTATCTCTTACCTTTCTTCTTATTGGTGTTTGTATGCTATTCCAACCAATTGAAATAATTCTGAATTTGATTCTGTCTTTCATCATAAAAACTAACTTTCCCAAGGTGCCTGGGTGGCTCAGTGGGTTAAGTCTCTGCCTTTGGCTCAGGTCATGATCCTGGGATCCTGGGATCGAGCCCCTCCCTTCCCCCACGTTGTCCCCTGCTCAGCGGGGAGTCTGCTTCTCCCTCTTCCCCTCCCCCTGCTTGTTCTCTCTCAAATAAATAAATAAATAAATCTTTAAAAAAACTAACTTTCCCTTCTTGATATCACCTATAGAATGGATATACCTTCTACATATTCACGTTAGTCACTGAAGCAAAGATTGAATAGGATAGGTCATTACATGCATTTTTCTTTCTATGATAGGTTATAAAGGAAGGAGGTTGGCTCCTCCATATTCTCTAAAGTCTACTAATTATTAAGAGCACCTTGAAGAAATAAAGAGAAAATTCAATGTTTTGGACTGACTGAACTACAAAATTACCAAGAACTGGCTGCTAAGATTGGTTGTTCGTATGGAAATTTATTAAAAATGTATTTGGTTCTTGCATTTAATTGTCTTGGGCAATTCTGTTTCTTGAGAATGGAGGATGGCGAGGAGACTTTTACTCTCTGATCTTCTGGTATCTTGATCCCAAAGACATACAAGACCAAAAAAAAAAGACATATAAGACCATTCTTTTTTTTTTTAAAAAATTTTATTTAATTATTTACAGAGAGAGACACAGCGAGAGAAGGAACACAAGCAGGGGGAGTGGGAGAGGGAGAAGCAGGCTCCCCGCTGAGCAGGGAGCCCAATGTGGGGCTCGATCCCAGAACCCTGGGATCATGACCTGAGCCGAAGGCAGATGCTTAACGACTGAGCCACCCAGGTGCCCCAAGACCATTCTTAAAGAAAAAAAAAAAGGGGGGGAACATTAACCTTTTATTGGGCTAACTTTGTCTCCCAATATATAACATGATAGCAGACTGTTAGTGACTATTAAACTAGAAAGATCTAGATGAGAAGCACTGATCAACACTGCAGGATAAAATACTTAGAAAGTTTAAGAAATTTATTTAGAGTTTAAAGGATGAGCTTAATAGGTCTGGAAAGTTGTAAAGATATGGCAGGGTTTGAATCCTGGATAGTTGTCCCATTAAAAAAGTAACAAATATCTTTCATTACCAGAGCTTAAGCAAGCACTTTTATTCCCAGTGAGTGTGAGAGTCACACACAGTACAACAAGCAAAGAGGAGATTTTCTGGTGCCCGTGATTAATGCCAAATCATCAAATTTTAGGATTGAGAGGGACTTTTAGAGTCAGCAGGTTAGGCAGGGGATAGCATAAAAATTGTGACACTTCCAGTTATCCTTCTACATTTAAGGTTATTTAAATTTTGTGCTATTAGTCATGTAGTTATAAAATAATTGGGTATTTCTAAAATTTTAGAATAGGAAAGGGGCTCAAACTATGTCCTACTTAACTCACTGTCTTGTACAACTAAAAGGTAAACTGGGGCTGCAAAGGAACAATTGTTTTATTTCTTCCTGTTAAAAAGTGCCCAGGTCACTAGACTTGGTGTCAGAGTAGTTAGACTCTTGTACTTGAAACTGTGTATTTTTGGCAAATGACTTAGCCTTTTGAGTCTGACTTCCCTCGGTGAGGCTAACCATGGCTTTCAGAGAATCAAATGATACCTAACAACAAAACAATAATGATGTCATGGTGACAATGATAATATTTAATATTATTTAGCTCTTCCATGTAGGTATTGTGCTAAGTGTCTTAAATGTGTTGAAAATTTAATTTTTGCTTGATCAATCATATAAGATGGGTGTTATTTTCATATGTATGAAATCATTTTAAAAAATCAAAGAGCTATAGTGATGTGAGCCATTATTATTATCAGTGTCATATTTCATCTGAGTAAAAGGACTGGGTTTTTAATGTTAGGAGTCCCCCCAACTGCTATGTATTTGTGACTTAACCAGGGCTCATTTGGCGAACAAATATGCCTATTAAGAGGTATATAAGAAAAAACGGAAGCACAGCATCTTAGAATAAAGTTGGTATCAAATAAAATTTCTTTGTATATCTTTTTCTTCATAAATAGAGCAGAGGATCTTAGTGGTCACCAAATATCTATATGATCTCCTACTTTTCTAGCAGCCTGGCAATTAGGATAAGAATCTGTAATTAATTCTGACCAATGAAACTAGAGCAGAATTAATGTGTATTGCTTCTGGGTCAAGCAGTTTAGAGTTGATATGTCTCATGGATTTTCCTTTTCTCTGCTGTCATAATCCCAGATGCCACATGTTATAGATGGCATAACAATAAAATGGAGGAGGGCACCTCGACTTGCATTGATTTGAGTTGGGTTAGGCCCCTGAGATTTTAGTATTTATTTGTTACCGCAGCATAGCCTTGTCTATTCTGACTAATGTAATTGTGCTGTGCCTTACAACTGTATCCTCCCAAGATTCTAGCATAACGTGTTAAATGAAAGAACTGGTTAGTAAGTATTTGTGTAAGTAATATAGTCCAAGCTCATACTACACAGGAGGTGTCTGAGGCATAGCCAGGTTATATTCGCCTAAAGTCCTAAAGATCAAGTTCTTTCTGATCCCTTCATATAACTGCACTAATAGAAGATGAGAGCATTTGTGTGGCACACTTGGATAAATAGTCATGTTTGAAGGGTGACACGCTCAAGAGTTTAGGCTGCCTCAGCTCCTTCTAGGCATCTAGGGCCTAAAGGATCAATTTCTTCACCTGTATATACCCTCCTGTTTGGGAAAATCTAGCCCCCAAACCAATAGCTAATTAGCAATAGTTTCAAGATTAAAACCCAGGTGGCCTGGCATGCTATTTTACTATGCTGGTTTTGAAAATTGAATTGAGATGATTCAGATTCCAAAAAGTGTTTTGCTCCTGATTTAGCTACACTGATTGAATTGAGTACATTTTGAGTCTTCTGTCTCTTCATCTGTTAAATAAGGGGTTAATCTCTAAGGTTCCTCTAGCTCAAAGATTTTATAATTCTTCAAGAACAAGGAAATATACCATATGCTATGTGGACCTGACACAAATTGAAATTGATATTTTATGATAATACAGTAAATCTAATCAATGCAGATAGCCAAACTAGATGATGCTGTGCCTGAAGTGAATTCTATTCAGTTTGGCTGTTTGTATTTATCACATAAGTTGAGTGATTAGGTAACCATGGCCCCTATGTGAGAAGTCAGCAATCTGCAGTCAAGCTGTAGATTCTGAATAGACTGACCCACATTTCACAAGGATCACCACACTTGATGCTTATATATGAAGACTGTATATGTATTAAGCTTATATATAGGTTAGTCACCAAGTGCTGAGAAAACTTGATTCAGATACTTATAAAGGAAAATGATTTAAAACACTTAATTTAATATTGTTTAAAAAGTTAGTACAACATTTTAGGGCTTGGTAAAATTTCTTTCCATAAATATATTTTTTAGTTACTATCAAAACTTAATTCCTATTAACCACTTCTGAACTAGCAAAATATTTAAATAATTAAACATATTGCTATTTTAAGTGTTCATCCAAGATTTTTGTTGTCCATGAAAAGTTTCCTTGGGGGAGGAATAAAATTATTTTCCCACTACCATCTTAGCTTCGTGGGCTGTTGTCCAGAAATTAGATGGGGAAAAGAAAAAAAAAACCAAACAGATTAAACAAGAGAAGAGCAAGGAGAAGTTTAATAACACATGCATCATGCATACATGTGGAGGCACTCTGTGATGAGTAACTCAAAGTTGTGGTTACAACTTGGGCTTATATAGCATTTTAATGAAGAACAGTAATTTTGTAGAACAGTGAGAAGACAAGGAAAAGGACTTTGAACTTTTAGGTTCAGCAAATTTGAGGAAGAAAATATATGGGGAAACTAATGGTAAATAAAGGCTGGTTTTAGCAGTTTGTTATGTAGATTCATCTGAGCTAATAAGGGTCGAAAGTTCTCTCCACTGATTAACTTATCTCCTTCCTGCTAGAGAAGGGGGGAGGAATATCTTTCCAAATTTGTGTCCCACATTTAGGCAGAGAGCTTTTCTTATATCATTTTTTTCTCAATTGTCTTCAGCTTAAAATAATCAATATGCCAAAGTAACATATTTTGGGGTGGCATATTCTGCTACCTTGTGCTGATTCGTAGGCAGGCTAGTGGTTTCACCCAGGTTCAAAACCTACTGATACCGTTTGTGCTCTTTTCTCAAATGCAGTCGTTGACTCCATTACAGTTGTTACATATGACCTATAGACCAGGAGACTATCCCCTTTTCTTCGGAGTTAATCAAAATGCTTATTTTGCTTTGAAGGCTATTCAAGATGGCTAATGTTTCTCTTAATGAACTAAAAGGCATAGCATCAGCTGATTGTACAACCTTTAACTGAAACGCATGAATTTCACATGCTATTTTCTGTCTTGACAAGCCTGCGCCACATGTCACTCTGAATGGTCATCCCCTTCCTCCGGCAGCTTTCTTCCCTCCATTCAGTGACATAAGCGGTTCTCACAGATGGAACCATGCTGGTGCGCTGAGAGTTAATCCAATTAAAACAGCATAACTAAATAATAGAAAAATGTTTGCTGCATATGGAGGGAAAATGACATTTGAGAACTCATTTATTAGATTGATGAACTGAGACATCTAACGTAGTGTTTTCCTGACATGCTTGGTTGGTGGGGGGGCCTCCATTTCAGAACCAGTTGACAGACTATGTCCTGCCTCATTAAGGCAGGCTTAACACTGACTACATCTGGAGAGTCTTGTGTTTTTTGTGTTTTAAGTTCAGTCTGAAGAATATAACGTGTTTGTGAGATTTCTTCAGGCTATTCTTTCTGAATATGCAAATAAATGTGGGCAAGAAGTGAAAGTTTCTCATCTGGGCCTCCTGCAGCTGAGGCAAACTTTACGGAAGTCTATTCCCGTGGTGTGCTTACTTTCATCTTTTATTTTATCTTTTTATACGAGGTTGATCTTTGCTACTTCCCTACACCCACCTTATGCTGTAGTCACATTGATTTTCCCCTCACTGCCTGACGAGTGCCTATTCATTCATGATGGCGTGCAAGCATCTCCTCCCCGTGAGGGTGACTCCTAGCATGACAGCCGTGACAGCGCCCAGAGTGCTGCCTGGGTGCCAGGAGCCCTGGTTTATTGCCTATAGCATTATTTAACCTTTCACTTGTTTTTGTTGTTTCTCCATTTGCCTTCTTTTAACTTTATCTTTTCCCTCACTCATATCACCTCAGCTCTTCAGCTAAATCCATGCATCCTTTCCCCCTGAAGATTGAACTGTACCCTACCCAAGACATTGCTCACAAACTGGCCCAGCTCTGGGCTCTGCTGAGGACCTCTGCTTTGTCATTTTATTCCCAGGACCAGGCTTCTGCTTCAGTTTCTGATAGGCGATACCCGTTCCCTTCAGTTTCCTTGCCTGAGGAGGTCACCCGTGGACATGCATCTGCCTGCTCGACCTGCTGTTGCTTGAACACACGCATGGGCTCTTCCTGGCCCCTCGGACCCTGTGCTCTGGTACTGCAGACTGTGGAGGCTACAGAGCCTCAAAGACTTGTTTATATACAACTACCTTTGACAAGAGAAGTGGCCAGAGACTGTTCTATCCTGCAGGCTAGTCTTGGGCCCCGAAGTATGGTTTTTAAGCAAAAGTAGTTCTAGAGCACTAGCCAGAGAGCATTGAGTTAAAGAGGCAGCCTGAGGTAAACGGAAGGGTGCACGTGAGGGAGCTCAGGGGCCCCCAAGGTGGCTTGGGGGTAAATTCTGCCTACTGGGTGCACTTGAGGGAATAGTGGCAAATCAGCCTAATCACACTTTTATTTTGAGATGTAGAACTTCTGAGAGAGTCTCACTATTCAGGATGTCCTCTAGCAGACGCCGAACACGTTCAGGATGAACACGTCTAGCAGACACTAGATGTCCTAGACATCTGAATCTCAGAATGGTTATGAGGCTGGTGGGGTAATTTTCTTGTAGCTTAGTATTTTTACATCCTGGAATAAACCTCCGTTACTGACGGCAAACCATGAGTGTTTCTGCCCTGGATTTTGTAGGAGGAAAAGTGCATACTTACTGGAAACTTATGACCTTCTCTTGGCAATAAAGTACTCACAGTTGCCTGAAGCATGCTTGCTCTTGTCAAGCCCTATGAACGTTGGGCTGCAAGGTGATCTGGACATGTGTCAGGTCCAAGCTCCAGCCTTCGTCCTCCTGCCCTCGCTGCTCTAGGGCAAGACAGATTATAGTTCTCTGTGGGCCTGAGATAGTGTTTCAAGCCTCCACCTCATGTAACACAGATAATTACAGATTTTTAAGTAAATATTGGTTGATCCAGAGTCAATGAGGTGGGTACTGTCCAAGATATGTTCTTGCACAAAAGTAAGTTTGCATCCCATAAATATGTGCATTTATGTTTGTGCATGCACACATCTCCAATACTTTAGTCCTAATAAACTTGCTGCTGTCGCCTTAAAGTCAAACTCAGCTTCTTTATCAGAATTTTTAGCAAAGGGGAATCAAATTCCCTGTTATTCAAAGCTTGTCCCAGGAAGCCTTTCCCCCTGTGATATATGTAGACACAGTGTTGCTAAGTATAGAGGCCAGTCCTTGTCCATCCAAAGGATTTGTTGTGTTTTCTGGTGTCATGGTACCTCAGCTAAGCACTACTCAAGCATTACAAATGTAGCTACAGTTGTCAAGTGGTTTCATTATGACAGTAGTTTTAATAATACTCCAAGGGGTACATTTAAAAAAAATAAACATGCTTCTATATATAATCTCAGCTGAAAGGTATTACTGGATGTAATTTTGCTTCTGAAGTGTGAAATACCCTTCTTTTGAGGTAGGGAAATTTGGTCTTAAGGAAGTTATATCCCATGGCTTCTCCACAGCTGCCTTCAGTTTTCACTGTGTAATAACTCCATGTCTCATGTCCCTGACATGGAGTTTCTACTTCGGAAAAACAAATGTGCTGCTTTTATACATCTCAGCTAACTGGCCCCTGGCTTGCAGTGTTCTATTACCATTGGCTGGAACGCTCCAACTTCTTCCTGCCTCCCAATCTTCCTTAAGAATTTGTCTCAAAACTCACTCCTTCTTGTTCCCTTTGTGGATTAAAGCCATGCATACATGATTACTCCAGTCGTCCCAGCACACTCCCATCACATTTGGGAATGAATGCTAACTACAAGTCACATGATTGCTTCAGTTTCCGCCATTTGGCCATGGCTTTGAGTCATTTCAGTAATTCTAGATTTATAAGTAGGGTGGGGATGATGGAAGGCTAATGGCTTAGGTCAGTGAAGAGGCTTTGGGAAATTGAGGGTTGGGCACTTTGGGAGCATCAGGAGAAAGTACCCTTGGAATTCCCCTTACTGGTTCCTGGCAGAAGTGACAGTGATAAGCTCATCCCCTCAAGGGTCTTAGCAAGACATGATCATCAATATGGGGGCCACAAGGAGAGGACAGGGGTAGATGTATCCATCAACACACATGAGAGAGCTTCACAGAGAATTTCATCTCTGAATTGAAGCAGGTGTTAGCAAAACATGGAAGGTTCACTTGAATGTGAGGGTCTCCGTGGTCCTAGCAGGTCATCTGCCTCTTCTCATTACATCAAAGATGGTGCACAGAAATGGAGGGTACTTCAGGAGGACCACCTGGACCCTCTCTTTGCCTTTCATGGTGTCTCTCTTCTTAACCATGCTGTGGCCTGCTATGTTGGTGCAGAACTCCTCTTTGTCATGCGATTTTTCTAGATTCATAAGCAAGTAGTAGTTGCTCTCAGTGTGTCCCTGCCTTATCTAAAATGTCTCCTATTGTCAAGCATGGAGAAGATTCTTTCCCTCTACCTTAGGGCATTAAAACTCTTGGCTTAGCCTTCCTTTGTGGTCTGAATATGCTTGGCTAAATATGCTGGTGAAATTTAGAAAGGTTATCTCTTTTTCCAAGGCAGTTTTCAAGCCTATCTATTATCTTGCTTATAAATAAGTCAAATATTTGCCCTCTCTTTGCATGGAGCAATAATACTCAAGATTCTGCACTGGAAGTGGGAAGTTATTAGGAATCCTGAGTTAAGAGGGCAATTAAATACATATGTATACTGTTTGTACATATAATCACAATCTTAATATCATCCTATCACAAACTGATTTATTTGTTTCTAGTACTTGGCTATTTTCAAAGACTTTATTAGTCATCATCTGAATTTATATACAGAAGAACATTGTCAGATTCACTCACTTAACTGATATTTGTTGAGCACCGATTAAATTCCAGGCACTATTCTAGGCATTTGGGAGGCATCTTTAAATGATAACAAAGGTCTATGCCCTACAGGACTAACACTCTAGGGCAGGGAGAACAAAAATAAAAACATAAAAAATATAAAAATTATGTTGTATGTTATGAGGTATTTAGTGCTATGGATATAAAAATGGAAGAAAATAAATATAATCATGAATGTGGAATAAAAGGAAGATAATGGCTCAGAAAGTGACATTTGAGCAAAGCCATCAGGCAGTGAGGGAGACGGCCATATATGTGTCTGAAGGAAGAGTGTTCCAGGCTAGGAGGACCACCAGCAAGAAGGCCCTGCTGGGGCCGTGTGCCTGATGTGCTCCAGGAACTGGAAGCAGCCAGTGTACCAGGTGGGGAGGGAGCAAGGAGGAGAGGAATAGCGATTCTTTACAACAGTTTTCAGGTTCACAAATAAAGAAATGCTTAAATATTAAAAAACAATCTTTAAATTGATAAAATAAAATTTTAAAACAAATACATTGATGAAAACGTATTTTAGCAAATTAAAAAGGATTTTATCAGCTTGTTTTTAATTTAATGCTGACTAATATACTTTTAAAAAAATATTTCACATCGTAAAAGGCCTGAATCAAGTTTCCCTCACCATTTTGTCTCTCTGTGCACTCCAACATGTACATCCTAGTCGTATAAGCATAAACATGTGCGTATTCTTACATATGTGTATTCCTCCTGACATGTGAGTCAGCTCATTAAGAGCATGCCACTTGTCTAAAGATACTAGCTTTCTTGCATAGTGGCTGAGGCTATCTAATTATCTAATTTGTGTGAATGTAGACAGCTAAACTGAATAAAATTCACTACAGGGATTAAATTACCTAGTGTGCTGTCTGCAATGATTAGATCAACTCTATAATTACAAAATAGTTGCTTCATTTTGGGCTCCTTCAACACCTGTCGGCACCACACACAGCACAGTGAATTCTCTTGCTAATAAAAAATTTTAAGTGTTAGAGCTGAAAGGATTCTTACAGATTATCAAAACCTCCTCATTTTATAGGGGAGAAATGGAGGCTCACACACAATTCCATCAGTGTAATTAATTATAACTCAAAACAACTTCTAGAATCTGAAATATTTTAATCAGTTGTCCAGTCAGTCAGTGTATTGAAGAATATGCCAAAGCCAAAAACTTTGGGTGTCGGGCCACCTGGCTTAGGCTATTATGAATGCTTTGACATTTCCAGTGGGGAAAAAATGGGGAGCCATTGCAGGCCTTGAGCAGAGGATCCATATTTTGCTAATTGTATTTTAAAAGGATCACTGAGGTTACTGTGGGGATTGAATGGACCAAAGCGAGTTAAGGGTAAAAGCAGGAGATCAGTTAGAGAGCTATTGTAGGAATCCAGGGGAGAGAGATGATAGCTCGGATCAGGGTTATAGCAGTGGGGGCACTGGGCAGAAGAATCGATTTTGGATATATTTTGGAGGTGGGACTAAGAAGACTTTTGAGGAGATCGAATATGGAGTATGAGGGAGAGGAGTCAAGGGTAATGTCTTTGCTTGGGCTGCCAAAGTAAAATATTATAGACTGGTGGTTTCAACAACAGAGATCCATTTTCTCACAGTTCTGGAATCTGGAAGTCTGAGATCAGGGTGCCAGCATGGTCAGGTGTGGTGTGGACTCTCTTCCTGGCTTGCAGACAGCTGCTTTCTTGCTTTGTCCTCACGTGGTGGGAAGAGAGAACAAACAAGCTCTTTGGTGTCTTTTCTCAAAAGGGCACTAATCCCACTATGAGGGCCCCATCTTCATGACCTCATCTAAACCTAATCACCTCCAAAAGCTCGATCTCCCAAATGCTATCACACTGAGGGTTAGGACATCAACATACAAATTTTTGAAATAAACAATTCAATCCATAGCAGGCGACACCAAAATTTGTGACCTGAAAACCAAGAGAATGGAACTGTAATCCAACAGGAAGGCTGTAGGGGAATATGTTTTGTGGGAAGAGATCAAGAGTTCAGTTTTGGACATGTTGAATCTGAGATGTTTTTAAGATCTCCAAGTAGAAGAGTCAGTAGGGAATCGTATATATGAGTCTGGAGGATGGAAGAGAGTTCTGGATAAAGGTGTAAATTTGGGAGATGCTGACATAGAGATGGTATTTAAAACTACTAACATCCGATTACTTAGAGACTGTGTTAGTTTGCCAGGGCTGCTGTAACAAAGTACCACAAACTGGGTGCCTCACACAACAGAAATTTATTGTCTCACAGTTCTGGATGCTGGAAACCCAAAGTTCAGGTGTCAGCCAAGTTGGTTCCTTTGAAGCTTGTAAACAAGAATATATTCCACGCCTCCTGGCTTCTGGTGTCTGCTGGCAATCTTTGGTGTTCCTCTGCTTGTAGCGCATCATCCTGATTGCCGACTTCATGCTCACATCACATTCTCCCTGTGTATGTATGTGTCTGTGCCAAATTTCTCTTTTTTTTAAGGACATCAGCCATATTGGATTAGAGGCCCATCCTCTTCCGGTATGACCTCATCTTAACTAATTACATCTACAACAACCTTATTTCCAAATAAAGTCACATTCTGAGGTACTGGGTATTAGAACTTCAACATGAATTTGGGGGGACATAATTCAACCCATAATAGGAATGAAGAATGTATTTTTTAAAAAAGAAAAGAGGTTCCAGATCCAGGAAAGGAGATTGGAAATGAGGGATCAGTGATATAAGGAAAAAAACTAAGAGAAGATTTTATTCTGGAATCAAGGGAAGAAGTGGAGGTTACATTCACCTATTATGGTTAACTGATCAACATCAATTTATACCTATCCGACTAAGCTCCAGAAATACCAGGATCAATTCTTTACCACTGTTTTATAACTATAGTAGGCTTCATAGGCATAATGGATACTTAGTAATATAATGTTTATTGAGAAATAATCAACAAATGGGTCTTCCATCCCTTTGACTTAGAGTTTGACCCTCAGGATGCTTTACTGCTCCGGGGTGCCTAGTTTTATTTCTCCCATAGGAGGGTAAGCTCTTTGAGTACAGAGACTGTGCCTTCTGCTCCTCTCTATTTCTCACAGTGTCTAGCACATACCAGGCACAGAGTAACAGGCAATAGGCACTTGTTAATTGATTTCTGGTATGCAAATTTATGCTTGTTAATACACTAGTTCACAAGTTCTTTTAATCTTGTTGATAAGTATATTATTTCTGTCATAAAAGACATTGCTCATAATTTGGAAGATAGGCTAAAAACATCAATTATAATTCTAATATTACAAAACAAATTCTTCTAGAATTTTTATCTATTTTTTCCAGTTAAGTTTTTCTTATCCTTGATTTTGTACAGAGCTTCCATTGTCTTTTTTCTCTCTGCATATGTCTTGTCTTCTTTAATAGATTCTGAGAGCATTAAGGCCAAGAACCTTGTCTTTTATGCCTTTTTTATTCCTTTAATGGCATATAGTTCAGCGACTCTCTCCCTCCTCCTCCTTCTGTTCCCAGCTCACATACTTTGGATTTTCAATAATCACTTACAGTGAACTAACAACCTGATTCCCATACTCACTTTGAAGAAGATTTCCACTCTCATTTCTCATCCCTTGGATATTGCCATCTCTATAATCCTCTCTTGTGATTTTAGCAACAAATCAACACTTTGCTTAAATCAGGTGAAATTCAAGATGATGTTGTCAGGGCCTTGTTGATAAATAATGTTCAGAGAAGTAGTCTCCCCATTTAGACCAACTACTGACTCCAGTGCATCAGAAACACGGAAGCTTTGGTCTTGTCTTTCAGCACCATGTTTCGGCGCTGTGATTGAGAATGAAGTGAGAAAGAGAAAACGGAATTAGGCAGCAAGCCTGGATCACTACAACAACTAGCAACAAAATCTCCTTTCATTGAGAAGCAATTCGGGAGAATGAAAGGAGGTGGTAGCGGGTAGGAAGTAAATATTTTTCTTTTTAATGAATGTCAGTTGTTTTATTTATCAGAATGTGTTCACTGAAAATGTTTTGAGGTTTTTGTAACTATAATGATAGACTACAAATTAATGACTATTTACCTCAAATCCTGGCAAAATAAGTAAAATATCTTTGAATGCAGTTCTGTAACTAATTGAGCCACACTTTGGACAGAATACCCAACACAAAAATGTCTTTCAATTTGCTATATGAAGCATCCTCAAAATCCATAGCAACAAAGTTTCACATATTTGCCCAAATTCTCACGTTAGACTTTAATTTAGTCCACTGTTGGCAGAGAGAGATAATTATCTTCTTCTAAAAGCAGCCATAAAAGTTTCTAGGTGATTTTCTTAGAAATCTTTTCTCCATACCACTATGAAAACTAGGGAATGCTTAACTATTGGGATAGATTGTTAAAAGTGGTGTATATGTGGAAAAAATTTTAAGCATTTACAAGAGATCATAATATAAAGTAATGGAGTAGTAGAGAGAGGAAAAAAGATCGTCATTGACAGCAACAAAATGAAATAGAGCCCCGGTGACCTGTTGTACACTATTCCTATGGAATATCAGGAGGTATAATATACATGTAACGGGAGTCCCAGAAGGAGAAGAACAAAAGAGAGAAAAATATAAGAAATATTTTGTCCAAACTTCCCCCAAATTTGGTAAAAACATTAACCTACAGATCTAAGAAACTCAGCAAACCCGAAGCGGGACACAAAAAGCAAGCCACACCAATGCACATCATATACTCTTGCAAAGCAGAGGTTTTCAAAAACCTTTGAAATCATAAAAATAGCCGGAGAGACATTACGTACAGGGGAACATTGATAAGAACAACCCCTTTAATGTGCTGAAAGAAAAAGATACATTGTCAACTCAGATTCTATATTCACTGAAGACATCCTTCACAAATGAGGGTGAAATGAAAACATTTTGAGATAAAGAAAAGCTGGCAAAATTTGTTGCCAGAAGACCTGTACCACGAGGAATGCTAAAGGAAGTCTTCAGGTGGAAGGCAAAGGGCACCGGACGGAAATTCAGATTTACAGGAAGGAATAAGGAGTTTGGGAAGTGGTAAATACATAGGTTAAGTATAAAAGACAATCTAATTTTTTTTCTTGTAATTTGTTTAATGGACAACTGATGGTTTAAAGCAAAAATGAAATATTTTCTTGTGGAATTTATAACATAGATATAACAAAAATGTACCAGTAGCACAAAGGATGGGATGTAAATAAAATTATATTGTTGAAAGCTTCTTCTATTTCATATAAAGTAATACAATTGTAATTCTAAATACACTATGGTAAGCAAAGGGTACATATTATAATCCCTAAAGAAACAAAACAATAATTAAGACAAAGAATTATAGCAAAAAAGCCAAAGGAGAAAATAAAATAAGACACTAAACATTAGAAAAAACCAAAAACAAAAGCAGCTTTGATTTCTCCTATGGCTTCTCTCTTTCTCTAACACCTGCTGGCTTTACCTGCAAACTATATATTCAGAGTCTATTTTTTGCCACCTCCACTGTTACCCGCCTCACTATCCTCTCTTAGCAAAAGCCACCTAAGTGGTGCCCCAGATTCTGTCCTTGCTTTCAGTGAGTCACTCTCAGCACATAAACCAGTGATGCTATTAAATGCTAAAGGCCTTACAGTGGCCTACAAGGCACGACAGGCTCTGGCCCCAGGGCTTGTGTCTACCTACCATTCCTGTATTTCTCCCTTCTGCTCTTCTCCTCCAGCCACACAGGCCTCCTGACAATTCTCGCAGCACCCTAGACATGCTCGTGCCTAGACACACTCATGCTCAGTGCCTTTGCACTGGCCATTCTGTCTAAATACAGTTTCCACAGATGCTTACCAGGCTAATTCCTTACCCCCTTCTGAGTTTGCTCACACCTCAACCCCTCAGCAAGACTTACCTTGATCAACCTATTAAAAATCACAACGTATGTCTACTATCTGTCTACTATCTACCATGTCTACTATCCTGATCCCTTACTCTTCTCTCTTCTCTTCTCTATTCCTTTCTTAACACCTTCTAGCATACTATGTAATTGGTTTACTTGTTACATTTATTGTTTATCTTCCCCTAATAAGACAAAGTTCCATAAGGACCTGCACCTTTTTCTGTTTGTTTGATCATCATAATTGATATATGTCAAGCACATAGAGCAGATGCTCAATAAATAATTGATGAAATGAATGAATGAATAAGGAAGAAGAACTAGCTGTCTTGCCACTGAGAATATACGTATGTATTTTCATTATATAGTACAGTGTCTGGACATAGTTCAATAAAAATTTCTGGGCTCAATTCTCTGAGACTTGTTGTGTGTGGGCTCAATAGGAGTGCCACTTTTCCTACTCAGTTGCAAATTTAAATGATAAATAATCCTAAAGATAAGATGGAGACTAACCCATTTTTATCACTGATACGACTGACATTACTTTTAGCAGTGGTAGACTGATCTCGCTGAACATGGCTTTTGACTGAGGGCACTGTTTGCTAATAGTGAACCCCACAAGTTGACAGACCTACTCAGCCTGTCACAGGCAGTGCTATAACACTCATGGGTGGATTCCATGTTTGGAAACTTACAGAAGAGAAGAGAAAGAATATATGCTCTTTTGTTTCTAAAGAAAGAGAGAGAGAGAGAGAGAGAGGAGAGAGAGAAGTGCTGACCTAACCATCCCTGGTTTATTCTTTTCAAAATTAACATTTGAAAAATAATCTCTCCTTCCTTTGGGAGGAACAAGAAGGAGTTATAGGGAAGCTGGGAGTGTTTTATTAATGGACATCCTCCTTTATGGAAGAAAACAAAAGGAGTGAGGGAGAATTATGTCCCTCATATCTAGAACATAAGCCACAATGAATCATCAGTGAGAGGATAGTATTTGATGCTATGGTCTTGGACAAACTCACCTAAGAAGAGGATATAAAGAAGGCTGAGCCTAGGTCAGAGGCTTGAGAAACCATCAGTACCTGGAAGGAAGTGTAACAGACTAAATTATGTCATCTCCCCTCCCTCCATTCAGATGTTGAATCCCTAACCCCTAATGTGCTGTATTTAAAGACAGGGTCTTTAGGGAGGCAATTAAGGTTAAAGAGGTCATAAGGTTGGGACCCTAATATGATAGGGCTGGTGTCCTTGTAAGAGGAAGAAGAAACACCAGAGCTCTCTCTCCACAAACACACAGAAGAAAGGCCCTGTGAAGCCACAGCAAGTAGGCAGCCCTCTGTAAGCCAGGAAGAGCGCTCTTGTCAGAAACAGAATCTCCAGGCACCTTGATTGTTGTCTTCTAGGCTCCAGAACTGTGAGAAAGTCAATTTCTGTCTTCTGTTGTCTAAGGAAGCCAGTCTGAGGGTTTTGTTGTGGCAGTCCTATCTGACTAAGACAGGAAGGTCACAAGCTGGCCAGTAGAGGAGAGAGGGGCACACAAGCAAGAGTGTGTCACAGAAACTAAGGGCAAAGAGTATTTTCAAAAGGAAGGTGCAGTCGACGGCTTCAAATGTGGCTGAGAGGTCAAGTTATGTGAGGACTGATTGATGACATGGATGATTTTGCTGTTGTGTGGATTGATGGTCATGGTTGGCAGGATGGAGTTGGGACAACAAGCATAGACAACTGCTTCAAGAAGTTGGCTCTGAAGCTCTGCTACAGGCTAGAAAGAAAGGAAAAGGAAAAGGGAGGATAGCAGTGGGGAAGACACAGAGGCAGGTGTTAATTTGATGTGTTTATGGGCAGTAAACAGCCAGACCAGCCTGATCAGAACAGGGAACCTACTTAAGAGTTGATAGCCACATGGTTAGATAGAATAGGGCTAGATTGATTGTCCTCAATCCCCAATGGAGAAAATTTTATTCGATGGAGAGGGAAATGGATAGACTGAGAAGGTTTTTGACAATTTAAGGTAACATTCATTAACCACTTATTGTCAGCTGGTAACTGCTGTGACTGATTCAGAAATTAATATGTAAAATATACATATATATTTTTTCATAAAATCAAAATAATATTCATATTTTTTGTAACTTGATTTCAAGTTATTTTCTAATGATCACAAGGAATGCACTCAAATTAGTTTAAATAACAAATATGTATTGCAAAGATTCATGTGCACTGATAATGAGGATGGACTCTCCCAGATATATGAGAACAGTAAACAGTGCCTGTAAGCCAAATACTCTGGATTGGTTCATTCAATCCCCCTTGCATTATACTTCTAGAAAACAAATCAGAAAACTAAAAACTACACCCTGTACTTTCTCGCAGCCAAAAAGCTAAAATTCTGGATGAGAAGTAGGTTCTTCCAGTTAGGTTTATTTGCGCAAGATATGAGAGGCAGAAGGGAAGCCGATGTTATCTTCTACATCTCTGTCAAGCAGTGTTCTAGAAATGTACAATTTTCATGCATCAGCTTTCCAGCATCTGTTCTTCAGCTTTCTCTCTGTTTCTGGGAAAATAGCACAGGGGCAAAATAGCCTTATTTTGTCTGTCAAAGCTCTAGCTGTGACCTCAGAGGGAGTAGCTTACTAAGTTGGTTGGTTCTAGATCTTGTTGGCAGCCATTCCAGAAAGCTTAAACTAAACTAGGGATAGGAAAATTTTTCTATAAAGGACAAAGAGTAAATATTTTAGGCTTTGCAGACCATACAATCCTCTGTTGCAATTACTCAGCTCTGCTATAGCTCACAAATAGCAACACACAACGTATAAATAAATCGGCATGGTCGTGTTCCAATAAAACTTTATTTACAGAAACAGGTGGCAGGGATGGATTTGGTCTACAGGCCATAGTTTGCTACCCTGTGGCCTATACCCTCTCCTTTAAGCTTTCCAATGATTTTGGAGCACCTAATTCACTTTGTTAATAATGCTTCCGCTAACATAATATGCAGAGTAGTTTCTGGTTCTTGCATTGAACTCTGACTAACACAGTTATAGGGCTGCAAAGCAGTGAGGAAGGGTTACATTATACCACAGTAACAACAGTTCCCAAATCTCAGTGACTTACCATGGTAAAAAATGATTTCTCATTCACACAAAGCATCTAAAGCTGGTCAGCAGGACGTACTGTTCTGTCTCCTCACTTAGGGTCCAGGGCTAATAGAGCACCCATCTGAGAAGTATTGCTGGTCTCCCTGACTAGAGAAAAAGGAGAACATGGGAAGTCACACACTGACTCTTACAATTTAGAAATGACAATGTCACTTATGTTCCTATTTGGCTAAGATAAGTCACATGGCTATGCCTAATTCAGGGGATAGGGAAGGACAAGCCTGTAATGTGAGAGAAAAGGGAGAATCAGAGTATTCTGGAAGAGTTCTAATGACTCCTGAAAGTTGAATTTCTGGAGAGTATAATAAAAGGGAAATTCTGGATCCAGTTGGGCCAAAAGATGTTTGTGGAACATTATACTATGTTCTACCGTCAACAAGATTTAATTGCATTACAATTATCTACCCCATTTGTTACACTTGTGTAAATAGGAAATAGGAAGCCTCAGCTGACTCAGTTTAATAAGAATAATAACAGCAGTGAGAAATACTTTTGGAAAGTGCATGAATTCTTTGATGCCACTGGCTACATAGATTCACTGACGTGGGTTCATGTAGCTCTCAACAATGTCTCGCTTACAGGAGGAGAGCAGTTTGGAGTCTGAGAAAATGTGATTTAATCTCTACAGAATTCTTTCTGTAGTGCGCTTCTGTCATCATATTTTTATTATTGTCCTGTGAAAGCAGCAGTAATAATACATTTGGTTTTGGGCTCTGAAACCAGACTGAGTCTGTTTGAACTGTCTTCAAAACTTACTGACAGAGTGTCATCAGGCATATTACGTAACCTCTTTTGCCTACATTTCTATAAAATGGGTTGAACAATAGTCACTACGTCATGGGTTTGGTGAAAGATTACGTGAATACATGTAACCCACTTAAAACAGAACCTGGTGTATAGTAGCAGCTGAAAGGTGTTTCTCCTCCTCCCCTCCTTCTCATCCTTGCTCCATGGCTTTATAGTGAGGATTACAAGATAAAATGCGTATAAAAAATCCCCTGTTAACTCTAAAGTACTTCACAAATGTTATTAAGGGACACATTAGAAAACTGACTTGTCCAAGATCCAACTGGTCTCAAAGTCACACAAGAACTCCAGACTTTCCTCCTTTATGCTGTTCATGCCTCCATGATATCTCAAAGCCTTCCAAATGATTGCCTTGCCAGGCAAAGTTTGAGTCCTTTTCTTCTACTTAGCTTTGTAGCATTTTTATTTAGCTCATTTTCATATTTTCTCCTCTCTGTGCCCATTTCCACTCCAGCATTGTTGTTACTCTCCAACTCCCAGCAGAAGGTGTTAGTTCTGATACCTCCAAGAGAATTCCTGAGAATATGGATCCTCCCCTCTCCTGGATTCCGTGGATGAGAAGAGAGGTGGTACAGATGTCTCGGAAGAACGGGCTCCGCTGTTGGGAGCCCTCAGGGAGGCTCATTCCAATTCTGAGCCAGCCAGCTCTCATGCCTGGGGGCTTGGCCCAAAGCAGAGTTCGCAAAGAACCTCTGCAGTGGAGCCCAAGTCCCTGTGACGTGGCTTACTCTCCGGAATTCATTCTGAAGCACTTGAGAAGGGCTGGCTCTCAGCAATGTGACAGCATTCCCGGCCCTAATGCCACATTACAGGCTCAGCCTGAGTTTTCAAGCAAGAGCTTAAAAACAATGCAGCTACTCCCTGCTTCAGAGCCCCTCCTCCCAAAGTTCGTGACTGATCCCATGGCTGGTGCCACAGCACCCCAGGGCATCTCATTATTAAGTACTTACAGCCGAAAGAGGAATGTGACATTCATTTCCATCCCATCCAAAATACTTGAGCTTAGAAGGGTGGGTAAGATCAATATTTGTCTAGAAGAAGAGGATGAAATTTGTGGGTGGTTCTGTAATTTCAAGATGTGGTACAAAGGTGCTCAGGAGATGAATTGCAAATAAAAGAGCAGAAAAGAATTTCCTGAGTGTCATTTTAAAAGGCTTCATGCTAATAGGAGCCAAATTCATCCTTTGATATTTTCCAGCTTGCTGAGTAAATAAATCATAAATTTCCCACAATGATTATATGCATGCTACTGGTGTGCCTCAGAGTCTGACCTATTTTGCAGGTTGACATTAGAGGTGGCGAAAGCTGTTGCCAGGGCACCAGCATCCCAGCTAGCTCCCCGGTTCTGTGTGCACCCCATGGGGTTGGGATGGTGTCCGTTGCAGGAGACTAGACTGACATCCCACCCGAAAGTGGTATTATTTCCCTTATTTTTCTTTCCTTCAACTTTATTTTATATCTTTTGTTTCCCTCTAGCCAAGTGGAGAGAAAGACGATGTGTATCACAGAATGTTCTTGAAATTCCTCACCTCTTACAAAAGATTTTAAAGGTGGGGTACAGAAACACAGCCATTTAACATTTTTAAGATCAAGAGCTTGAAGTGTCAGGAAGTAGAAGGCAGACAATAAGTCAGGAGGCGAGTGGGGGGTGCAAGTGTTGCCCCAGGGGGAGTTTCCATGTGCATACCTTCTTTTCCCATCTACTCATGTATTTTGATTGGTTGATGAAGCAGGGTGCGCTGTAAGCAATGAGTCCACGCGAGGAGATGGGGGAGGTGGGCTGCTGAGCAACACTCGGCCTAATACCAGCCTCAGGGACGATACTCACAGTGTACCTGGCTTTGTCCTTAGGTGGGAAAATTGTACATATTCTTAGTCTAGTTTTGACTGTGACATTTCCTTAAGGTAGCATTTCATGGGAAGCTCATTGCATGCTTTCTCATGGTAGAAACGAGGTGAATGTGGTTACGGTTCTCAGTCCTACTTTCTACGTAGAAAATAAAACACTGATATTAAACTATAATAAAAGAAAATGACAAAACTAAGACCACCATTGAATAGTCATATGACCAAAGCTATGGAAAACAGCAATTTCACAGATGGGAGGTCAAATTAATTTCAACCAAATGTTTCAGTGCAAAGGAGAAGTCTGAAATAAATAGACCATAATATGTTTTTAGAAGATGCTTGTTTTTATTTTCAATGTCACAGACTCAGTGTCCTGGTTTACGGTAGCCAAGCTGGCAACGCAAGCCTTTGGAAAACATGAACCGCTTTCCTCTGCTGGGTTGTTTCATGGGCACTGGGGCACCGTTACATTTTCTTTATTTTCTGGAGTTTCTTGTTTCAATTTAAATTTTTGGCCATCCTGTCTAGAAAAAAAAAATTTCCTCATTTGAAACAATAATGAAAAGGCTGGCTCCTTTGTCTTTTTACAACAACCAACATAGGGCTTTCGGTTATGAATATGGAGCTTTGTGCACAGTGGGGAGGTGCGTGAGAAGGGTGCCCTGCAAGGTACTCCACAGATAGGAAAAGCCCAGCCTTTGGTGGATTCGGTTCTTCTCATCTTTGTGGCTTCCATTTATCTAATCTTTTTAAACTGCCTCCGAGGAGGTCATGTTACTCTTTTCAGCCTCCAGCTCCCTGTGGATCCAAATTCAACTTCTGTCTCCTCTCCGGCTCCTCAGCCTGGAACCACAGGGACATCACTTCAGACACCTGCCTCCAGTTCCTTTGTTTCTGCTCTCTCATCATCCCTGTCTTCTTGCCCATCTCCACTCTCACTTTGAAACTGAATTTGTGAACAAAGTCCCTAAACTGAAAATGACTCCAGCTTGAGGAGGCCTTCCAGAATGTGCTAAGGAGGAGCATTAGCACAAACATCATGGGGACGCCTCCCTTCCCGGTGAGGCTTTGGCTTTTAAAATTACCATTTCTGCTTTATAGATGCTAGAAGTCAGGTGGAGATAGGTTAAGTCAGTCAGTTTGTAGGCAGATACAACTGAACTTAAATCCACAGTATCTATGCTCTCTCAACGAATCCACCAGCCTCTAGTGGAGGCAGTAAATACCTGTACTTGAAATATAATTCATGTAAGTATGCAAAAGGACCCATCTTCTCCTTTATCCAGCTACCTCTTTCCAAATATTTGAACCCGCAAACCCTAGATACTTTCCCCAATGCTCTTAGGTCCAGCCACAGACCTCATAACCACCAATGCACCATTTCTAAGGATTCAGCAGTGTACCTAACCTAAAGACTCTTCAGTCTTTGGTTTAGATCACTTTCAGTCCTTGGCTGCACATGAGAATCATCTGGGACGCTTCAAAAATTATAGATGCCTGGGTCCCACCCCAATTCAGTCCGAATCTTTGGGCTTTGCAGTTTTTTTGTTTGTTTGTTTGTTTGTTTTTAAGATTTTATTTATTTATTTATTTATTTGAGAGAGAGAAACAGCATGAGAGGGGAGAGGGTCAGAGGGAGAAGCAGGCTCCCCGCTGAGCCGGGAGCCCGATGTGGGACTCGATCCCAGGACTCCGGAATCATGACCTGAGCCGAAGGCAGTCGCTTAATCAACTGAGCCACCCAGGTGCCCTGGGCTTTGCAGTTTTTGAAAAGCTCCTTGGTGATTCAGATACAAAGTACATATCATAACTACAGCATTGGAATATCCAGGTAACCATATCAATGTCCCATCATCCACAGCCCATAGAGGTTATTTCTATTTCCCTCATCTGCAAACCCTGAATTCTTTCCACAGTATTATACTCACAGTGCTTTTACATTCACATCTTTGGAGCCCTGAACTGTCCTCCTAAGACCAGTATTGTGAACTCTTCACAAGTACATCCTCATTTCTAGGCCAAAGGAAACCTGACCCGGTGCCATTGGGCCTCTTAGGCCTCAGCACCTGAAATTCCTGAAGGTCATGCCAGGTTCCATCACAGGATGGGGTCAGTGCTCCTTCTAGAGGCTCTTAAGCACTCACACTGGAGGCCTGTAAATCTCACTTCCATCCTTCCTCCATCGATGTTTCCAAAGGACCCAGGGCCCAACACCAGAATGTGCCAATTATTAATTGGAACATCTTTTACTTCTAATCCTTTCAGTGTACTATTTATCCTGTCCTTTCTTCTTTTTTTCCCTGGTCATTCAGCATTTAGTATTTTTGGAACATCTTCTGTCTGCTAGGCTCTAGGTATACAATGATCCTTTTTCCTTAAGGAAGCTACAATTACTACCTCTAAGTAATTCATATTCAATTTATGCTCCAGATTTAGTTATTAAAGCCGACTTTGCTGTTAATTTTTTTGCCAGGATTATTTTTTACAACAACACACAGTAAGTGAGGGGTCCCATACTTTCCCCTCTTCTTGTAGTCCAAATATGATTTTGCTTGGACACATTCCCAAATAAATGGTTCCTGCTATTCAGAAGAGTCATCTCTGCGGCTAGCAGCCTGTGCCCCAGCAAAAGAAATAATATTTATTTAAAAAAAAACAAACAATTTTGAAAACCTACCAACAGAACAATTAAGCATAGTAAAATGTCCCATGTTTAGTGTAATAAGCATAAGCCCACATGATTAATGGCTAGTATATCTCAAGGGAAGCACTATTAGAGCTCTAGGTGGGTCTCTTTATTCCTCATTCAGCAGGACTGTCTTGCATTGCAGGATGCTTAGTAATCCTGGTCCTGCCCAGTAAATGCCTGTTGCGTTTTCTAGTCATTGTGAAAACAAAAATGTCCCCTCATGAATCCAAATATCCTAAGGAATAAGAACCACCCTTGATGGAGAATCACTTAGTGAATCTACTAAATATTATAAATGCAAAATTTATGGCCATGCAGCAGAAGTGTGGTAAAGAAGTGGACACAGCTCTATTGTATTGAGCTAGATCTATTGTAATAGTTTTTTAAAGAGGTGGCACACCCATGTGTGCATCATTCACAGTAGCCAACAGGTGGAAGCAACTCAAATGTCCATTAATAGATGAATGAATAAACAAAACGTGGTAAATAAATACAATGGAATATTACTCAGTCTTAAAAAGGAAGGAAATTCTGACATATGCTACAATATGGATGAATTTGAGGACATTATGCTAAGTAAGGCAGTCACAAAAAGACAAATATTGTATAATTCCACATATATGAGGTATCTAAAATACTCAAGCTCACATAAACGGAAAGTAGAATGGTGATTACCAAGAACTGGAGGTGGGATGGGGAAGGGAGTTATTTAGTGAATATATAGTTTCAGATTTGCAAGATGAAAAAGTTCTAGTAATCTATTTCACAACATTGTGAGTATACTTAACATTATTGAACTGTATACTTAAAAATGGTTAGGATAGAATTTTTTTTTTTTTTTAAAGATTTATTTATTTATTTAATTGAGAGAGAATGAGAGACAGAGAGCATGAGAGTGAGGAGGGTCAGAGGGAGAAGCAGACTCCCCGCTGAGCAGGGAGCCCGATGCGGGACTCAATCCCGGGACTCCAGGATCATGACCTGAGCCGAAGGCAGTCGCTTAACCAACTGAGCCACCCAGGCGCCCTGGTTAGGATAGAATTTAAAAATAAAAACAGAGACGATGTTTAGAAAGGCAAAAATAAAGATTATTAGGCAAAACAAAGCTGTATTCATTCTCATGATCCCTCTCTAAAACCTGAGTGTGTGTCTGTTATGTGTCGTCAATATATGTAATATACTGATTTTTATATTTCATTTTATTGTGATTATAATGCATACACTGTTATTGTATAATATACTGAAGCACTTGTATTTTAAAGTAAAATCTCACTTTCTGGATGTATTCATCAATATATCAATATACATTAGCAAAGAAAAATCAGAAAATGAAAAAAACCAATAAACCAATGCAAATAAAAATATGAAATTCTAAGGGATAAATCTGATAAACTTTCCATGACCTATACACACCGAAAGCTAGAAAATATTGCTGAGAGAAATAAATGAAGACCTAATAAATGGAGAGAATACTGTGCTCAGAGATTGGAAGACTCAACATTGTTAAGATGACAGTTCTCCCCAGTTGTTCTATGGATTCAACAGTCTCTATCAAAATTCTAGCAGGCTTTTTTTTTTTTTTTTGTAAGAACTAACAAGCTATTTCTCAATTTTATATGAAAATGTAAAAGATATAGAACAGACAAAACAATTTTAAAGAAGAGCAATGTTGGAGGACTTACACCATGTGGTTTCAAGATTTATTCTGTGTCTTCAGCAAACAATGTGGTTTTAAAAGAAGAATGGACGTATAAATCAATAGACTAGAATGGAGTCCAGAAATACACACATATAAAGTGCATTGATTTTTGCACAGGAATGTTAAGGGAAGTCTAAAGTAAATGGAAACATTATGCTCTTTGATAGCACAACTTATATTGGAAAGGTATAAATTTTCATAAATTAGTCTATGCATTTTGATTATAAGCAAAATTCATTTGGAAAAGTAAGTCTATGGCAATATCCAGGGAACTTTTTAAAAGAAAAATGAGTGCAGGTTGATAAGGATCAGTTCTATCTGATATGGAAACTTATGAAGCTATATGGAAATAATATGATAGAAGAAATATATAACCAGAAAGTCAGTGAACATAAATTCATAAAATCCATTTTGGAACTTAACAAATTACAGTAATGGAAATAATCTAATCCTAGAGACAGAATTATATCCAGAGAAATCAATAGATATAAAGTCCATAAAGATCTTCTTTTAATGATAAATGTGTTAGGTGAAATCATTAATGAGAAGAGGGAGTCAATAGAGTTAAAATAGCTAGTTAATTATTTGGATAAAATATCTGGAATTTCTGGGGTGCCTGGGGGTTTCAGTCGGTTAAGCGGCCAACTCTTAGTTTCAGCTCAGCTCCTGCTCTCAGGGTCCTGGGATAGAGCACCACGTTAGGCTCTGCACCTCAGCACGGTGTCTAATGGAGATTATCATCCTCTCTCTCTCCATCTGCTCCTTTCCTGCTCATGTGTGCTCTCTCTCTAAAATAAACAAAATCTTTATAAAAAATTCTGGAATTTCTACCTTATTCCTTGCATCAGAATAAAGTTTAAATTGATCAAAATTTAAGAATTAAACTGTAAAGTTTTACCAAAAAAAATGAGAAAATGTGTTTGAGGAGGGCTTGAAGAGAAGAGTACAAAACCCCAGAAACATAATGGAAAATACTGAAAAATTTGATTGCATAAATATTTAAAACTTCTGTATGTCATAAATAACATAATGTTAAAGAAACAGAAAAACAGTTGCAAAAATATGACAAGAAACTAAATTTACTATGTACAATTAGCTCATACATATTAAAAAAGGAAAATAGTCAAAGGTATGAATAGCTAATTGACAGATGAAAATAAATGGCTGATAAAATACAAAATATGCCCAATCTTACTCATAGTTGAATAAGTGAAAATCCAAACAAAAGATACATTTTCTCTCAGATTGGTGGAGGTTAATCTTATGTTGGGGAAAGTGTGGGAGTAGAGTGGTGTTAATTTTGCAATTTTTAGATGGGAATTTGGAAATACTTATTTTTGAATAACTCTCATACCCTTTGATCCAGAAAATCTATTTTAGGAAGTTAGCCAGTAAAATAGAGTATATGAAATTACTCTGTGTTGTAAGCATAAGAATGCTTACTTTTTAATAGCAAAATGCTGGCTATAACCTGAATGTCCTTTAATATGGGTCTTATTAATAAATTCATTATATTTATCCATTGGAATATTATATACCTGCTACAAATGGGTTAGTTTAAACATAATGATATAAAAAGTTAAGAATGAAAATGTGGACTTCCTCTTCAGGCCATAATGGAATAATAGAGAACAGATGTTCCCCCCCAGCCTTAAACAATTAGAAAACTGAATGAAGTGTATGAAAGAATGGTTTTCAGACATGGAACCACAGGCCACACATACTTTTGATCCCTAAGAAAAGGGAATTAATGAGGTAGGTAAACGCTATGAGTTTTTGTTTTCTGTCTGGAGATAATTTCCAGGCTGAATAATGGTAGGTGAAATCTAAATAGACCCTGGGAGTTTTACTGAGTATAAGAGGCAGAGAATATAGTTTCAGAAGGCCTAGGTGACCTAAAGGCTACCAGAGCTACACACAGACAGAGCTTCAAATATCTGTAGAGGAGTCCTTTTAAGTCTGGCTAAGTACTAACCTGTGCATGTACAGGAAGAAGATGACCGCAGGCTGGGGAAAGAATACCCAGAGACAGTAGGCTTAACAATTCTTGGAGCTCACATAGGGCTGAGAAGAATTTGTGATTCCTACAACAAAGTAGAAAGATGTCTTAATAGGTAGGGCGTTGGATAGATCCTCAAGAGGCATTGCTATATCACTTGAGCTAAAATATCCTAGACTATTAGCTGCTCTGGACCTAACCTAATAAACCTTATAAACAAGCCTCAGAAGGGTACAACTGATTCTAAATAACTTAACAAAATACAACAAGAAGGTCAAATGCTATTTATAGAAACACAACCAAATCCAGAACACAAAAATGTAACATTAATATTTATAATGTAAAAATTACCAGACATGCAAAGAAGCAGAAAAATATGTTCTATGCTAAGAGAAATCAAGCAATAGATACAGACCCAGAAATAATACAGAGGATGGAATTAGGAGAGAAGGATATTGAAACATAAATTGTAAATATGCTCCATTTGTTCAAGAACACGGAAGAAGGAAGTAACATGATAAAGAGAGAAGTGGGGGGAAAAGACCTCAGTAGAACTTCTATAGACGAAAACTACAATATTTAAAATGAAGAATAGTTTTGATGATGTATTAGTGTGCTAGGGCTGCCATAACAAAGTACCACAGACTGAGTGGCTTAAACAAGAGATAATCCTGGAGGCTGGAAGTCCAAGATCAAGGTGTTGGCAGGTTTGGTTTCATCCTGAGGCCTCTTTGTCTTTGGCTTACAGACAGCCATCTTCTTCCACGTCTTCAGGTAGTCTTCCTCTGTGTCCTCATCTCTTCTTATAAGGATACCAGTCATATTGGATTAGGTCCCATCTCAATGACCTCATTTAACCTTAATTTCCTCTTTAAAGTACTTTCCTACCAATATAGTCACATTCTGAGGTACTAGGGGTAGGACGTCAACATATAATTTCGGGTGAGACACAACTGAGCCCCTTATAGATGGGATTAAAGAGGAGATGAGACACTACCAATGAAAAGATCAATGAATTTTCAGGCATAGAATATAAGCCATTTAAAATGAAACACAGGAAAAATGACTGAAAAGAATGAACACAGCATAGATGAGCAGTAGAGTAAAATCAAGCAGTTTAACTTATGTGTAATTAGGTGGGGGTATAGAGAAATATCTGGAGAAATAATGGCTAAAAATGGTGAAAACTATAAACTCACACATTAAAAAAGCTCAGCGAATCTGAGCAAGAGAAAATCACACCAAACATTAGAATCAAATTGCTGAAAACAAGTAACAAAAAGAAAATCTTAAAAGCAGCCAGAGGAAAAAGAATCATTATATACAGATGAACAAATGATTTCAAAAATTTTGCAGTCAAAAGTCATGGTGGTAACACCATTAAAATTCTACTAACAATGAATTTTGTATCTGGCAAAAGTATGTTCCAAAAATGAAAGAAAAGTAAAGGCTTTTTTAGATAGATAAAAGCTGAGAGAATTAATTATCAGCAAACTTGCACTACCATTAACTTCAAGTTTAAAAAAAAATGATACCAGATGAAAATTTGGATTGATATAAAGGAGAACACTGAAAATTCTATGTGGACACATATAAAAGATGTTTTCCTTATTTTTAATTTATTTTAAACAAAGATAATAAAACTTTGTAACACATGAAGAAGAAAATGTATAACAAGAGTAAAAAGGCAGATCGGGAAATTTACATGATGTGTCCCAATATTATTTGGTGCAGACTGTGATATAGGAAAATTATAGAGTAAATACTAGAGAAACCACTAAAAGCATAAAACAAAGATATGTACTAATAAACCAAAAGGTAGAAGTTAAAAAATCAAAGTGCAACAGAGTATATATTTCTTTTGGAGAAATATTGTTTTTGAGAGTTTCAGATGTTAACAGTGATTATATTTAGAGTAGTAAAACTCTAGGTGGAGAGAGAGAGAAGTATTTTTTACATTTCATTATGTACCTTTTAGGTACTCTTTGAATATTCTTCCAATACAGAATATATTTGTTTTATAATTTATTTATTTATTTATTTTTAAAGATTTATTTGTTTTAAGAGAGAGAGAGCACTTGAGCGGGGGGATGGGCAGAGGGGGAAGGAGAGAGAGAATCTCAAGTGGACTCCCTGCTGAGTGCGGAGCTTGACCAGGGGCTCAATCCTACAATACTGAGATCATGACCCGAGCCAAAATCAAGAGTCAGACGCTTAACCGACTGTACCACACAGATGTCTCTTTGATTTATTTATTTTTAAATGATAGTGTTAGCTGGACTTATGGGCCATTTAGTTTTCTTTATGCTTTTCTGGCTTAAATATGAATAATTATTGTTATTAAAAATGACATTAAAATAATTATCCATACCTCACATTTTGACACTCATAGTATAACAAAGGCATAATTATAGTCCTGCTTTAAATGTTAAAATTCTATGTCATTTATGAATAGATTTACTTGAATGAATTTTCACTGTATATGCATTTGTTGATCTTCTACCTAATGCTTTTCTTTTTATGAGATATCCAAAAGGAAAATAATATAAAAGATTGTATGTGTAATTAAACTGGATTATAAAATATTATTTGTCTATAAAATACAATAAAATTAAGTTTGAATTAAACAAAGTCTACTGAATTACATATGAAATATCCATTTACCATTCTGAAGCTACTTCCTGGGAAAGCACATGTTTTCAGATGACCACCATAAAGCTTTCCAAGAAATGTGTAATGCACAAGGATCTGTTCCGTTCCAGCATCCATTAGGTAAGGGAAAAGCCACAATGGGAACTCTAGAATCTAAATGTCATTCTAATGGAAAGAACATTGTCTTGGGTATATTTCCTGCTTTGATACAGCATCTAATTTTGATAAATTCTTCTGTTTTGTCTCTACATTTACAATGACATATAAACCCATAATACAGAGACAGTATTTGATTTAATATAACATATTACAGTAACTAAATTTTTATGATGGTCTTATCAGATCACATGGTTGCAAATGGAAATAAGTATGTGAAATGCTATTTTAACAGTCTAAGGTATAAATGCTACATCATTATAAGTAGAATTATAAAGCACATAGCAACCTTAATTTTTCCCTTTGCACAGAAAATGAAGACGCTTTTTTGTTTCTCTTTAGTTTACCTCCTGTTTATAAAAGGTCTTGGAGAAGTATGAATGTTGACAATGGACAATTGTATAGGGCTGGTTCTAGACCTCCTTCTCCAATTAAGTTCTGAGGGAAGAAAGGAAAAAACAAATGTGGGACGCCTGGGTGGCTCAGTCAGTTGGACATCTGCCTTCGGTTCAGGTCATGCTCCCAGGGTCCTGGGATTGAGTCCCGCATCGGGCTCCTTGCTCAGCGGGGAGCCTGCTTCTCCCTCTGCTTGCGGCTCCCCCTGCTTGTTCTCTCTCTCTCTCTCTCTGACAAATAAATAAATAGAATCTTTTAAAAACAATGTTAGTAGTTTCTAGGACAACATTGTAAAGTGTTAAGTATAGTTGACACACAATGTTACCATTAGCTTCAGGTGTACAACATAGTGATTAGGTGAGTCTATATACTATGCTGTGCTCACCACCAAGTATAGCTGCCATCTGACACCATAAAAAGCTACTAAAGACCAATGAATATGTATTCTATGCTGTACCTTTCATCCTGGTGACTATTCATTCCCCATAACTGGAAGCCTATATCTCCCACTCCCTTTCACCCATTTTGCTCATCACTCCACCCGCCTCCCCTCTGGCAGCCATCAGCAAACAAGATCTTTTAAAACTTTTTATTAATTAAAAATTTTACATGCAGTAGAAATCACTCATTCTGATGGACAGTTCTGTGAGCTTTGATAGGTGCATAGAGTTGAGCAACCACCACCATAATCAAGATATAGAGCTGTTCCCTCCCCACCCCAGCAAACTCCCTTATAATTCTTTGTAGTTAAGCCCTCCACCAGCCCCCCAAACTGTTAACCGTTAATTTATCACTAACCAGAATCATCATTTAGTCCTTTCCTATAATTTCACATACTGGAATTATTTGAGATTTTCCTATGTTGTTGCCTTTTATTGTCGAGTTCCTCACTCTATGAATGCACCAGAGTTTGTTCATCTATTTACAAACTGAAGTGCATCTGAGTTGCTTCCAGTTTTCAGCAATTATGAATAACGATGCTCAAACATTCATACAGGTTTTTGTGTGAACGTAAGTTTCATTTATCTCGGGTAAGTACCTAGGAGGAGGATTGCTGGATCATAAATATTTAGACATATAACAAACTAGCAAGCTGCCTTCCAAAGTGGGCATTACCATTGTATATTCTCACCAGTAAGGTATGAGAGTTCTGGTTGCTCTCCGTCCTCATGAGCGCTTGATATTATCAGTATTTTTAAACCAAGTTAATAGGCATATAATGGTATCTCATTTTGGCTTTAATCTGTATTTCCTTGATGAGTAATAATGTTGAGCGTTTTGTTATGTGCTTATTTGGATTCATATCTTCTTTGATGAAGTGTCTATTCAAACCTCTATCTCATTTTTAAAAAGGGCTGTTTGTTTTCTTATTTTCAGAATTCTTTATATATTCTGGGTAATATAACAAAACATTTGTGATTAGCAAATATTTTCTCCCAGTATGTGGCTTGTTCTTCATTCTCTTAATAGAGCAAAGTTTATATTTTGATAAGGTCAATTTATAATTTTTTTTATGGGTTGTGCTTTTGGTGTATCTAAAATCCCTTGTCTAGCCACAGTCACAAAGTTTTTTCTTCTCCTGTAAGTTTTATTTTTTTGCTTTTACATTTAGGTCTATGTATTATTTTGAGCTAATTTTTATATAAGGTGTGAGGTATGTATAGAGTTCATTTTTTTGGCATATGTGTATTTAATTGTTCCACCAGCATTTGTAAAATAGGCTGTTATTTCTCCATTGAATTGGCTTTACAGTTCTGTCAAAATCAATTGACCATATGTGTATGGGTTTATTTCTGCACTCTTTATTCTGTTCCGTTGACCTATTCTTTCATCAATGCTACACTGCTTTGTTACTCTGGCTTTTATAATAAGTCATGCAATCTAATCATACTCAACCTGAATGATTTTTTCTCTTTTTTTTTAAGATTTATTTATTTGAGAGAGTGTGCACACAAGCAGAGGGAGCAACAGAGGGAGAAGGAGAGAGAGAATCTCAAGCAGACTCCCTGCTGAGCGGGGAGCCCAACATGGGGCTAGATTTCATGACCCTGAGATCATGACCTGAGCTGAAATCAAGAGTTGGATGCTCAACGGACTGAGCCACCCAGGCACCCCGGGAATGATTTTATTTTTCAAGAAAGTTTGTTCTTAGGACTCCTGGGTGGCTCAGTCAGTTAAGTGTCTGCCTTTGGCTCAGGTCATGATCTGAGGGTCCTGGGATCGAGCCCCATATTGGGCTCCCTGCTCAGTGGGGAACCTGCTTCTCCCTCTCCCTCTGTCCCTCTCCCTGCTTGTGCTCTCTCTCTCCCAAATAAATAAATAAAATCTTAAAAACAAAGTTTGTTCTTCCTAGTTCCTTTGCCTTTCCATATAAAATTTATAATCAGCTTGTCAATATCTGCAAAATAATCCTTCTGGGAATTTGACTGGGTTTGTAATGAATTTGTTGATCAGTTTGGGGAGAATTGACATTCTAATGATATTGAGTTCTCCAGTTCGTGAGCAACATGATTTATTTCTACATTATTTCAATCTTTAATTCTTTCTTCTGCGTTTTGTGGTTTCAAAGATACTGATCCTAGACCTGTATAGCCTTGTATTTTGTGATCTAACTAAACACACTTTTAAGTGGCAAATGATTATTGGTCAGTTTCTGATATTATTTTATGTAATCATATCTAAAAATAAAGTTTTATTTCTTTCTCTCCAATCTGTATACATTTTATTTCTTTTTATTACTTGCTTGCACCACCCAGGACTTCCAGTATGATATGGAATAGAAGTGGAAAGAGTGGACATTCTTGCTTTGTTCCTGATCTTAGGAGGAAGACATTCAGACTTCACCACTAAGTATTATGTTAGTCATAGTATTTAAAGTATGTAGGTGCACATGAATGAATGTATACTATTTTGTTAGATGATTGTATTAGTCAGGACTCTCCAGAGAAACAGAACCAATATCTTATATATATAAAAAGATTTATTATGAGGAATTATGAGATTATGGAGGCTGAGGAATCCCATGATTTGCTGTCTTCAAGCTGGAAACTCAGGAAAGCTATTGGTGTAATTAAAGTCCCAGTGTGAAGGCCTGAAAACCAGGGCAGCCAATGGTGTAATTCCCAGTCCAAGCACAGGAGGAGACTGATGTCCCAGCTCAAGCAGGCAGGCAGGAAGCAAAAGGGATGAATTTGCCTTTCCTCACTTTTTTGTTCTATTCAGGCCCTCCGTGGATTGGATGGTGCCCACCACATTGAGAGGGGGGCAATCTGGTAACAGAAGATAGGAGTCCAGGGTTGGACTGACCTGAGTTTGGGATGACCCAGTGAGCCTGGGGAGGAGAATAAAAGTCGCTCGCTAGGAAAGTTTGTGAGGAAAGTGGTGCAGCCACAGGAAACCCAGGTTTCAATAGCAGTGAGGAGATAAATGGCATATCCCATGGAAAAATTTAAGGAAATTGGAACATTTCTTTGGAGTGCCAAGGCATGGTGGCAAGAATAAGATAATCAACATCAAGGAGAAAACAAAAGGCAAAGGGGAGCTCTAAAGCAAATGGAAATGGGGAGGAGGTGAGTGACTTCAGTAGGAAGTTTGGCGATGGAAATAAAATAACAAAATTAAAGCTGAAAAGTCTCCACTATCCAGTGGATCTGTGGTTGAAGGCATTTCCTGGTGGATGGCACCATGTTCTTCAGATGGCTGTAAGGCCTTAAAGCTCTGCAGGAAGTCTGCTTCTGCTTTGCAGTGAGGTCACCGGCAATTTACTTTGCCTCTTTGAAGAGTCTGTCTTTGTTAATGAATTCGTAACTATTTCTGGTTCCTAAACTCCTCCCCCAAATTCTGTAACCTCCTCCCCATCCATATGCTGAAATTCTGTCACTCACAAATGCTTTGGTGACTCTTAAACATCACATCTGGGAGGTTGTGTGACTTTGGTAAATTGTTCAACCTCCGCAGGTGAGGTTTCTTCAGCTATAAAATGAAGAGACTGAGCTAGATGATCTCAAAGTTTCTTTGTGGCTCATTCTTTAATTATGTCCTTAGCATAATCATTTCTGTAAATCTATTTTATATGCATTTGGAAAATATAAATAACGCAAGCAGCTTTGCGAATTACTCATCCAATCCCTGATCATGAAACAATTCCATGTATGTTATTACCAGATTAAGCAAGAGCTTGCAGACCAAACTATGAATATTAGCTACTGCTCATGGGCAAATTGTGGGTTAGGAGTTGTGGATGGTGAGGTGGAAGCTGTGCTAAATCTTTCCAACCCAAGTTCTATTCCCCAACTGATGATTTTGGCATTGGCAGCTAATGGAACCTATTTTGCAATTGACCAGTAAAACTCTGTTGTGGAGGCAGCATTCATGAATTTCTGAACCTTTAAAATCTAATTTAGGGGTAAATCAAACACAGACAGTGTTTAGGGAGTGATCATGTAATGAGTGAGTAGAAAAATTAAGATCAACGTAGTATTGTGGAAGCAACTCAGTTATTTGGGTTTCAACAAAAACACTCTAGAGGTCCTCATGAAGCATTCTTTATGTCTATACCAGGACTGATATTTAGGTATGGTGCTCCTGAATTAGAATATTGAGGTGCTTTTAGGTATTTAAATGTCCTCTCAATATCCTGGATGCCTGGCCCCCTTTTTAAGACTTTCTGAACCTCAGTAACTAATAGTATAATACTTGGAATACCCTGTTCCCATGCACTGACTGACACCAGTGACGATGTGTCTGAGCTTTATAGGTGATTACATATTTCAATTTTTATCTCTTGTCTGTACTTAGAACTATTTTGTTTTAATTTTTTGAAATTAGTTTCCAACATTAAAACACCCGGATATTTCAGATAAAATTAAGATTTCCAATTTTTCTTGATAGATCAGGAGATCTGACAAGACTGGGTCTATATTCCAACATGATACAATTATTTGGACCCTGTATGGTTGCTGCCATCTCCAGATCAGTAGAATATCCTCCATGCCGAAGAAACAAAAAACCAAAAACCCAGACATTCTTGTGATTTATTTATTTATGTTCTCTGTCTTGCTCCTAAGGGAGGTGACCACATTTCCTGGTGTGCCTGCAACAGTCTTAGTTTACTCCTGTTGACCTATAATTCATTAATATTATGCCCTGTGCAGTCAAAAATGTCCTAAGGTAGATGGTCAATTACATGGTTATGCTATCCCTAAGAATCGAATCTGTGTTCTCTGATATAAGGAAAGGATAGGATTAGCTATAAAGAATTGGTATGCTTAAGTGATATTTTTATTTGGGATGTGATCATTTTATATACAAATTTTATTAAATACCTACTAATTATAGGGCAACGTACTAAAACCCAGGGATGGAGTGAGAGCAAGAAGAGACATTCTTTTTCCTCTTACAAATTATGAGCTCTATTTAAAAAGACAAACAAGTATACAATAATTAAAATAAAGTCTGATGAGTAATAACTTGGAAGAAATACCAGGTTTTATGGGAACATATAGAGGGCAACCTAAACTTGTCTATACAAACCAGGGGGAGGCTTCCAGAAAGAAGCAGAAATCTGAAGATGTTAAGGATTTCCCAGGGTGGACCGGAAGAAAATGTTTCAGAGAAAGGAAATTGCACAGATGAAGGTCTCACCATGAGAACGTGTCATGTTCAAAGACTGGGGAAAAATCTCTGTGTCACTCTACAGCAGCCTGGTCTAGGAGGAAGAAATGAGGAGTGAGACTGAAGATACAGGTGGGGACTTGCAAACTGTGTTACAGAATTGATCATTTATTGTAAGAGCAATGGGCAAAGATTTTGTCAGGGGAGTTATATTTGTGTTTAGAAGGATCACTTTAGATCAGATTGTAGACTGGATGGGTGGGTTAGGAAGCAGTCCTAGTAATCCAGAGAGATAATGGTGGTATGGCCTAGAACAGAGGCAGATGGATGGAAATGGGTAGACCCAAGAAGCAATTAGGGAATAAAATTGTCAGTATGTAGCAGTTAACTAAATATTGGAGGTAAAATGTGGGGAGCAATAAAGGATAACTCCTAGATATCTGACTTAGGAAATCAAGTGGATGGGGCTTCCTTTCACCGAGATAGGAAAGACTTGAAGAAAAAAAATAGATTTGGAGGGAACAAAATCATTGGGTTTGGGGCAAAATTAGTGTGGAGGGCTGTGAGACACCCAGATGAGGAAATTCAATAGGTAGTCATATATATATATGATATTGGACTATATGGCAAAAGAACAGCCTGGGGCTACCAATTTGGGATCATCTATGGATGAAAACAATCTTGATATATTTTATAGATGGAAACAAGTATGAGATCGTGGATTAAGGGTTGTAATCGGATGTATTAGGTACCCAGAGGGACCCTTAATTAGGAACTACGTGATTAGCTTTTAAAGTAATACAAGACACAGTCTCTAGCATGTTTAAAATCCATTTACAAACAACCCATTCCCCTGTCAAAAAGACATTTCTTCATCCGAGCTTGTCTTCTGGGTCACCAAATTAGTGGCATCTTCAGTGCTTCCTAAGGTTAAATATGTTTACTTGGAATATTGCTGGGTCCATTAATGGTAACTCCTCCTCCCCCCACTTTGGTTTATGTCCTAGACGCTTGAAGGGTAGCTCTCAAATTTTGTCCGGGCAATCTCTCTAATGTTCACATCACCCGCTCTTACCAATAGCTTCTGAATTCTTATTAAATTAACCTGACATCATTGTGTGGGACCAATCCACACACACACTAACGCTATGAATTAAAACATCTCTCTCTGTTCCTAGAAGGCTGGAGGTAAGATTTAAATCATTAACTGATCTCTGTTCTTATTTAGGCACTGAAGGGCGGCTTCAATTTTTCTGTATAATATACTCAACAAGCCACAGTCAGCTTAGGCAGGACATCAAATGAAGGGGAAAAAAGAGAATAACATCACTTTTATACTTAGCCATTTCTTTTAAGGAACTCAAAGGACATCACATGCATGAACTCATTAATACTTGAGAATTTTCTCATACCGTGAAAAACATTTTATAGTTAGAACAAGGAGATTATTTGGATAGTCTTAGGAATGTTTATCAGTAAAAGGTGAAACTTGAACAAGAATTCTTAACTGCTTTGGTGGTCTAACATTCATTATGTTGAATGAGAAAGTTTCCATTCTAGAACATAAAAATCATTACAAGAAATAATCGAAAAATCTGGTAATTTAAGTAAAACATCACTGACTCATTGAAGACTAATCACATTTTTGTAGTTTGTTTAGAGTCTCCTGAAATAGCATACAAATAGTTCCTATTTTCTGGAATAATCTGTTCTTATCAGACCCCTCTTCTCCTATCTAGAGGGAAAGGTTCTTGAATCATACAGATGTGGGTTCCATTCATATAGCTTGTCCACTACGGGATCTTGGATATTTTTATTTAAGCCCAGTTCTTTCATCTGTAAAATGGGGAACAATGCTCTCTGATACAGTTGCCATTAACATTAAATAAGATTATGATAGGGTGTGACACATGGTGGAAACTCTATTATGATTTGTATTTCCTCTTCTTCGAAATGGAAATTAAATTTTCAGGCTAATGCACACTCTCCCCTCCCTGAATTCTTTCCTCCCATTGTACCACAGATAATCACTGTCCTTTACGTATTCCCAAATCCATATTCCCTACCCATTCCATCTCTGAATCTTTTATCTTTCAGCTTTTATGTAGCATCTGTATAAAGAAAGTAGGGAATATTACTTTTAGGAAACCAGAGTTCAAATTTACTAAAAACCGTCACTTTCATCTTTCTAAAAGCATTTCAGCAATAAGAGGTCATGTCTCTATTAAGGTATACCACATCAATAAACTAAAAAGAAATTTTTGTTCAGAATTTTAAAGTTTTAACTAGGAAGGTTACACAATACTGTATTTGTTATGTTGATTTGGCACTGATTTTAAAATCTGGCAATACATACAAAATAATTCAGAGATGGATTTGTAAATTATCCATGCTTTCTCTAGCTCCCTGCCTCCAATTGGAAGTGGAAAATTGATAGAGGGAAATCCATTTTGGGGTGATTTCCAAATTTATAGAATGATTGATTAGGCAAATGAGGGTTTTCTTTTTTTCTGACATATTGAAAGGTGTTAATTTTACTTTTGAAATATGATCTCTTAAGATGGAAAACCAGGTTACCAGGAAAGGGAAAGAGGGCGCTTTTTCTATATAATATAAAAATCTCAGGACACCTGGGTGGCTCAGTTGATTAGGCATCCAACTCTCATGAGGTCAGGTCATGATCTCACGGTCCTGAGATTGAGTCCCATGTCAGGCTCTGTGCTCAGCAGGGAGTCTGCTTGGGATTTTCTCTCTCCCTCTCCCTCTGCCTCTTCTCCTTGCTCGCACACACTCTCTCTTTCTCTTTCTCTCTCCTTCTCAAATAAATAAATAAATAAATCTTAAAAAAAATCTCTTTCATATCAGTCATTTGCGGGATGGGGATGGGATGCAAGGCAGAGCTAGCTTACCAGTGATGGTTCACTGACCTTCCAGCAGGCAAAGGAGATTTATCATTGATCTCGACCTGTGTCACTGCCATCATGTAAGTGGATTGTTTTGAAATTCACAGGTCATACAATTGTAACCAAGAAAAATAATTAAATGTTAAGGTATTATTTTTGGGTTTTGTTATCGTTTTTTCCCCTATACCGGTGAATCTTATAGAAAAGACCCCAATTTAATTCTTCAGTGATTTGGTAGTATTTTTCTGGATGGGTAGATGAATGAATAAATAAATGAAGGCATTACTGATATTAATTTACCTACTAGCAGTAGGAATTCCTGATTAGCACTCTTTGTGGGCACTTCAGCCCATTAAATCTCTTGTTAAACATTCTTAGAAAGGGGAAGAGGAAGAGATTAGGGAGATGAGTTATAGGTAATAGCAGAGCCAGCACGATTCTGAATATGCACATTTCTCGAAGCTATCAGCTCTTACTGATGGCCTTTCCCAGAACAGAACGTGTTTACAAATAGTTGTGTTCCTTATAGCTATTACTACAGCGTGGGAGAAGAGGCATATTTCTACCTGTAACAGCTGTACATCCACTCAGTGTATCTGTTGGACTTAACTCAATAATGCTTTTGAATAATTTGCAATCATTGCTTTATCTTCAAAGCATATGTAGGCATTTAATTATAGTGTACAGTGATTGGTGGTTTTGTTTTGGTAAATAACTTGCCAATCAGGGGATGAAAACCTGAAAATTTAAGTCCCAAATGGTTTATAGTATGGAAAAATGACTAATTTATAAGAAATGTTTACAACAATTACACAACACTTGACTTAGTAGTTTCAGCCAATCATCTGCTTTAAGGAAACATACATTTGTGTAATTTCTTACCATATTAAGAAGACTATATATTCAGTGAATCAAAGAATATGAGCTATAAATTGTTTTAAGAATAGTTACTGCTGCGTTTTCTCAGGCAGATTGTTCTAATGCCTATCCAAGTGATTCTTCAAGAGGAATATCTCTTCTTGAAAATTGCATTAAAATAATGTAAAATTGGAAAGATAAATGTGCATGCTTTAATTTTTAGATTTTTATATAATATATATCTGTATCTATAGATCTTTATGTGTTTATAGAGACATAATTCATATACAAGTGTATAAGGATATTTGTGTGTGTGTGTGTGAGAGAGCTTTCCATTTCAGTGATCTACTTTTTTGAACGATTAACTCATTTCTTAGGTTGAGTGATGTCTCTGCTTTAAAGAATACAGTTTGTGTTTTTATAATGGGATTCGTGTCTCAGAAATTGATAGAATGTATTTAAACCTATTGGAGTACTTATATAATTCTGGAGGATTTGGAGTACGTTTAAACACATTTTCTATATTTGTGATTGTAAAAATTTCCTTTGATATGTGTACTGCTATATTAAGGCATACTATGGTGATTTCTTTTAAATATTTATGATAGAATTACTTATTTTAACTTATAAGGAAACAATGCTTAGCATAGCAATTTGAAAGTTTTCCTGGGCAGATGAAGTCAAGAAAAAGCAAAATCTTTAATGTGAATGCAAATCCTTGTTGAAAGTATTTTAATGTAAAAACTGCACCTTACCTGTATAGCATTGTTGGGGCCCAGCCTTTGATTGTGTCTTCAAATAGTAGACCTGTTCCCTGTTCTCTTCTCGGCTTTCTAGCAGCCCTAGAGGTGCAACCTCCTTCCCCTTTCTTATTAAAATGTTCACCATGTAATCTATTTCTTCCAGGTTGTCTCTACTCATAATGGCTGGTGAATGTTGGCTTTTCTTGTACCCTAATTTATTAAATTCTATTGAAAACAAATATTCAGACCTTTTCCCCTTGAAGACCTAGGCTGCAAATCTTCCCTTAAGGAGAAGCTTTGGGCAAAGCAGAACCGTGGAGTGGTTGCCTTGGGGGTCTTTTCTCTCCAGCTGTACTGTGTAGGTGGTAATTAACTATACTTTATCTTACTTGATTATCACAATGGGAGGTGATTGTTTTCCCCTACTTTACAGATAAGGAAAAGAGCAAGGGTAGGCAATTGATTTTCCCAGTAATCTCTTAGGTATGAGAATTTAAACCCAGTTCGCTGACTCAGAAGTCTAAGATTTGTTAGGATATATCTACATTTACCTTCTTTACTTTTTTTGTGTGTGACTTAGAAGCTATTCCTCTGAAGGGCAATCTGTGGTTCCTGTCAGTACAGAATGTTTTCCAGATTTCAGGAGAACATGCAAAGTATAGCCACTTCTGGAAGCTTGTGACTGGTCATGTGGTTTCCTATCTGCATACACATCCCTAAAATCCTAGGTGAGCAAATTGTTAGATTTAGGGGAAATTTCGGCTTAGCTTCCGGCTGGGAAAGAGAGAGAACACACAGAAACATAGCCAGGGTCAGTGAACGTAAGCTCTTTATAGGACCCAGAAAGGGTGCTTGTGTTTGGGAGCATAGGCTATAGATGAGTCCGCCCTGGGTTCCTAAAGCAGAAAATTATAAACAGTGGTATGGATTGTGGGGCCTGAAGAGATGTCTTTAATCAAGGTACCATGCCAGCCTGCACCGCAGAACAAGGTCTTTTGTCCCTGAAAAACATTGAGCTTTCTTTTCATTCATACTCCCCGGCAACACTCGAGCAGCAACCATGGGGCTGGCAGCATTGGTAGAAAAACTTCCCTAAGGGCAGGGACGAGGCCTGGGGTTAGGGAGCTGGGTTGATCAGGGCAAGGGCAGATTCTCCATGATAGCCCACTGTCCAGGATCAAGGCCATTCTTCTCTCTCATTGCCCACAAACTGCTCTCAGAAACTCACAGTTAATTCAATTCAACCCTCAAGCGTTTACACCAAATGTTTACTATTCGTGGCAATTATTATGCAACACAACAACCAATAGTTTCATATATCCTTAAAAATTGACTATAAAATCTGCATATCATGTTCAAACATTGTAATGGTACTGCATATGATGAATTTATTAAATGATAATTATTATTCATACTGTGTTTCCAGTTTTTCTTAAAGTAATATCTGGCTCCACTTAGGAACGCCTAAGTGCTTCTTTGTTCATAAAGAGTTATTTTTTTCTTGTTTAATATTAGAAAATATAAAAATAAAAGACATACAAATTATAATTAATAAAGGTAAAAATAAAAAAATAATATTTTTTAAACGTTAAAAAGTAAAACAAAACAAAGCAAAAAAACACCCACCATTCTATGGCTCGGGGTCATCTAATTGGTGTATTAGCTTTGTCTATTTTTTTTTTGTATTTTGATGCTTTGACATCTGGGGCCTTTGAGGGGCTGCTCTTCCCAGAGTTAGCCAATAGCTAGAGACAGTAAACAACTTGCCTATGGGTGTACTTTTCAAGCACAAACTAACCAATACAGAGCTCATACCCCAATCACCTCCTTTCTTGAGTTCTTACACTCTGGGTCACTATCCACCCACCCCAGTCACCCCAGGTACCAGATAGCTAGGGGCCATCCCTATGTTTCAGAGCCCACTGAAATTATTTAAACTAGCCAATCCTACCTAAGTCTGCTTACCCTGTTTCACTCCTTTCCCAGGGAAACCACAATAAAGGCTCTCTCCAGAGCTCCCCTTGCTCCCTCTGCCTCTTGATCAACCCTGGTACTTCCCTGTGTGACCGTGAGTGATGTGGTGTAACCCTTCTTCTTGGAAACTCTATGTAATAAACTATCTTTTAAATGGCAATCATTTCCTGATCTGCTGGCCTTATTGTAACTCAAATTTTTTTTATTAATACACTATATTTTAAAACAATTGGCAATGTAAAGAACTGTTACTGTGCTTCCAACTTCATTTTGTATCCCATATTGAGTAATTAGGCCTTGGATTCTTTTCCTCACTCTGGTGTCTGAGTCTATTATTATGTTTCTTTCTGAGACCAAATTTATTCAATGGTGGGAATTTTTCTCACTCCATTCATGCAGGAGAAGAGGATGAACAGAGTGTGCACCTGGTCTCCTGCACAGTGTAATCAGAAGAAGGCTCTTAAGGAATTTCAGAAACCTTTGTCGGTGCCTCCAATGATTGAAAATGAATGAATATTGATCAGCACGAACAAAAACTAATACTGAAAACTGATATTTAGAAGAAAGAAAGGAACATACTGAAGTGAAGACATCTAGTCAGGGGCCAAATTATTCAATATGTGATTCAAAGTAGAGATTGGGTTACAAGGAATATGAAAAAATGAGTTTGGTGCCTGGAACGAGAGAAGAGAAGCATTAAATCAACTTTGAAGAAGGCCACTTGACCATGGGTGAAACTGTTTTCATATTTGCTCTTTGTAGAGATCACCTCGGTTTCAAAGTACTAGGTGGGACAGTGTTTATAAGAGTGGGTAAGTAACACCAGCGGGAAAATTGAAGAAAAGAAGATTTAATGAAGACGTAGTGAGACTGATCAATATAATTAACTTGGGAGACAAAGCACTTATTCCAAAAACATTGTCAATGGGCTTGAATATTGTCCCTCAAATTACTGGCAACATGAACAGGACATGTTGCCTAAACTCTCCAAGCCTCAGTTGCATGATCTGGAAAAAAAGACATAATCATGACTTACACACACAATATCAGGAGAAATTAAAGGAGATAACCTATGAAACCAGAATACACAGTGTTGTGTATGCAGCAGGTACTTAATACTTAAAAATACTTAATACTTAATAACTCCCCTTTTTTTCATCCTGATTAAAACACTAAATAGCTATAAGACTCTGAGTAAATTCCTTGATCTCTGTGCCTCACTTTCTTCAGGATAATAACGGAACTCACTTCATAGTTTGTTGTAAGGATTAAATGAGGTAATACATGTAGATTTGCTTTTAAAAATAACTGTCATAAGTATTAAATAATGTTCGCTATATATTTATGTACTTACTTTGGCTTTACCTCAGGAAATTGTGGTACATTCTTTTTTAAAACTCAGAAGTGGTTATATTTAGAAGGGATCTGAATTTTTCTAGATAGACAAATGTTACCATAAAATCATGTCTTACATATCTATATGGTTTATAAACAACTCATAAATCGGGAGATAAAAATGCTGATACTGAGAAAGAGTAGTAGATTCTTATACCACAAAAATATGTAACTTGGGAGATGGCAAAGTCAGAATGTTTAAAGAAGAGGACTTGGGTTAATGGCCAAGTTTGTTACGATAAAACACTGAGACAGAAGCACTGATGTGTTGATCAAGACTCAGAATTTAAAGGTCAGAAGGATTCCTGTGACTCTCTTCCCAGGGTTCATGTTGGGGGAGGGAGGAGGGGTAAGGACACCCAAATAATGAGTGGAGGATGCAAGAGTCCTTGTATTTCCTCTAATATAGTTTGCTAAGGCTGCCATGATAAAGTACCACAAACTGAGTAACTTTAGAGAAATTTTTTGTCTCACAGTTCCGGAGGCCAGAAGTTCCAAGGTCAAGGTGTCAGCAGCATTGTTTGCTTCCTAAGGAAAATGTGTTCCATGTGTCTGGCCAACCTCCTGGTCATTTGCTGGCAATCTTTAGTGTTCCTTGGCCTGTGGAAGCATTTCTGCTCCTCATCTTCAATTTCTGCCTTCATCTCCCTATGCATTCTCCCTGTCGGTGAGTCTCTGTGTCAAATTCCCCTCTTACTGAGGAATCTGGTCATATTGGATTGAGGTCCACCCTAATGTCTTCATCTTAACTAATTTTATCTGCAACAAACCAATTTCGAAATAAGGTGACATTCTGAGTACTGGAGGTTAAGACTTCAACATGTGAATTTTGAGGGAACACAATTAAACCCATTACACCCCTATTTAGATCCATTAGCTAGTGGTGGTACTGGAGGTGACTGGAATCTAGAATTAGGCAGGAGATGAGTTCCATAGCAGGAACCAAATGAAAGTCAATGCTTATAGAAGACACAGATGCATTCTTAACCTCCATGGCTTGGTGTATGTCATCCTCTCTCCTAGAAAACACCTTCCCCCCCTTTTAAAATCCAAGTCTTGTCTTTTAAAGCTGAGATTAATTTCTATTCCATGAAGTTTTCTTTTTTTATTATTATGTTATGTTAATGACCATACATTACATCATTAGTTTTTGATGTAGTGTTCCATGATTCATTGTTTGCGTATAACACCCAGTGCTCCATGCAGAACGTGCCCTCCTTAATACCCATCACCAGGCTAACCCATCCCCCCACCCACCTCCCCTCTAAAAACCCTCAGTTTGGGGGCGCCTGGGTGGCTCAGTCGTTAAGCGTCTGCCCTCGGCTCAGGCCATGATCCCAGGGTCCTGGGATCGAGCCCCTCATCGGGCTCCCTGCTACGCGGGAAGCCTGCTTCTCCCTCTCCCACTCCCCCTGCTTGTGTTCCCTCTCTCACTCTCTCTCTCTGTCAAATAAATAAATAAAATCTTTGGAAAAAAAAACAAAAACCCTCAGTTTGTTTTTCAGAGTCCATCGTCTCTCATGGTTCATCTCCCCCTCTGATTCCCCCCCTTCATTCTTCCCCTCCTGCTATTTTCTTTTTTTTTTTTAACATATAATGTATTATTTGTTTCAGAGGTACAGGTCTGTGATTCAACAGTCTTACACAATTCGCAGCGCTCACCATAGCACATACCCTCCCCGATGTCTATCACGCAGGCACCCCGTCCCTCCCACCCCCCACCACTCCAGCAACCCTCAGTTTGTTTCCTGAAATTAAGAATTCCTCATATCAGTGAGGTCATATGATACATGTCTTTCTCCGATTGACTTATTTTGCTCAGCATAATACCCTCCAGTTCCATCCATGTCGTTGCAAATGGCAAGATTTCATTCCTTTTGATGGCTGCATAATATTCCATTGTATATATATACCACATCTTCTTTATCCATTCATCTGTCGATGGACATCTTGGCTCTTTCCACAGTTTGGCTATTGTGGACACTGCTGCTATAAACATCAGGGTGCATGTACCCCTTCGGATCCCTACATTTGTATCTTTGGGGTAAATATCCAGTAGTGTAATTGCTGGGTCATACAGTAGCTCTATTTTCAACTTTTTGAGGAACCTCCATACTGTTTTCCAGAGTGGCTGCACCAGCTTGCATTCCCACCAACAGTGTAGGAGGGTTCCCCTTTCTCTGCATCCCCGCCAACATCTGTCGTTTCCTGACTTGTTAATTTTAGCCATTCTGACTGGTATGAGGTGATATCTCATTGAGGTTTTGATTTAGATTTCCCTGATGCTGAGCGATGCTGAGCACTTTTTCATGTGTCTGTTGGCCATTTGGATGTCTTCTTTGGAAAAATGTCTAAGCTGTCTCTTGGTTATTTCTATCACCTCTAAATTCTTACAGCCCAGTTGTTACGAGAACTGATTTGTGCATGCAAACCTATATGGTTGAAATTGATGATATTCAACCATTTTTGACCAATAAAAACTGCAATTTCATGTTTCAACCTAATACTTGTATTGTAGTAGTTAAGAGCCTGAGACTTTCAACTCAGAGTTTATGCCAAATAATAGATCTGGGACCTAGACCCTAGGCAAGGCTGTTAACAGTCTATGGCTCAGTTTTCTTACTTGTAAAATGAGGATGATAACACTAACAATCTCATGAGGTTTCTAGAAAAATTAATGTATATTTAAGATTAATTATATATACAGCTCATTAATACATTTAATAAGCTAATATATATGTATAGCTCATATATATACATATATATGTTTATGACAGTGCTCTGTGGATGGCATTCCATAATTGTTAGATATTATTGTTATTTACTTAAGATTCATGTTTCACCTGACATAATGTTTTTAGTATTGCAGACATTTTGTAAATATTTGTAGAAAGACTCTCATTAAATGAATATATAATGTCTTCTTGATTACATGTACACTAACACAAATCAATATACAATGTAGATGATAAGTGTTTGCTGATAATTATTAATTGTTAATAATTCATTATATTAATAATTGGAAAGATAAACTAAAAATGCAACTCTGAATAAATTATACCTCCCGTAATTTCATTCTGACTTGTTTTTCTTCATGTTAAAATTTTTCAAAGTTTTAACTCACTTTAAGTAAAAAGTTTGCTCTGGATTGCAATCTAAATTAACCAGTCTGTCAGTTGCAGGTTCTTGGCTCTCTCTTTTTCTAGATTTCTCGTGGTTAGTTTTCAATCATCATCAAATGAAAGAACAAAGAAAAGTCTTTAGCCAGTCACTGTGGCACTTGTAATGGAAGTGCCCCATAAGTTCACTTACCTGGAGTGTTTACAACATTCTCTGAAGTTTCACTGGGGTCTGGTCAAATGACTGTCCATTAGCTCAAAACTAACTCCAGATTGGTCCCCTGACTCCTTACACTAGTATAATTCTCTCCAAGGATAGAACTGTGGACCTGATTGGAGGTAATTTGAACTTAAATTATAATATTTTTCAGAACATTTCTATATAGTTTAGAGTTGATAGGAATCCAGTTTTGGTGTTTGAAGCCCATATAGTCTCTTATTTGATCATGCTTCTCAAAACAAGCCTATTCAAGATCCAAGCTGCTGGGAAATGGATTGCAACAGTGAGAGTCATCCAGTCTCCTGTTTCTATGCAGAGTTAAGAAGCCTCTTAAGTTCGGAAAACAGGATGGAATCCATCAGACAGCCTTCAGAGATCATCTGGTCCGGTGTTTTCACTTTACACATATGGGAACATGGAGGATGATGATTTGCCAAGATGACACAGTGTCTATGGGAGTTGAACTAGATTTGGGACTCCAGTGGTTACTCTGTGGCATTTTTGTGTATATCTGTTTCTCAAAGGGTTAAAATAAAAGATTCAGACGTGCAATGTTGAAAACTCCAACAGAGAGCATATTTCTGAACTGTAATTACTGGAAGATCTTTCGATTATTAAGATGAATGAGGGGATGTGAAGGACAGCCGTGTGGTGATCTATAATCTAGACAATCTACAAGGGAAGGCACTTAAAGGAGCTCCAGGGAATTCTGTAAAATTAACCACCATAAAAACACTTATTCATATTTTAATGAGATTAATCTAAATATTTTGATAGGTAGAATATAATCAAATTAAGGAGATATAGATAACTTCATTTTGTGCTCTTTTTAAAAAATAAAACTTGAATCCAGGAAAAGTAAAACACAAACACTTTTTGTTATTAAAGCACTTCATTAGGATAGGTCACACTGTCAGAGAAAACTTGATTATAGAAAGAGAGGAGTTGATAACAAAATACCATGGCACTTAAAAATGTGTTTCTAAATCATAAACACTAAAAATATTCACTTTGGCAGCCAAGAGCTAAAGGACTATTTCTCAGTGTTTCTGGAAGATATTTATTTATTTATTTATTTATTTATTTATTTATTTATTTAAGATTTTATTTATTTATTTGACAGAGAGAGACACAGAGCGACAAGAAACACACCAGGGGGAGTGGGAGAGGGAGAAGCAGGCTTCCTGCGGAGCAAGGAACCTGATGCGGGGCTCGACCCCAGGACCCTGAGACCATGACCTGAGCCAAAGGCAGCCGCTTAACCAACTGAACCACCCAGGCACCCCTCTGTAAAATTTTTAATTAGATGTAAACAGAAAATCCTTCTCCTCCCTTTGTCTCTTTAACTAATTCTAGTACTTTTGCATCTGAGAAGATGGAGGAAGGCAATACTGTCTTGACATCAGACGGCAGAATGGTAAGGGTGTAGGCTAAGGGTTGGGTGGGATGAGTGATGGGATAGCCAGAATAAAGGGCCATTGTCTCACTTTTGGAAAACAAAGTCTGACTTTGTGTTAGCTGGGAGAATCCAGAGGTTTGCAAGAGAGCCTGGAGTAACGTGTGGACAGAAGTAGACTGAGTTTCTATCAAGGTTTTTTTTCAAGCATTCTGAAAGTCTGTAGATGTGACTCTTAAGCCATATTTGCCTTCAGCAGCATTATTTTAATTATAAAAGTTCATGCTCATTGTATAAAATTAGAAAATTCAGAACAAAAGAAAATCCAAAATCACTTATAATACAATCACTCAAAAATACCTCTATTTGCATTTTAGCATGTTTTCTTTGCAAATACAAATTAACGTAATTGAGAACAAAATCCATACACAGTTTTGGTGTCATTTTTTATGGGACTGAGTAAATATTTCTCAACAACTATGTTTTAAAAGCATGCTTCATTTTAGCATATGGATGTATCCATAATTATTTAACTACTTAGTTTGCATTCAATTTTTTTGCTATTGTGTTTAGAACTGTAGTAACTCTTTGCATTCCTGGTATTTTCTTTAGTATAGATTGCTGGACTGGAAATACTAGGCAAAAGGATATTTTTAAGGGCCTTGATAGATATCCCCCAATTCTCTCTCCTGACAGGTGATACCAGTTAATTCCCTACAGCAGCATCTGAAAGATCAACCAATTTAGGGAACATGTAAAAGAGGCAGCAATGGATTTGAGCCAGATGTGGGCAGAGCTATGGAAGGGCCTAAAGAAAGAAAGCTTGAAACAATAGCATAGGGGTGGGCATCAGGATTGTCCTCATCCAGCACCATGTTTGTGTTTCTAAACCCTGGCTGCACAGGGCAAGTGTTTTGGTAACTTTCTATTTTGAAATACTTACAGATTCACAGGAAGGGGCAAAGGAGTGTAGAGTATAGAGAAGGCCCACATATATGTCACACAGTTTCCCCCAATGGTTTCATCTTATAAAATTATGGTACAATATCCAAAAAAAGGAGATTGAGGTTGGTACCATCTGTGCATATGGGTCTATGTGACTCATCACGTGCTGATTCCTCTAACCACCACCACAATTAGGATAGAGAAACATTCCATCACCACAAAGATCTCCTTTGTGCTGCCCCCTTATAGTCACTCAATCCCCCAATATCTTCAATCCCTGACAATATTAATCTGTTTACCATCTCTATAATGCTGTCAATTCAAAAAATGTTAAATAAATGGACTCATACAGTATGCGGCCTTTTGAGATTGGCCTTTTTTATTTAACTCAGAATAATAACACCCTTCAGATCTACCCAAGTTTTTGCCTGCATCAGTAGTTCATTCCTTTTGATTGCTGAATAGTATTCCTTGATATAGATATATCACAGTTTGTTTAACTCTTCGCTTGTTAAAGGGCATTTTCATTGTTTTCATTTTGGGGCTATTAAAAATAAAACAGCTATGAACTGTTGTGTACAGGTTTTTGTGTGAACATGTGTTCATTTCTCTGGGATAAATGCCCTGGAATGTAATTATTGTAGTGAATGTTAAGTGGATGCCTCATTTTTAAAGAAACTGTCACAACGTTTTCAAATCCCCTCGGCAAAGTATGAAAGATTCAGTTTCTGGCCAGCACTTCATATTAGCACCATTTAAAAATATTTCCTATTCTCATAGGTGTAGAAACATCCGGGACATTTAAAGAACAATGTATGATGCCTGGCCCCTACCTTAGCCTGACATTTGAATCAGAATTTCTGGAGAAATTGGGTATCACTATTTTAAAAATCTCTTCTGGGGACTCGAATGGGTAGCCAGGGTTGAGAATCACTGACCTAGAGCAGCGGTTCTCAAAGTGCAGTATCTGGACCTGCAGCATCCGGGCACCTGGGAACTTATTAGTAAAGCAAATTCTCTAGCCCTACCCTAGATGTACTGAATCTTGAAAGTCCAGGGGTGGGGCTCAGCAGTCTGTTTTAACAAGCTCTCATTCTGATGCATGGTGAGTATGAGAACAACTGACCTCTAAGGTAAAAACAAGATTGAACTGTTTTGACAGAAGATGTCCTCAAATCTGAACAGTGGAGCGGCAATCAAGAGGTAAGCGTAGACTTGTTGGTGGTAGATAACGGCTGTCTAGGATGGGGATACTAGGGGCTCCAAACACAGAGGACTATCCCACATCTTTAGAAAACTCAAGGGCCCAGGGTCTGGGTTGAAGCAGTGGCTCTGGGAACAAAGTACAAATGCCTAGAACTCTGAGGAGCAATTGCACGGACTGGCCATGGAATATGTCTGAAGGGATGTTCTTTAGCTTCAACTAGTTTGCATCTTAAAGTTGAAACAGTCTGGAGAACTAAACTTTTCTTTTTTTTGAGAACTGAACTTAATTCAAGGATATTTAACTGCAAAAAATCTCAGCCATCCTAACAGTCTTTAAGTTGATGTTTACAATTCATGGTGGATTTGTGTAAGGGCACTAATACTTGTTCAGAACAGTTATAGATGAAAGTGGAGAAATTGGGGGATGATCAGAAGGAAGGAGTAAAGAGCTCTGGGGACATGGCCTGAGGTGGAAAGATGCACCATTTTACTTGGGGAAAAGTCTGGCCTAACATGGGGTAGGTGGATGATCTTATACAAGTATATCCCCTCTTCTTCCTTCTCTGTAGAATGGGAATATCTGAGTCTGGCTATGGTGAGATAATCATGGATCACACACTGGCTTTTAACTGCAAGTTTTGTTTACACCTTATTAAAACTGCTTACTAATTTTATTGCCATTTGGACTATTTGCTTGCATTTACACTGCATAGCTTGTTTTATCTTTGAACATGGTTCTCTTGCTTAAATATGTTCTGAATGATTCGGATAGAAATACCTTTGGATTAAAAAAAAATATCTTTGGATATAAGACCATTCTTTATATGGACATAAAGCCTCCTTTAGGGTTACTAGGGAAGCTCCAGAAATATTTTTTTCTCAATTTACTTAGTTGCAGAAAAGGTCAGTTTTGTTTAACAATGTACCTACAACACTTATAACAATTACTGGCATGTAGTAACATGTGCTTAATAAACATTTGTTAATCACTGACTGAACAAAAAAACATGGCAGCCAATGTTTCTTAGGTAACAGCATTTACCTCTGTCCTTGTACAAGGTTGAAGTTAAAATATTGCTTTAATTGGAGAGATTTTATGCAGCTAGACCTACTGATCACTCTCTTACCCTATACTATGACACTATAGCTAGATATTCAAGTACCTCTATCAGTCTTTCTTAACAGGAAATCTTTGGAAGCTTCTGTTTCCTGGTCCCTAAAAAAGATGAAGATGACAAAGTTGTGGTTTCCTTAACACTAAAGCCATTACATGGCCAGTGTTCTGCAACCAAGCTGAGCTGTAGGGTTGCCTGTGGGAACACCTACCTTCCATTTGCTCTATTTCCTCTTAGAGAGTAGAGTATACATTATTCTCTATTTAGACCGAGGAGGTTGCAAAAAAGGTAAATTCTTCCTAGATGCAAAGCAGAAACCACCTGTGCATGCTATTCTTGATCTTGGAGGAACTGAACTTTGGGAGTAGGTGGAATTTGAACCTTGAGTGAAGTTTCCCTGTTGTATGTATACCCCTGTATAATGCCTTACGGAGGCTCATAGACTTGATCCATCATGGGCAAGGATCTAATATCATTTGTGATTGACCAGAATCCAAAAATTCTTGATTCTTTACCTTAAATATTTGTTTCTTAATATTGCACGAACTTCTCAGAGGTACTAGAAGTCTTCTCTCCTTTTGATTTCTTTCCTCTTGTCTACTCTTTCTCTACTTAAGCCCATAGCAATGCCCGTGCTCCTGCTGGAAACCCCTACTTCAATTGACTCTTGCATTTCCCAGAATGGAGACTAATACTACTAGACAAATAAACACTTCATCTCACCAATATCCATCAGCTCGCACAGAAATATTTCTACGAGTTTTTGAGTTTAAAATCACCCTCGCCACCTGCGCTGAGGCTAGGGTGGGACAAAAGCCTGAAGCGGGCAGAGACCTGTGATTACCCTCTCCTTATCTCTTGGGCAGATTGACTGAGATCCTCTTCATGCTCTAATAGTAGTTTGTCATTGCCACTTGGCGTCACATCTGAACCCATCAAATCTTCGAGGTCACTCTAGTCTCTTGTGCTGTGGAAAATGAAAGATAATTTCCTCTCTCACTTCTTAAATCTGATTCTCCGAGAGAAAGTTATTCTTTAAATCTCACTCCTAATGCTGAGTTTACCCACGAACACATTAGCTAGCTATGACAACTTTACAGGGATTTATTAATAACAGTAAACAACCGGTTGTCAGGACAAGAATGGGACACCGGATGGATCAGTACTTGTGGGGGTTCTCGTGAGCATGCAGGGAAGAGTGCCACAGCAGACCTCTGGGAACCACCAGCGTGACTGTATCCGTTTCTCTTTTCTTTGGGAAGCAGATGAGATTAACTGCCTAGAGCACTGCCATTATTCTTAAGTGAGTTATTGCGAAGATCTATGTAGTAAGCTGTTTGCAGGAAAGAACCAGGGTGCCCCAGCAAATGTTTAAGAAATGAGGTTTCCAGAAACTGAACTCTTAGGAGTTTACTGGCTTTCTCAGAAGAGGAAAATTATGCAAATATAGGCTGATATCCTAATGTATAGTTAAGTGTGATATTAGTTAAACTAATGTCAGTATATTTCATTTATTTTTTAACGGTGAACAAAGGAAATGATGTACTTATCCAATTCCCTGTAGGACCAGTAAGAATGGGGTGAGGGTGGGGTGGGGAGAGCAGGAGTCAGAATAAGAAAGTGATTTGGATATTTGGTGCGAGATTTTCATGTGAATATTTGGAACACCTTTTCATCTTCCAACTGTTGTGGAAGTCTTTAAGATCCAAACATGTGGAAATTTTTTGAGTTCTTCTTTTCTCCTTGGTTATTTCTGCAAGAAAATAAGAAATGCTTCACTTTCATAGAATTTTTCATACTTTCCTTTCTCTTTAACATAACTGTGTTTTGCAAAATAAATACTTGTTGCTTGAATACTGATGAAGATATGGAAAAAGACATCAGGGATATATTGTGCTCTGAATTTGATTGAAGTTGACAGAGAGAACATGTGGTCTGTCATTTCCTGTCCTAAGCAAGAGAGCACCTTTATATTTTATCCCATTGCTAATAAGGCACAGAACATATAAGGCCTTGGTTACTCTTTACTCTGTCTCACAGACATGTCCAGCTTCTCTGACTCTTACTGTGCTCATGTTGTACCTTCTTTTACTCTTGCATCCACTCTTCTATAAAGTCTTCCTTCTCTCAGCTACTTTCAAGCGTGTCAGCTCTCCTATGTCATTGTCAAGTCATTTTGGAGGTTACTGTTTTTTAAATAGCAGTTGAGTGTTTATGTTTGAATATGACTGTAAAATATTCAAAATTTTATTACAAAAAAGGTATCTTCATGAAAATTCTGTGATATAATTAAACATTTTAAAAGGATTATGCCTATTATTTCTCAAAATAGTGTATATATCCATAGATGCAGTTTCATCTCATTTTATAGAAAACAGTTAAGACCATATTTTGAGATGAATATTTTCAAAGGATAGTCAATATCTGTAACCAGATTATGGTCAAGTACACTTTTAATTTCTATTCCTTAATAATTGGTGAAAAATAATTATAAAAAACTTATTTTTTTAGATGATTGCTTTTATTTGGGATGCTAATAGAAGTTTAAGGGTGGTAAAATACCCAGATTCTTTTTCAAGTTCTGATTTATTCATGCCTTATGGTATTTTTTCCCCCATTTCATGCATTTGTCTTCTGAATAATTACATTTTTAAAATAGGTCACTTTAAATTCTGTCATGTTTTAACTTCCACACAAAGTTCTACTTTCAGAAAAATATTTTATTACTAGCAGGATGTTTAAGGAAATTAAGAAGAAAGGTGGAACAACATGGTTCCTTAAAAAAAATTTTATTTTTTCAAACTCAAATGTACTTTGGCATTGAAGAATTTGTAGTTTCAGTGTAAATTAAAAACAAAAAAACAAAACACCTCACATTGTTTGAGTGGGCTCAAAATGAGCTGCTTCATATTTAGTGGTTTCATGTTTTTCTTCTCTGCCCCCCTTCTTTTTTTAAAAAAAAGCTTAAATCAGACTTCCTGGAAATTTACCCTATGCCCTATTAAAATGAGTTCTATAGTTAAGCAAATTGGGAAAATGCCACATCTTATTCCCTCTTGATATTAATAATGCACATTGACATAGGAAGGAGTCAGAGAATCCCAGTAGTAAAGACATTTTAGTCATCTAGCCTTTAATCACAAGGCCATTTCTTCCTGTTGCAGAAAGAACATTACATTGAGCGGTTTCATTTGACACACTTTGGGAGAGAGCATTATACATAAATCTTCCCATCGATCCAAAGGGCCATTGGAGCTTTTCTGGTTAAAAAAAATCCAAAAACAAAAACAAAAACAACACAGTTTGTGTAGCCACTAAATTACTTTAATTTTTATTTATTTTTTGTTTTTTATGTTTTAATTGGGAATTGCTGTCTCACGTTGTCATGGGCATCCTTGTTGACAGACCAGTGCCACGATACCGCCCTTGACAGCTCAGCCCTGGAAAGCCTGAATTTGACTGGTTATGTTCTTTTAACAAAGTTCCTAATTTGTTAATTGCATTTCCTGTCACTAACTTCATAAGGTGGGAAAGGGTGAGGTTAACATTTTCTTTTCACCTGTATAAATTTTTGCTGGATGTTTTATGTGTGAGAGTGGAGAACTGGCCAAATGATTAGTATAAATTGAGGGGTAATGATTACTTCAAAAAGGCCAAGGGAATTTTTTCCTCATGACAGAGGTCATTTTGAGTTTTTTTTCCTCACATTGTTACACACAAAAGTTTCTAAGCTAAGAGGAAACAAAGAACACGGTGCCACACGCTGACCTTCTTACAGCCTTGAGATTCTGAAGATGTGCTCTGTGTTCACATGGGCTGTCATTGCATGATCCATGGCTCGATAAAGAGTCTGTATCCTGTGACCCCAATTCCTTCAAGCCTGGAATGACGCTTCACATTAGAAACTTTAAATTGACCTATCAAGTTGCCATTAACTTCCCACATATAAATAGGAAATGTTACTCAATTTATTTAAAAGAAAATAGTGTTCAGCTTTCTTTTCCCATTCAAAATGTGAATTCATCTTGTTCCTTTACGCTTTTCATATTTCTTTAATGTTTTGTATTCTTTAAGAAAATTTTTCTAAGATTCAGCTTCAATAAGGGATACTCTTAATGTGGTTTTCAAAAAATTAAAACCATAGTGTGACTGAAATCAGAGAAATTTCATAAGAGTAGGTAACTAAAGTAGCACTTTCTTTTAGGGTTCTAGGTGTCTGATTGGTAGGGGTGTTTTGAAGTAAAGGTAGTCAAAATACAAGGTGTGCCCCAGAGATGTAGTTTTCTGTTGTAGGTTTTTCACATTTTATCGTTACATTTAAAGGCATTCTAAAAAGGGAAGAAATTGAATTTAAAGAGAGAATTTAATGTTACCAATTGGTCTCTTTGTAATTTTGGAAATATGATCATCATTTACTCATCCACTTATCCCTTGATTCACTGACTCAGTGAACATTTATGGAGCACCTGACTTTTTCATCCACAGATAGATGTGCTGCCTGTCTTATGAGTTCAGCTTCTCATGATCCTGGGAATATGGGACTATGTCATGCCCTGTTTTTCTCTTGGGCTGTAAAAGCCTTCCCTTCTACTTTTTGCCTGTTTAAACTTTATGCATGATCCAAAGCAGTTCCAATTCCATTATATTACACATTATAATATATAGTCTTTTATGTATATATTATATGTAGTCATAGCATTTATCTGTAAAATACTTGTCTTCCTGATTGCGTCATTACATTGTAAAGTCGCAGAGGCCAAGGATCCCTGTTCTTTAGTATCCTGTGGCCTGTGGAGGATACTAAAGAACACAGCACATGCCCAGTGAAGAGGTCTTTATCAATGCACTGATTTTTAAAATTTGTTTGGGGGAATGCAATTCAGTTTAAGGAAATGGGCTATGGTATCAGACTATCTAGACTAAAATCTCAACTTTAACATTTATTAGATGTACTTTTGGGTAAATTGCTTAAATAAATGTCCCTCCCCCTCCACCATCTATTAAATGAGATTAATAATAGACCCCTCCCTCCCAAACCATATAGGTTTGTTGTGAGACTTGAGTGACAGTGCATATAAAGTATATAGCCAATGGTGCCAAGCACTTGATAGAAACTCAATGAATATTAGTTGTATTATTACTAATGCAGCTAAAACAATACTCTTCTTTCCATCTGAAATGCAATTGCTGGAAAGAACACTACTAGACAAGACTCAGAAGAGGGGGCTGGGTAGATTAGGTCAGAGTGGGGAAATAGGAACTCTATAATCCTAATAAATCTCTTGCATGTCTAATTGTCTTGACATCTATTTCATAGAGGACTCGACCTAACACAGTTACCTAATTGGTAATTTCAAAAACACATTGTCGCTTCCATTTACATATCACATATATATAGATTCTTATCTTCTGCTTAGTTCCATTATTTTTGATTCAGAACATTGTGCTCTTTATGTTACAATACCATTGTCAGCCATTATGTAATAGGAGACCTCAGTCAAATTCCCCTTTATGGGACTAAAGAAGCTGTAATTAACATTAATAGACTAAAGACCCATAAAAAAAGTGAGATTTTTTCCCCCATGGGAAACAAATGGATTAAGAATCATTAAGTCACCCCCCCAAAAAAAGAATCATTTAGTCACACCAAGATTTTATGCCCCTTTCTTTGCTATTCAGCAAAAGGTGATGTTTATGTGTGATGCTTGCAAAACTCCCATGATAAGATCCTCATTGTCCAGAAATTCTGCTTATTTATAGTTTAATGTTTCTACTAGAGAATACAGAGAAGCTGTCCTGCAATGTCTTAACTGAGCTTAGGAGGTTGTGTTTGGATGTCATATGGAACGTACATCAAATGTGGTAAGAGTAGTGGCTGGATATCATTGAAGGATCATGACCTCTGTCATTGGGAGGTAAGTAACATGGCAGATAACCACTTCTTGAAGCATCTGCTGTTCATGAATCAGAACATGTCTTTGGGGTGCATCATTTGTCCAAGCAAGTTTATCAACATAAGGATCTGGACTTACAATATTTGAAGTAAAGCCCATCTTCCATTAAGGGCTGGAAGCAGTGTGAATGTTATTTGAATGTCTTGCATAGGGAACAAAGGAATAAGAAAGAAATCCTTTGGGTTTTGTTTCTAGGTAGCTTGAAACTTTTATTTGGTGACATTTAAAAATCACAGCAAATGCCTAGCCCAAACAGGGGAGTTGCTATTCACTTTCACAAGGTTCTAAAACACTTTGATCTGTTTCATTTTTCACAGAATGAGCCCCTCACCTGCTTCAGCCACCAAATACAACTCGTGAACACAAGCACAACTTCTTAGGAAATTAGGATTTAGGAGGAAGAATTTGTGATTATACCTGCATAGATAATATCACTATGCTGCTTTAAAAATCGGAAAAATAGGTGAGTTCTCTCAAGTGGTTTTGTAAAGTTTGTTTACTGTCTCCTTTTTGAAGCATCAGCTTTACTAATCCATGAACTCCCCAGAAAACATAGGTTGAGGTCAAATGACTTATCCACTTTGACAATTCTATGAAAAATGTACAATCCACATTCTTTGATGATGTGACAGTGGAAGAATCCAGAAAGGGGATGTGTTAGTTTTTAAAAAATTGGTTGCCAATAACTAATAAGAATAATGTACTTCAACCCTTCCTTTAAATAATGAGCTATTTGTTTTCTTAACATCAAACCTGAATGAGGTGAAATAAGAATAAAATAAAACAATATTCTCACAATCTTGATTCTGTGTGCCTGAGATACAAAATGCTTATATTGTGGTCTGTGTTGCTCATCTCTTCTTGTCATACTTCAAGATTCCTTTGACTACCTATAAAAAAATGATGCTTGAAGGACCGAGTTCTCTCAATTTCTATAGGTTTTTCAAAAACCGCTACAATACCAACAGGAGATGTGTGCACTTAATTTTAAGAGAGTTGCAGAGTATTTTGCTGTAAAATGCTTTGCATGAAGAAGATGCAATTGTCCAATCTGTCCAGTCTGTCCAACCTTAAAAGAGAACACAAATTATGAAGGCATAGAACAGCTCTTAACCATTCCCATGATTATATCTCTCTGTTTTTATCGTGCAATACTTTCATTTTGCAATAATAAAATATCTAGCTGGCATTTGTACACGTTTTCATGTGAATTTTTGCAGATGGTAAAGCGAGGTAATGGTAGAATATTAGAGCAGGAAGGGAAATCTTCGATCATCTAGTTTTCAAGTATGGCCCCTATTAATAAGCAGCATAAACATCACCTGGGAAACTTGTTAGAGATGCAGATTCACAGACCTCACCTCAGACCCACAGAAGCTGAGATTTTAGGAAGTGAGGCCAACAACTAACATGTTAGGGAGTTGTTTGGGTGATTCTGAGGCACACAGTTTGAGAACTGCTGATCATAGCCAATTGTTTCATCATTTATGAGATTGAGACTGGGACTTGCTGAGCCCTCTTATTCCATGCTCTCTCCTAGGTCTCATATCACACATGGCTTTGAGTCCTTTCTATAGCTGCTGATTTCCAAACTGGTATGTCTGGACTTTACCCCTTAGACCCAAGCAAGTGCCTACCTGGGTGTTTCACGAAGACTTCATATTTACAGGTACAAACCCCTTCTCTTCTCCTCCAGCGTCACACATCTCAACAAATGTGCTTGCTTTTACCCAGCTGTTCAAACCAGAAGCCCAGGAATGTTCTTTCACACTTCTCCCTCACCCTCCTTTATGTAATTCATCAAAATGTCAGTTCTACTTCTGAAATAGTTCAAAGCAATTCTCTCTCCATCTCCATTGCTATGGGTCCAGTGCAAACCATCACCCTTCTCCCTTACCTCCTTAGTCCCCTATTCCTCTTTTGGCCCTTCCAGTGCTTTCTGTAGGGAGGAGCCACAGCAATCCTTAAAATCTGGTCATGTCAGTTCTGTCTAATAGTTTTCCACCGTACTGATAAAGTCCCAAACCCTTCAAGTTGCTAACAGAGGGGCCCAAAACTAATGTCCCTGCCAAGCCTGTCTCCCAGCACCTGCCTTTTAATTCCTACTGTGGCAGACTCTCTCTAGTCCTTTGACAAAATACTGTTCTTTCTGCCTTGAAAACTTTCCCCTCCAACTCTCTGCTCAGCCTCTTCCCACCTTCCAATGTCAGCTGAAATCTCTGGTCCTCAATGACGGCCACAAATTAGAGTCACTTCAGTGAGATTTTAATAAATAATGCTACCTACCCCTCATTCTTAGAATCAATTCCTTTGATCTGGTGGAGAGCCCAGGCACTCACAGTTTTTAAAGCTCCACCAGGTGATTTCAATGTGCAAAATGAAGAACTATTGGTTTAAATGTCACTTTTTCAGAGAGGCCTTCTCTGACTCCCCAGTCTTCCTGTTAGAATCCCTGGCTGTTTTTTAAGTGTTTATTGCACATTATATGATTATATTTAACATTTACCAGCCCTGCTAGATTGTAAGCTTCACAAGGGCAGAGATCCTGTCTTTTATTCCCTTCTATCTCCAGCACTGAACAGTCTCTAGCGTAAAGTTGGTGTTCCATAAATGATTGTTGAATAAAATAATTTACGAGGTTTTCAAGCTAGCTCATGGCAGAACCCAAGAAAACCAAGGTTTTGTGACTTCTGCTTCTATAATGTTAGAATGCAGGGAATCAGATGTGTTTTTTTAATTTCCCAGGCCCCAGCTGGGGCCGTTCTCCCCTCTCCCCAGCCTCTTCCTATTGGCGGATGATGTGGGCCATTAGCTCAGTTCTGCTCCTCTTAAGAGCAGTCCCACACCAAATGGCTACGTTTTGCTTCATTTCTGAACCCTAAATTCCAGATTGGTTCTAATGTCTCCCGAGGATATCGTGGACTCTCCTAACGAAAGAAATACTACTGAATTGGTATGATACTTACATATGCTTTGATATGAATTTCAATACAAATCTTTAATGTGGAGAGCTATTAGGAAATAGTAGCTCTTTGGTCAAAAGCTGGTATAGATGATTTAAGTAGTTCATAATCACATATGTACTATTTTCCTCTTTAATGTACCACCTTATACTATATTGTATTTCATTAGTATGTAGCTGCAAACAAAAAGTAGAAGAAATTCAAACAATCTGTCACTACTCCATTAGAAAGGACATACTTTTTGAATAATAACTCCCCTTCCCCCTGCAAATAACATACCCAGTTGGCAAGAGTTGGTTGGCAGATAAGCACTAATTGTGGTTATTAATTATTTTTCAAGAAGTCATGGTGACTCTTTTTTTCTGGAAAAGAATCTAGACTCAGTGGTTAGCTCTGAGCTATCTTGTCAGCTGCTGTTGTGAAGATGTCCCTACATCACATTATTTATTTTTCTATTGGGGTTGCTGTTCTTAAATTAGATCCACAAATTTTCCAGGATAGTCCTGACTTTAAAGACCCTACCTTACTAGTGCCTTAAAAACATCAAAATGCCCCAGGGATCTTCACAATTTGGCAATAAAGAGGAATGACTCAAGTCAGAGGTTGAAGAGAAATAGAACATTCACAAAACCATATATAGGAATTCTGCATGCTTTCTTAATCATACTCTCTGCAAATACCTCCCTAATATTAAATGCTAGAACAATTGTTGCATTTGCCTGAGCAAGGCAAAGCTGAGTCACAGATTCAAGGTTATAAGAATGGCAAATATTGCCAAGTGTAATTGAAAGCAGTTACTTGCCTACATTGCTAGCATTCTTTGAAGTGCGTTCAAAAGGAAATTATATTTCATTTTAATGTCAAAATGAAGGTAAAATTCAAGAAAACGTGTGCTTTCAAGGCACTAGGTAAAAGGAATATCCCATTAAAAAAAATAACCAGTAATCACAAGAGATATTGTGCACATTGTAGAAGCGAGATAAATTTTATTGCTTGCATTGGGAATTTGATATGCTTTTATATACTCAGACAAAGAAAAACCGAATTATTTTAGGCTCTATTAACTTACAGGTAGAAAAAGGGAGACTTTATTTATTTATTTTTTGGGGGTAAATTCAAAGAAGGTGTTCTTACTTTTAAGGAAATGATCTTTTAAATAAACATGTTCTAAAATTACATTTTAATTAGAGTTTGTGAGAAGAATAAGGCAAGTAGAAAGACTCTACAGAGCAGCGATGGCTAAGAGGGTATAAAGATGTTTGGCATGAAGACATTAGGATTCCAAACACAAAGAAATTATGTGAATTCATTGCCTCATTATTATGTACAAATGCTACGATAGCAAGTTTGTTTTTCCTAAATAATAACTTTTGAACATCAGAAACACATGTATCCTTAAAATGTGCATAGCCAAAGTAAAAAACCACAGACTCGCCAATATTTTTAGGAAAAAAATTTGAAAAAAACAGAATAAAGTTTTTACTAAATCTAATAAGATATTATCAATCCTACTAGTAGTGAAATAACTAAAACTATAACCTACTTTTAAGTGGTTATATTATTGAATTTTTCATTTCATATCATTTTATTTTTTTCAGGAAAGAGTAGCCATAGTGATATGCAATTTTATATGATCATATAATCTTACATAATAATTTAGAAATATGGAAAACAGTTTTTCATAATGTGTCTCAAATTTTGTCATGAAACATATAGATAATAAATAACATATGATAACTTTTCCATGTTGGCTCCTGTTCTGCATTACAGTCACTGAATTTTTTCAGTTTGGAAGTGAGTCTTTTAACCTAGCGGACTTGGTTATCAGCTCTAAGGAGTGGCCGTAGAGTTGGGATTCTTAGACGTTGGTGTCTAGAGTTACTTACCCAGGACCAAGTACTGTAGTAAGTGTTGGGGCACACAGAAATGTCCAGACAATGGTCCATTCTACAGAGAAGGATCTCATCTAGTGAAGAAGGCAGTCATAAACACAATTAACCACATCATTAAGTCAAGTGGTGGGTACTAGTATGGAGCAATAAAGGAAGAAATTTGGGGGCAAATAGGTGCATAAGGTTAATTCTGACTGAGAAAAGTTGCTGAGTGTCTGGCATCCAACTAAAAAAATTTCTTCTTTCTATTCCCGTGTTGCATAGTAGTATATATGCACATAGCAGTGCTCAATCTTTGGACTAAATTATATCAGTACAGACACTTGAACCATCATTCAGTGGGATGGAGAAAGCCTCTTTTATTGTTTAGGAGATAGATGCCTGGTAGCCTTAGTTTCACTCAGGGGATTGAATCTTAAAACAGCAAAATAAGCTTAAACAGTCAAGACGGTAATTTCCTTTTAAGCTTACAATCTTTATAAAGAAGTTTTTACAGAATATTTTCCATCAACAGAGTCTGCAGATTTTGAAATGACATTATCTGGGAAGAAATGGAAAAACATGTGCCTCAAAATATATTCTTCCTTTTCTTATTTAAAATTCTACAACTGAAGGTTAATTTCTTTGTTAAACTCTCAACTCCTTTTGAATGCAAATGTCCCTGGGAAGGGTCACACATAATTCAGTTATAACATCTGAATGTGAGTCAATAGGTTCCTTTTCAGACTACGGATGTTTAGTCTGGACAAAGTTGGTGACGTATGTCCAGGGAAGTTGCAAAGGTTCCTGGAAGGTGGGGGCACCTGACACAGTGTGAGGCGTCCATAGGCAGACCCAGAACAAAAGAGCAGCGTTTTGGAATAGGAAGGAGAAGTCATGTTTGCCAAACCTCACTTGTCATAACTTTCAGGTTGTGCCACATGTTATGATTGTTTGATAAATCTAGTCATTGCATTCTGTAAACCTAAGTCCTTCCAATTACTTTCATTGGAATTTAATTTAATGTAGGTGAAATTGAAATGACTGAAATTGAAAGCAATTGGACCTTCTGCAGGTTGTGAGGCAGGTCAAGATCCCTGGCTCCAAGAGAAGAGTGAGGCTGGTTAATGACAATATGCTGGGTCAGACATTCATAGTCACATGGAGGGGCGGCCCAGGAGTCCCACACCATACTTACAGAATAAGGTGATGCCCCAAAGGCACAAATGTATAAACTACTTAAAATAGACCACTCTTCCTATTTTTATCCTTTCTTATTATTAATGGTAATTCATATTATATGATATATGTCATATATTTGATACTGAGAATAAATGATATAATTTATATAAATAGCTAGCATCTATGAAACACCTACCTGTGTGAGGCTCAGTGGCAATACCTGTCCTGCAGTGTCCTAGTCAGTCCTCAGCACTGAGGCTCAACTCAAGTGATCTAGAGTCACACATAAAGTTAACTATAAAGCAGAAGCTGGATTTCAAAGCAGGAGAGTCACAGTCTGATTCAGAGCTCTTAACCATTCTGTAATATCACACTCAGAAAGGGATGGAAAGAAAGACAATTAGGGCCCGATTCTGCGTCCCCCCTACTCCGCCTTGGCGTGGGCCACTCATGGTCTCCCGATCTGGAGAGCAGCACAACAGCTCTTCAAGATCAAACATTCCATACTTCTTTACCTAGGGATTTATTAGAGGTGGTTATGGGGTGGGTGTTATTCCAGAGGGAACTTGATCCCTTACTTCATGATAAGCACATTTGGCAAATGAGAAGAATGAGCCATTTGCTCTCTTGCCCGTGTGAAGTTCAATGTTTGTGACCTGTGGATCTCCCAGAGCCTGCTCTCTCTGCCGAGCCCCCTGGCTGTTAACCACGGGGCATGCCTTTGCCATATAAGGACGGGGCCTCGGGCTGCACGGGTTAACTGGGATTACCAACCACTGTAATGTTGGTGCCTTGATCCTCAGCAACTAGGCTTTGAAGCTGAAGGGCAGGGCACAAGCATACTTACGTGTCTTAATTTGGTAATAATAGAATTCTTTTTTGATGACGAGGCATGCCGTGAATATCCAAGTTTATACTATGCATACTGTTGACATTTGATACAATATTAAGTTAAACCATGGCTTGTCCGTTTGTTTAAATTTTGTCACTTCACCTCCAAACACTTGCCATGAATAGACTTGGGATGAGGTGGAAAGTAATTAAGAATTGGACCTTTTACTTTTCTAGCTTGAGTCATACTTTTATTGTCTTCTTAGAGATTTTCAGATGATTTGCTTATCGTTGCTTACCCTTAGCTGTTAGATTAAAATGGATATAAATTTGAGGTTGCTTTGAAGTTACTGTGGTCATAGGCAGATAACACTGCATGGATTTCTAGACCCATAGAATATTAGTGCTGAAAGCAATTTTAGGGATCATTTAGCCTAATTCTTTTATCAGGACATTTTTCCCTATCTCTAAAAAAAGAAATATATAGATATTAAAATCAGAATTGGATTCAAATTCTTGCCTTGCCACATAGTAGCTGTGCATCGATGGGCAAGTCACTGGACCTCTCTTAGCCTAAGTATCTTCAGCTGTAAAAAAGGGGTCAATTACACCTAGCTTTAGGGATCTGTGCAAAATAGAAACACAACATGTAGGAAAGTGCTCAGCTTTAGGGCCTAGAAGAGAATATTAGCTTAATAATTGTGGGGGTTTTTTTCCTTTAAAGATTTTTATTTATTTATTTGAGAGAGAGAGAGAGAGAGAAACAGAGAGAGAAAGCAGAGGAGAGGGAGACAAACCCAAGCAGACTCCCCGCTGAGCACAGGGCCCAACATGGGGCTCGATCCCACAACCTCTAGATCACCACCCAAGCCAAAACCAAGAGTTGGCAGCCCAACGGACTGCACCACCCACGTGCCCCATTTTTTTCCTTTCTATTTTAATTCTATAATAGCATGCTTTGTTTCCATTTTAAATTAAAATAGTTATATCATGAGTCATTTAAATAAGGTTATAAGATGTATCATCTTTTATAATAGCCCTTTCTTTCCTTTATTCTGAGGCTGTAAGAGTAGCCATGAGATCAGATGTAGGGGTCTGATGGAAAAGGACACTAGTTGGGGGAACAAATGAGGATCTGCCTTTATTTAGATTTCCAGAGAGTAGATACAGGGGTAGTGAAATGCAGGAGGTAGAATGAGCTCCTGAAAAATTTCTGGGGTGGAAATGGGAATGGCTTTATATAGAGATCAGAAGTATACTTTAATAATACTATGAAGAGTAAAGATGTAAGATAGACTCCATGACAATAAAAAATAAAATCCTTTAATATGAATGGTATAAGCCTCCTCAAAGTTTTTCATATTCTAAAAACCATTGTAGGAGACAGAGGGCAAAAATCTGAACTAAACTAAAAATAGATTCACCAAACACGTTGTCTGGAATTCAAAGAAGAAGGTCAGTGGCAAATGTTTTCCTTCCTGCATCTTGTTCGGGAATAAAGATGTAAATTGTCAGATTTAGAAACATGGCTTAAAGAGTTTACAACACTTATTAATGTGTCTACTTACAGAGATATTAATCAATCATTCTTTCATGTCTGCACACGGTATTTTATTCAACACATATTTACTGAACATCTGTTGGGCAATGGGGGAGATATAAGCTGGGTGATGGTGGCGAGTAAGAACTGACAATAACCCTGATCCTCTTAGCGTTAACAACCTGGTAGGGAGAGAAAAGCAATAATTATACATATACAGAAAATTATGGGGGTGGATGATAGGTGCCATGCAGAAAGAGGAACTTAAATCAAGGAGGAGAAATAAGGAGTAACAACAAAGGAAAAAGCTGTGTTTTTTTGATTTGTTTTTTAATTTGTGATTTTATTTATTTTTTATTTTTTGATTTAATTTAATTTTATTTAAAAAATCAGTTAATTAACATATAGCTCATTATTAGTTTCAGAGCTAGAGTTTAGTGATTCATCAGTTGCGTATAACATCCGGTGCTCATCACATCACGTGATCTCCTTACTGCCCCCATCACCCAGTTACCCCATCCCTCCACCCCCCATTCCCGTCCAGCAACCCGCAGTTTGTTTCCTAAAGAGTCTCTTATGGTTTGTCTCCCTCTCTGGTTTCGTCTTGTTTCATTTTTCCCTCCCTTCCTCTATCATATGATTTCACTCATATGTGGAATTAAAGAGCTGTGGTTTTGGGCAGTGGAGTGGGAGCACCCCAAGGGTGAGAGTACCTTGCACTCCTGAGGGAAAGCACAGAGGCCGGTGTGGCTGGAGCAGAGCTGGTAGTGAGGGATTAAGCAGTCATAGGGGACGAGGTCAAAGACGTTAACAGGAACCCTATCATACGGGCCTTATAGGGCATTGTAAGGATTTTGGCCTTTACTCAGAATATAGCAATTAATTTATAATATTTTTAAGAATGTCAGCAAAGAAAATTAATCCATGCACTTGTCCCAGAAAACCCTCTGACCTTCATAACTTTCATCTTTTCCAAGCAGCTTCTGGGGCTAGGTTTCCCCTCTCTAACCTCTCTGACACTGGCTCAGTCCAGACCCTTGCTATCTGTCACCTGGACTCTGGCATTAACCTCTTAACTCCTTTCTCTGCCTCTGTCTCTCTGTTATCTCAAACCCATCCTTCTCACTGCCAGCTGATAGCTTTCAAACCACAAAACTGTTTGTTGTGCTGCTGAAATATCCACTGAGGTTATACTTTTTCTGAAGTCTGGCTCCTTACCGGACTCTACAGTCTAGCTTGGATGCACACGTCCCTCTCAACTGCACCACTTCTCTATATGTACTCCATGCTCCTCAAAAACGTTCTGAGATTTCCCACCTCGGGGCTTGTAGGTGCACATTCCTCTGCTAGAATGTTCTCATGTTTTGAGTCTACTATTCTCTTTTTCAACCCCCAACCTTGAGACCCAACCACAATTCACCTTCTTAAAGAGCAGTTCCTACCTTTCCAAGTGGAACCAATGTGTCTTTTTTCTGGGTACTCATAAAACTGTTTCTTTCTCTGTCATAGCATACATTACTCTTTAATTCATTTTTACATATATTTCTCTCTGCTAGATTCTAAGCTCCTGAAGCATAAAAGCTGTGCCTTATTCCCTTTTGTATCCACAGTATCTAAGGGCCATGCCTAGTATTTAGGAAATGTTTGTTAATTTTTTAATATAAATTTTATAAAAATTTGTATGTAATTTTTTATATTACTGTATGAATGGGTATATGTGGGTATTTGGATATAACTATGTTAAAAAGCATTAATATGAGCCAAAGTAGTCAGAGGGGGTTATCAGATATTTCTATTGTTAAGTCATTGGGAAAGTTAATTTCTTTGGATCAAATATTTTGGCCTTAGGATTTTTCTTTAATCAATTCAAAGGGTTGAACTGGATGGTCTTTAAGAACCCTTGCAACTCTAAAACAATTCATTCATTCAGGCATATTTAAGTGCCTGTTATGTGCAAAGTATATGACTTCATCAAGCCACAAATCATTCTTATTTCTTGTTTTATATTTGACAAATATTTTGATGAGGCTATAAATAAATGTATGGTATTTCTTTTTAGTCCGTCATAAGCTCATAAGATTACATGTTCAGGTGCACCCTAAATATACAGCATTAAGGGAATTCAAGCCAGAAAATGGATACTAGAAATTTAAAATAGCATTTAATGCTGACTGACATCTTAATACCACTAAGATGTGGAAAAACCCATGTCATCCTTGCTACATAAGATAAAGGGATTTGGAAGAATATCTTGTTACTATACATGCCGGAACATATCCATAGAATTGCTATAATAGCATTTCAGCATTCTTGTTCTTTACACTTAACAGGTTCTTTACATTTAACAGGTGAGAAAATGCATTGATATCTATACTACTTGAACTTGAAATCTTACAGAGTGAAAGCAAAGACTGAAATTTATAATAGAATTCACTAACTTAAAATAATCTGCAATCTGTTAGTGTTTCCCCAAAAGTAGAATTTCTTTTCTAAACAAAGATTCCTGCCCATGAAGCCTGCTATCAATATAAGGCAAAGGGGAACAAACTGGAAATTTATTTTCTAGGAGTGAACGGAATTGGAGATTATTTTCAGATCAAGAAATACTAGTAATAGATTAATCTTTCTTTTCTTCTTTAACTCTCATCATTATGATCTTCAAGTTTTTAAAACAGAAATACGCTACCATACAATCATCGAAAGATGATTTGGGTCCCAAATAGGTATTTCATCTATTTGCCTTTATATATATGTCTTTATATTATATATCGGCCTTTATGTTACTGGGTATGACCCTGATGTTAACCAAGGAAATGACTCTTTGATTGCTGGCTATGGAGAATTTGTCCCTGTGTACTGCTCTATAAGTAAAATTATGTGGGATTTTTATATGGCAAAAAGGAGCATCTATAGAAAATGAGGCAAATTCCTGTATGTACCAGCTATCTGAATTTTATACTGGAACTCCTTGCCCCCATGCCACGTCTTCTGCATTCTTAAAAAGTCCACAAATATTCATCATCATGGGCCTTTTAAAACATGTCAGTCCTCATGGAGAATAATATTAATTTAAAATTGTAAAATTTAGAATTTTATACTCATATATGCACATATATAAAATTATATATAATTATATATGTAATTCTTTTCAATCAAAGTGCATTCTGTGAATAATAATTCATTTTCTCCTTCTTTTAAACTAGGCAATTATATGGTCTTCCCGTTGTCTTTCTAAACCTATCTTGACCATGTTTTTCCTTACTTACTAGCCATCAGCTTTACTGTTCTACTTTTTCTTCTTTGAGTCACTGAACTTGTTCCTGCCTCAAAAGTTTTGCTTGTGCTATAACTTATGCCTGGGTTATTCCTTAGGTAGATTAGTGATTCTCAACTGGGGGTGACTGTGCATCCTAGCAGGCATTTGGCAATGTCTGGATATTGTTTGTTATCATGATTAGGGTGGGGATGATACTGGCATCTAGTGAGTAGAGACTAGGGATCCTCTAAATATCTTGCAATGCACAGAACAGCTGTCTCTCTCTTATTTGTCCCAAAATGTCAATATTGCCAAGGTTGAGAAACCTGTCTTTAAATTTCCTCATCTTTCCAATCATTTAATGTAGGTAGGTTTTAGCTCGCATGTTAACCTATCCAGAAGATGTCTGCTCCAACCATCCAACATAAATAGCTCCACCCCTCCTATTTTCTGATCACTTTTTATTCTATTAACTTGTTCTGATAGGATTTTTTTAGATTAAAACTTAATATTATGGTTTTTCAATATAAGTTATACATATCAGGGCTTTATGTCATTTGCTATTATATTCCCAGTGTTTATAAGAGTGAATGGCACATAGTTGACAATAAATATTTTGAATAATATTGGAAGGTGGATGAGATCAGTAGGTGATAACTCAAGTATACTTAATTCATAAAATTTCAGCTTAAAGAATAAAAACCTCTTTCAACTCTCCTATGCAATACTATGGCAGAAAATGTGTGCTTTCTACAATTTTGAAACATATTGGAGGGGTTATGCTTTCAATAACAGTGGAGTAGCTTGTATTAATCTGTACTTTTAGTCTATACTTCTCACAGATAGCAATTTTAACCTTAAGATAAAATTTTTTTAAAAAGCCAAACAAACACATAAACAACTATTTGAAGGCAATGGAGACTGACAAAAACTCAGAAACAGTAGCAGGGTTGACCCTTGAAAGAAAGGCACTGAACTGGATGAGTTTGGCTTTTGTGTGGCTTTTTCCCTGAAGATATTCCCCAGTTCAAGTGTCATGGTGTGACTAAAACTCACACTGCAAGGTACAGTCGTACTGGCTTGAGGAGCCAAAAGATGGAATTCAGGACTGCCATGTTTATAAACTTATCAATCTATCAATCCATATAGATATGATTGATAAGTTTTTTTAAGTATTTTCCACTTTATGTATTGTGTCATTTTTCTCAGGATGATTTTAAGATTTTCTTTTTATTACTACTGTTTAATATCTTGAAAATTTTTATCTTTTATTTTGTATTTTTTATTTGTTTCAAGCAGGAGGATAAATTGATCCTTACTATTCCATCTTGAGTATAAGTAGAAGTTTATTTCTAGCAGGCTTTTTGGTTTGTTTTAAATAATATTGATCACTGGGATGCCTGGGTGGCTCAGTCGGTTAAGCGTCCGCCTTTAGCTCAGGTCATGATGCCAGGGGCCTGGGATCAAGTCCCTCATTGGGCTCCCTGCTCGGTGGGGAGTCTTCTTCTCCCTCTCCCTCTGCTGCTCCCCCTGCTTGTGCTCTCTGTCTCTCTCTCTCTGACAAATAAATAAATAAAATCTTAAAAAAAAAAAGAGTTAAATAATATTGATCAGATCATTATACAATTTTTAGGAAATGCAAAAAATCTTATGAAAGAAGAACAGATGTGGAGGACCTACATTTTGTTTCCAGGTGTCACTATCAGGATACAGTAATTAAGCCAGTGTGGTACTTGTATCAGGGTCAACAACAAAACTAATGAAAAATGAAAATGTATAGAGAGCCCCCAAATAGACCCATGTTCAATATTTTTTTTATAAATGCACAAAGCATTTCAATAATGAAAGGAAATTCTCTTCAACAAATACTGCTAGAAAAAATAGATATCAATATTAAAAATAATAAACAGAATCTAGATTTCTCACTAATAAAGCAAGATCTTGCTCTTCCTAATGTCCACATGAAGGTTTTATAGTTTGGTTAGTGGGAAGAGGTATTACTATCATTCCTATGTAGACTCTGAGGATTGTTCTGTTTTATCCTTTTGGGAAAATTTTCTCCAGCTTTTGCTAGTTTCCTTGCATGCATGCACTGATCAGTATTCTGTAGAATACTTGAATGGGACCCTCAAATTTAGAAATATATGCTCATCAAAAGACACATTTAAGCAAATAAATAATCCATACGCTGGGAAAAAATATTTGCTAAACATATATTTCAAAGAGGACTTATATCTAGAATACATAATAATATTACTATGACACAATCATAAGACAATCCAATAGACAATAAGCAAAAAACTTGAACGGATACTTCAAAAAGGAGGTACATTAATGGACATAGGTACCCGAAGTAGTGATCAACATCATTAGTTCTCAGAGAAATGAACATTGGAACCACAATGAGATAATTCTACATACCCACTGTAATGGCTAAAATGAAAAGAACTGACAATATCAAATTTTGGTGAGAATTTAGATGGAATAGAATTTGGTGAGAAAATAGATGGTACGAATGGAACTATTGTTTGGGAGTGCTCAGTGATACAATAACTTTGGCAAAAAGGTATGGCAGTTTCTTATGGAGTTAAACAGACCTATTCTATGACTCAGAAATTTATTTTCTAGCTATTTCTCCAAAACAAATTAAAGCATATTACCAAAATAAGACTTGTACATAAATGTTCATAGCAGCTTTATTCATATTAGCCCCAAACTGGAAATACTCCAGATACTCATTAACAGGAGAATTGAGAAACAAAATATAGCATAACCATATAATGGAATACTACTCAGGAATAAACTGCTGATATAAACTAGCACACGTATGAATCTCACAGAAATGCTGAGCAAAGGAAGCTAGACACAAAAGAGTGTATATTGTGCATTTTTTATGTGAAGTTCTAGAATAGAAAAACTAATTCATGGTAAAAAAAAAAAAAGCAGAGAAGTGGTTGCTCTGGGAGTGGGAGATTGGTTTGGAAGGAGCACAGGATCTTTCTGAAATGATGGAAACATTTTATAGATTGATAGGGGTATAGGGTTACATGAATATATACATTTGTCAAAACTCATCAAATTATACACTTAAGAGTTATGCATTTCATTATCTAGAGATTTTTACCTACCCCCCCATAAAAATACTGAACTCTAATTGGTAGGTTTCCTTTTTGCAGTGCTATGGTTTAACAATTCTGAAACTACTTTCTGTGAATTCTAGGATTAAACAAATGAGTAAGGACAGTGACAGTAATTATGGCAGTCAGTTAATGACAGATTTACAAATATTTAAGGGATAAGATTTGAATTATACTATAGTTCTGGATTGGAACTGATGATATAGTAGGAATCCATAATTTTGAATACTTATTTATAATATTTTATAAATTATATATATATATTTTTTCTAGCACTGTCTGCTGCTGAAAGAACCTAGAAACAATGACACAACAGTAACAGTGAACACAACTAGTGCCCAAATATTGGTTGCTCCATACAATTCTGCATAAACAAGAACCAGGACTTTTTGGGAAAATGACTAACTCTGGGGCTGGGACAGGAAGAGTACAAGAAGAACCTGGAACATCTGTGTGCCAGGTAGTAAGGGAAGGCTTAAAGAATTGTGCAGCTATATTAAAAGAACACATGGCCCATCTTGAGAAGACCCACTAGTCAAACCTAGAGCAGTCTAAGCATTAATATCAATAATGATAGCAATAGATTAAGCCCATTAAATAAGAGTACATGAGTTCATATTTACACCAATAAGTAATTAAATAAATAAAAGGGGAAGAAGAGAAAGCTCTTTCAAACTGTAGAATGGCAGTGAAAGAAGTTAGCAATTATCCATGGATGCTAAGAGTAGTGAGGGAAAGTTTGATGAGGATTGGAATAATTATTTCCCCGCAAGTATTTTTTTGGTTGCAAAGAAAAAAATAGTAACTTTTTGAGGAAGAAATCTGGCAGATATCATTTTATTTAAATCATCAAAACTGGGTGTTCAGTATTGGAATGAATTTCATGTGCCTCCTGACATGATACACTAAGAAGAAGTAATACCACTTCTCTTATTCCTGTGCAAGATACCCAACCTAAACTGAATTATGGAGAAACATCAAATAAATCAAAATGATTTGACAAAATTTGACAAAAATGATATATTTGACAAGAATAACTATTTTCAAAGTAGAAAGTTTGAAGAGCTTTCCCAGATTGAAGGAGACCAATAAGACAATAAATGCAGTGTGTGATCCTGAACTGGATTCTGGACCAGGAAAAATAAAGTAGTAAGGGATATTATTGAAACAATTGTTGAAAATTGAATGTGGATTATGGATTAGATGATAGTAATGTATGAATGTTAAATTTCTTGATTTTGATCATGGTACTGTGGCTGTGCAAGAGAATGTCCTAGTTCTTAGGAAATACGTACTGAAGTGTAGAGGGGCAGAGGGACATTATATCTCCAACCTACTCTGGAATGGTCCAGAATGATAGAGCAAATGGGGCAAAATATAAACCATTGGTGAAACCAGGCAAAGGTTGCACAGGAGTTCCTTATAACTTTTTTGGTATGTTTGATATCTAACCAAAATAAAAAAGGTACAAAAAGATTTGAAACAGCTGAATGCCCCCACGTCCATCTTGACCCCCCCCCCCCCATGTAGGTTCAGGACTCCTGATTGGGAATCACTGGTCTGGCTCAAGTACGTACTCAGAGCCTCTTAACTTCCAACCGTATCATGTTCCCTAATGGAAATTGGCAATATTCTTTTCTCAGGGAATGTCGACATCAGTCATTTTTAAGACTCCCCTGGAATGTTGAGTAGAGTGTGGAGATTGTTCTTTCTGAGATGATGGAAACACTATGCATATATTAATAGGGACAGGTCCTCTTTCAAGTGCTTTACATGTTTCACCTCATCCTCACAACAATTTAGGAGTTGAGTTTTGCCATCACTATTTTAAACATGAGACAACTGTACCTTGTTCGAAGGGTAGGAAGCAGCCGAGGCATAATTTGAAATCTGATTTATTTAAAGACAAAACCCAAGGCCTCCATCCAAAGGACACATTTCTCCCCTGACCTCAGGTTCCACTTCCTACACTGAGTTGTAATCAGTCATTTCTTTACCCCTGGTGAGGATGCCAGGGAGATGAGGATGGCTCTCACTTCCTAAATTTCTCTTTCCTTTGTCTCCAGAACCCAGGACATTGCTTTGCCCGGGACTGCTTAGTCAGTACATGTAGTGTAAATAATGTTTTTGAGCCCCTCAAAGGCAAAGATCCTGTGATATTTATATTTTTTGTATCACTCCTTCTACCCAGTTTTATGCTAGAAATAGAGTACCCTTAATCATGTCAGTGGTAAGTAAGAGAGGTACTTTGGTGAAATGGATTTCACAGAGCAGGTGTAAAAGGAACCTTTCTATTATTTGTAGGTTCATTTTGCCTATTAAGGAAAATGCGGTGTTTACTTCACATGGTATTTATACATTCATTTTGAAGAAGGTAACAGGCTCCTACTGAGGAGACACCATTGGGTCTGCTTTATTTCTGTCACTTTGGCTGTATGTTTTATTTAGACCTCTTAGCTGATTCTTCATCTGACTTTCTGTCGTTCCTTCCTGCAGGCCTTAGTGTGGTGGACAGGGTACAGTGGACATTTCCACTCGTCTACACAGCACACACTGCTATGTTTATCACACAGTGGGCATGACTTTCTGTCCTGCTGTTAAGACTCAGTGTTGATATTCTCCCTGCGAGTCAAGACCCTTAGCACATCTGTACACAATGTGCAGGAATGCAGAGATGTCAAAACCCAGGACACATGCAGCCCAACACTTGACAAGCTGAGTGTTATTAGCATTGGTAATAAGACTACCTGGGTCTGTCTGCAGAGGTCCCTCAGCTTGGGATCATTTACATTCGCTGCACACCACATTCAAACCTGGCTCTTAAATGAGCCAGCTTCAGTGAATACAATGGAAACCCTGACAGTAAGCTGAAAAATTTTGGTAGAAACCATTCATCCTAATTAGGAGAACCTCTCAGACCTGCCTTCTGGCAATTAACACACTTGCGTGTGGTCCTATTATTTGAACTGACAACAGCAATCTTAGGTTCTACAGGCTCGGAGAGCCCTCTTTTCCTCTGAGCTCCACATTCCAGCTATCCTTTCTGTAAATAGATTCTCTTTGACTTGCAACAGCAAATACTTCGAACATTTGCATTTCACTTATTACTTGTGCTGCTACGGGCTGAGCATGACCCTGTCATAGAAACAAATCCAGCTGAAAACCACCTAATGGCATTGATTATATAACTATTAGACTTCCTTGAAATATACTTCTTAGGACCAAAAGAAAGAAATGGGATATTTGCACCAGGGGATTAGCTTGGTCTGGTCTCATTTTTCATTTATCTTAGCAAAACGGCTTTCTCTTTAAACCCAAATTATAAGAACCCAGCTCTTGTCCAGAGTAAGAAGTCATTCTTCCCAGAATGTCAAACTTTGTATTAGAAAGCATGGTGGGAATTTACAACAGTTTCTAATGCGCTTTTTTCCCTTGATAATTATCATTTTGACAGATGGAGATTGGGATATTTAGGAATGGCTGGCAACTAGATTTTTTTTATGTGTGGGTGAAAAAAAAAATCTCAAATTGAGTTTCAAGATCTCAACTGGTGCCCTTCCTTTGATCTGTCACATTGTGTTACCTTCCATCACATTTTTGCACAACTCCTCAAATTTAAAGGAACAGGCTTTTCTTTTTCCAGGTCAGATACTAATTTAGAAATTTGGTGTGAAGTAATGATGAATAATGGATGAACCGGCTTTCTGAATTGGAGCCCCAGATTCTGAGGATCTTGGGAAATCTTCAAAGCCAGCTGAATTGTGTGAATTTGATGCCAGGAAGGGACCCACCTGAAGGAACCATTAGCTTCTTCTCCACCTGCCTGGTGCTCTACTCGCTGCCAGCTGGAGTTTGTTTCTCTTGGTTTTGAGAATAAATTGTCACATGTGAAAATGGTGAAATACTTGGTTCTAAATTCTATTTTTATCTAGAAATCTTGCTTTCATTACCCGCTAATGCACAGAGCTCCTGGCATAGGTTTGGAAGGCTCACCATATTGCTTTCAGGAGTCTTTGGTTGGCTAATAGTATCAACTGCAATCCATTTCTGCTTTCCATGCTTGCTGTTTAAGAAGGTTTCACTTTTTTTTTTTTAAGGAAAATTTGTCTACTTTGATGAACAAATGACACTGCATTGAGATATTTTTTTTCCTTCAGAAGACTTGCAGTAGTGAAAGGGAGTTGAATAAATACTAAATATGCATCTGCAGAATAGGATTATTGAAGTTTGAGTTTTTAAAAAGACTGCCTGTAAAGATATTGAGTGATTTAGAAATTCCCACCCAATCATAATGTTTTTCTGGTTTTCTAAATTTTCTGTAGCTATATTTCTTCTGGAAAAGGAATTCCATGGTAGCCTCTTGGATGTGATGGAGAAATAGAGATGAATGATGTACAATTAGAAGATTTGTAACTGGTTATATTACCCACAAAGGATAATGATCCATGGCTCCAAGTCGTCCTTCTGTGGGACTTCTAGTAGTTTTCTTAAGCCTTGTCCACTCCAGATTGGTATGTGGCAGGTTTAATAAACAAGGGAACTTACATACAAAGATTGTCTTGGGCAGCCACAAGATTAGTAGGTCTCCATATGTGCCTGCCAGAATCTTAAACATTTACACAGAGGTCTTATGAGATTCAGTCCAGATGGTGCCAACAACACATTGCTTTCTCAAGACTATGTCCTTGAAAACGGTATATCTGTGGGAATGGTGGGCAGAATGTACATTCAAAGGACAGGGAAACTGGTGAAGAGCTCTCAATTGCCTGGGTCCTGCTAGCACATCGACCAGTGGTCATGTCCTCTCAATGACCTCCCCTCAACAGCTCTCTTGGGATATTATTGGGTTTTCACAATTTGTAGGACAAAAACAAACTAGGGTGTGATAAGCAGCAAGCAACATCATATAAAGGAAAGAGGGAAAGCTACTATAGAAATTTAACCAGGAGATTAGAAGCTTCAAATTGAGCTGATGGGTGTATTTGTAGGAAATGGCAAATGGAAGAAGAATCAGGCTTTGTGAGGATAACTTCGGGGAGTTGAACTAGGAACAACAGGTAAAATTTATAGGGAGACAGACTGTTCAACTTTGAACAAGAAAGGCGAAAGTGGCAAAATATGCACAGGCTGCCTTGTTGAAAACATCCAAGCCAGAGGTAAATGATTGCTTTGAAGAAACCTTGTAGGGAGAATTCAGATGCACAGTTAGATTTGATAGCTGGCTGTAGCTCGTTTTTCCCTGAAATTCCTCATTGTCAAATTTATAATGAAAAGTGTGTCCAAGTGAACAAACCTAATTAATTTTGCACTTTGGTAAGAGATTACATATCCATTATACATAAGAAAAATTTATGCTATAGAGGTGGTAGGACAGTAATCCCAGGGAGTCCTTGGCCTCGGAAATCTTTAGGAGAGACAATTACTGTTTTGGCTTAGAGACTTTCATGGGTACAGACTGGCATCTGAAGCAGGTAGTTTCTTGAGCTGTCTATGGTTATTTGTGTCCCAGGAATCTGTATTCTCTCCTTAAAATTATTGTTGGTCAGACTTTTTGTACAAAACATTAAGCTCAATTGACCGTGCATAATTTCACTTTATAACATGGAATGGGCTTTTATGACCTTCTGGCTCATGCTAAGAAGAGAGAAAAACATGATCTATAATTGTTTGTCTTCTCCCCATGGGTTGCTTCTCATTCCCTCTTATCTTGGATGGTTTGAAGGATGTGAGTTAAAACATACTATTTGATATTTAATAATATTGTACATTATATCCATTAGAAAAAGGCCCTCATAACTCTAATATTAAAGATTCTTTGACCTTACAACATGAGAGGAAAATAATGATATAATTATTCCTACAGCATAGATAAACAATTTAAATTAAAGTGATACACTTTTGGCTCCCTCACCTTGGTATGTACATATTAGGAGAAGGTACAGCAGGATACCGCATCAAGGTCAAAAAAGGTCACAGAAATGTTTGTGGCAGTTAGCTCAAATTTACTGATCAACAAAATTACTTGGAAATTAAAAATTCTCTGGGAAAGTTTCTGATTGAGTAGCTTTGTAATGGGGCTGAGGAAGCTATTCTGGGGATTCTTATGATCAGATGAAGACAATGCTGTTCTAGATAATTTCAAGTCACAGTTCAAGCTAAGTGAAAACTATAGATGGGCAGGAAGCTGTAATAGGCAGACCTAGTACAAGAGTTAAAAAAGGTGTTGCTGTTTTTCAACAAAGATGTCACAGAACTGATATGATCATCTGTGCAAATGGTGCTACATAAAAACATTATGTTTAAGTCTGTATGTTTTTAAAGATTCATTTATGGGGGCAGAGGGAGAGGGAGAGAGAGAATCCTAAGCAGGCTCCATGCTTAGCGCAGAGCCTGACTTGGGGCTCGATCCCATGACCCTGAGATCATGACCTGAGCTGAAATCAAAAGTCAGACACTTAACCCACTGAGCCACCCAGGTGCCCCTGTGTTTAAGTCTTTAAATCATGAATTATTGAATTGGCTCTTGTGTTATACCTCTGCCAGAATATTGCTTTCCATGTGCATTTTGGAAAGTCTCAGGCTAACTATTTGCCTTGCATGAATCCATCTTTTTACTTCAACACAAAACAAATTTTCTTTTTCTGAAGGAACAACCAGGCCACCAGTAGATGATGTAATGAGCAAAATGTGCATTTTCCTTGTGGAAGAAAACAGGGCATCATCAGCTGCTCAACTGTGATGTGTGGGAAGAGATTCAGTCAATACTTTCTCCTCTGCTCTTACTAACTACTCCTCATGTCCTTGTTCCTCTCTTTCCCCTATTTTTTATAGACTGGCCATTTGGTTCTACTCCATTGACTCAGCTCTATCCATATGGGCACAGTGATAACATTCAACTGTGCTTGAGGTGGCTGCTAGTCCTTTTCCCCTTTAGATAAAATTTGAAACAAGTACCTGAAATTTAGAAGGATACATTACAAAACTACATTTTAATTAATGCAAATTATCTTCCTGTCATTATTTTTCTCACCAAAATATCCGTGAGCTTTATTAAGCAGACTTTGCCTTAAGTATCTTTTTATGCATAGGTGGGATTTCCAGGGCAAGTAGAAATGTTATAAACTCTGGATGCCTGTGAACTTGCCATCAACAATTGTTAATTCTCATTGAGTCTCTGCTATTCAGTCAATGAAGGAACTCAAGGATTACTGTAATTTCAAGGGTTGATAGTAGATGAGGGATCTAGACATGAATACTAAGTTCCTCCTTTTCCCCTACTTTTAAGGAGGAAATATTCCAAAGAATAGGCTGAAGAAATTATGAGATTAAATAGGGTGGTTCATATTGAGAAACGATACAAAGATGAATCAGGGGGAATATTTCAGTTAACTTCCCTAGTATTTAAATTGAAGTTCATATCACTTAAGGAGGCATGCAGGGTCTAGGGGACTTCTCTGTGCTTTTCCTGGCTGTGACATTGCATGCATAAGGCTTTTATTATTTTTCTCTTATTATCTACATGAGTATTCCTTGTATTTGAGGACACAATCTGGCAATGTCCTCTAAGATTATTTGAAGGTCAAAAAGAGCTTGAATCCAGTTCTATGGTTCACAGTATTTTATGGAATTCTTCCGTTTTTACTTTTATTTCTCACCATGTAAAGATGTCTCTTGAATGGCTTTCAAGCTATGTAGTGTTCAGTCATATCAAACTGAATATTTCCCTGCAAAAATTTGGTAGCATTGTTTCCAGAAGTCTTGCTTAAAACATACAACAATCCCTCAAGTAATTTCATTACTTTCTAATAATGTCTGTGAAAAATTCTTTGTATTTGACTGTAGTGTTTTTGTAAAACATCTCATTGATATAGAAAGCTTTTATATTATTCTCTTCCAGAAACTCTAATCTTTCAATTAATATTTATATTAGCATTTAATATTAGTGTTTAATATTTAATATCCCTTTATACTTGACAAATCAAATAGACAGGATGCATGGAATATTATTAATATATTTTATGCGGAGGCAAGTTGAGTAAACAGTAGACACATATATGCACACATGCAATTTGGGTAACAAATCTTATAGATGGCAGACTGGAGACTTAGAGAAGGAGGTGAAGTGATTGCCCAGTGTCATAGAGTCTGGAAACAGCTCAGCTGGCTGGCATGTCCAACACTGTCTCTGCTTTCATCATTCTTTCTAGTGGTAACTCCTGCTATTGCTTTTCTTTTTAATATATTGTGTAGCTTATCTGCATTTCTCTTTTGTAACTTTCTGGCATTTGTTTCTCTTCTCATCTACTTTCCAAGATACCTATGGCTTATAGAGTGAAGCAGGCAATTTCTTCAAAACTTGCACTTAACTGTATTTAGACAGTAATCCTAAACTGGTAATTTGCCCATGGGTTGTTTCAGGTTTGCGACTCAAAGATCAGCTTATTTAACTGATAGCTGCTGTCCTAATTAGTGATGCCGAGTAAATCAGATGCAGATGTTTAAGAAAATTAGCCTAGGATACAAAAGAGCGTAAGTCAACACACATTTTTTAGCTTATTAAGCCCACCGCACATTGGTATTAACCAATTTGGATAATACTGGGAAATTATGAATAAATTGTTAAATTTTCTGAAAAAAAATCCCTGAAACACTATAGAACATATAGTCTGGCATGCTAAAACATGCATATATTAAAATAAATGGGACTCATTTTCACGTGTGTGCAGTAAACTGAACCATCAGAACTGTTTAATGAGTGGCTACCATGAGGGAGGTAATGAGGGGTAATGAAAAGAAATGGGTTTTCCTTCCAAATGTTCCAGATTTGAATCTGAGCAAGCTCCGGAACTCTCCAAGGAAATCCACCTTTTCTAGTTTTGTATGTATTTCTGAATGTAAACTCTCTCTTTATAAAATGATGTTAATAATACCTGCTCCACAGGGGATGAAATCTGCCCTTCCATTCTTCCTTTTTGTTTTTCTTCATTCATTCATTTATCCATCATATTATTTATTAAGTGCTTATCATGTGCCAGGTACTTTGATGAATGGAAGCAATGAGAAACCCAGGGCTTGAATCACTGGCTGAGATCCTAGAATTAGTTTGTCTGACTCAAGCCCAGGCCTTTTCTTTTTAATGCACATGCTGTATAGCAAGAAAAGCAAGAACCATACGAGGGAAACAACCATAAAATAATATGTAATTAAAATCCAAACTGTTACCCATAAATACTTGAGGCATCTCAGCAAACATTGACCAATCAGGCTGAAGGTGCTGTACTGGGGGTAGGATAAGAGCCAGTGGGCTTTGAGGGATGAGAAACACGGATATTCCTGGGAGGAAAGACATGGAGGCAGGAAATCAGATGTTCTTATCTAATGGTGAAGTGGCCCAGGCTAATGCATGGAAGCTCATATCATAAAGCCTCCTGAAATAACTATATTAGGTTGAGGTGAAGTTCACTTAAGGGACCTTGGAAATTAAGCAGGAATATTTTGTCATAATAATAATACCTAATATTTAGTGAAGAACAGTTAATATATTGCACACTGTGCACCAGGCATTGTTCTAAATGCTTTTAATATATTAACCCATTTAATCCTTGTCACAACACTATGCTATAAATATCATTATTATCACTGTTTTACAGAGGAAGAAAATGAAGAACAGATGGTTTGAATCATTTGCCAAAGGCCTTAAAGCTAAGATGTTGCAGAACTGGGGTTTGAATGCAAGTGGTCTGGCTCTAGAATCCATGCTCTTATCACCTCTGTTAACTGTCTGATAAGGTATGGCAGATTTCCATCAGGAGATTGACACAATCAAAGCTATAAAGAAGTGTGTACTGGGGAAGAGTAGGAGTCAGGGACCCCAGGTGGCATTCCAGTATATGTTAATGGATCTATAGCCTAGGGCAGAGTCATTGGCATGGAGAAATTGGGAACTTAGTACATGTGAGCTATAAGGAAGAATATAATTCTAAGTTGCCTCAAGATACTATGGCTGACTGATTAGAAGGAAGATGGTGCCATTGACAAAACAAGGAAAGAGGGCAGGTGGCAGTTTTTCAGGAAAAACACAATGCATTTGGGTTCATGCACACAGAATTTGATTTGTTTTTTTGAAATTCTGAGGCTAGCACTTGGAAAGAATAGAGAGATGGCTACGTGAGTTTGCGTGTCATCAGCAAAGAGGTGATAGTGAAAGTCACAAGAATAGATGCACTCTCTTAGGGAGAGACTGTGAAGAAGAAAGAGCAGATGGCAGAAGGAGTAGGTTAATTAGTAACACCGATTAATGGCTAACCAAGGGTTGCCAAGCAAACTACCTGGCAGATTTGTTTAAACAATATTTTTTAAATTGCATTTACACTAGTGATTTGCTTAGCAAACCCCCTGTCCTCCACATAGTTTGTAGGGAATGGGACAACTGTGAATCAGTTTCAACAATCAAAAGAGTTTTCAGAGGGCAAAATAAATGAAATTTGTACTAAGCACACCCCACAAGCCCCCTTCCTGGCCATCACCTTTCTCTCCTAATTGAGTATGTTCTCCTCATCTTCCCAAAGGGACTATATCATTCTCATTTGGACCTTACCTCTCCTGAAGGCCTCTTTTGCTTTTTTTACCGAACAGACAATGAAATGAATTCAATGGCTCAACATTTTACCCATCATGGATTTAATAGTCCTCATTTATTGAAAAGCGCACATGTACTCTTTTTTTTTTCTTTTCCCCTTAAAATATTTATAACAGTCTCTTATTCGTTCTGAATTTTAAAGCTCTTAGCTCTCCCTGGCAATATCAATCCACTTCCTGAATCACTTTGTTTACCACTATTTATTCTTCATCCTCCAGTTTTATGACAAAAAAAATGTTTTTTGTATTTCCTTTGGAAATAGGAGGTGTTTACACTCAGCACAAACTTTCCTTGTATGTTTTATATGTTATTTCATCCCAAGGTATAATTCTTTAAACTGTGCCTTATTTCAACTGACATTTCTGAAGTAAGTGTATTCTACTAATCAAAGCTTAATCTGCTAAATGCCACCTAAAACTGTTGCCCTCAGATTACTTAAATGTTTTTTAAATGTTTTTTAGATTTTTTTTAGATTACTTATATCTTGATTTGCTTCTCCTTCTTCTTCTTCTTCTTCTTTTTTTTTTTTTTGTTGAATACTAAGTTCTTCCAAATGACCCTTTTTTGGTGACCCTCCACAAATCTTTGATGATGCTCAGTTAATATAACATGTGGCTCAATAATTTTATTAATAAATAATAAAATAACCTAACACATCGCTATGGTTTTGAACCTAATTACTGAGCAGTAAACTCTATATTCTCATTCTTCTTTTCTACCTCACAGACTGACTTTTAACTCCTTTTGGTAGAGCTTTAGCCAAACATCTGCCTCTTCATAATCTAATTGCTTATAGGTTCCATGGCATTCATTTCCTTTTTCATCAATTCCAGATGGCGAGTGTTCCATTTTGCCAACTTTTCATGAAGAGCTGCCTTAATTTCCCTTCGGACCTCAGATCATGGGGCTGGAAGCGCTGACAAGGCTATTCTAAAGGAACGGTACTATCATTAGCACTCCTTTGCCTGCTGCAAATCTCTGCAGACCATGAAAAGATAGATTAGGACTGAGCTTGGATATCTAGCACTTTGAAATTTCATGGTGGATCGCAGTTAATGGTTAGAGTACCGTGGTTTATGGCCACATTTCCCAACACATATTCCTAAATGTTATAATTTATTAAAAGGTTACAAATTTTAAAAAGTATTCCATAGTCAAATATGTAAAACTCTGGGTTAATCAGTGTTAAGAAGGAGTCTTTTCTCTCTGACTTCTCTGAGCCCTCAAATACATGTGTTGTGAACGTCCAAGGAGATATTGTATCTTTTGCATTCCCAACTTTTTCCCCCTTCTTGCATATAATAGGACCATTTCATCAAACTACATTTTAGGAAATGCAAGTCTAGTTAAAGATTCCAATATAAACATTTTGATGCTTTTTTTTTTCATTAGCTTTTCTTGATCCCAATATCATACTTTAACTTTGAATATTTTGTTCCATACTTATTGCAATTTCCACATTTCCCAGTGAAACTGTAGACAACCAGTTTAAATTTTATCTTTGCAAACTATTTTTAAATTTATTTAATATTTAGAGCAACATGGAACTTTCTTAAAGTTATATAGTTTTTTTTCCCCATTATAGGAAATTATTGTGCTCAGTATTCAAAAATTATTTTTACTGAGATTGTCACTAAGTGCATTTATTTTGGAAACATTTATTAAGTACATATACTCAGTCATAGGATGAACAACATTTCCAGTCTACTGGGGTCTGAGGCAGTTCCTAAAACATATGACTTTTGGTACTAAAACTGGGGAACTTCCAGACAAACTGGCACTAACATGTCACCCTTAAGAGGGATTTAGCAAGAGACAAGTTTCTTGCTTTATGGAGCTCAGTGGAGATTGGGAGTGACAGACAATAAACAATTAAATAGGTTAGAGAGTAGCATATTATGTGAAAAAAAAAAACCACCTAGATGGATATTATTATAGAGTCAGTGGGGGTAAGGTAGGACGAAGGTTGTCATTGAACCTACCTTAGAAAGGTGAAAAAGAAAGGGATCTCTGGGAAGGTGACAAGTTTACTGAGACCAAAATGATGAGATGAAAGCAGCCATTAAAAACCAAAGAAAACAGAAAAACCAAACATACAAACCACATAGGGAGGACATTCTCAGTAAAGGAATCTGAATGTATCAATATCCTGAGGCAGGAACAAGCTTATTGTAGCCAAGAATAGAAGTGTTAAAGGAAGTTCTGTCAGAGAGATAGGCGGAGGCCAGGTCAAGTAAAGCTTAAGTTGTGGTATGAGATTATGATTTTATTTTAGGGACAAAGGGAAGCAACTGGAGGATTTTAGTAATGACATATGTTTTAAATTTAAAGAAAATCAGTGGGGTGCCTGGGTGGCTCATTCGGTTAAGTGTCTGACTTTGGCTCAGGTCATGGTCTAGGGGTCCTGGGATCAAACCCCGTGTCTGGCTCCCCACCCAGCAGAGAGTCTGCCTATCCCTCTGCCACTCCACTTCTCCCCTCTCCCTGCTTGAGCTCTCTCTCTCTCAATTAAATAAATAAAATCTTTTTTAAAAAAATATCATTCTGGTGAATGAGTGGAAAATAGACTATAAAGTAAGAAGAGGCTATAATAGAAGTCCAGGTGATAGATGGTGTCATAGAGAAAGGTAGTAACTATGGAGGAAACTATATTTTGGAAATATAATTGACAGGAATTGTTTATGGATGTTATCTGGGCTTTAGGTAAAATGGATGGATGGAGGTATCATTTATTGACATGGAGAATATCAGAATAAGTACAGCTTTAGTAAGCAGAGTATTTGTGGACCAAGTTTTCTGATTTGGAAATGAGAAGTTAAATTGCAGGGCAGCAATCAAATGAAAATGGGAGAGTTGGATACAGAAGTCTGATTTTATTGGAGAGGGTGGACATAGTGCAATATAATTGTAATCCATCAGCATATAGATCGTATTTACTGTGATGGGACTACCTATGTAGAGAGCTTAAAAAGCGAAGAAAAGTGAGAAAAGGACCCAGGACTGAGCCTCTTGGTTTTCCAACATTTAGATGTTATCTTAATTCTTATGAAAAAAATGACTCCCTCAGTCTGGGCTGAAAATAAGGATTAGCCAAGGTCTATTTGGAACCATCCCGGAGAGAATACATTCAAATCCCTGGTGACCAGCTTTGGTTTTTAAACAGAATAATCTGCAGAATGGAAGAGGTGACCCATCAAGCTAGAGTAGCTAGATGAAAATCCCACCCCACCCCCGCCCCCGAAATCATCCTATTTCCTCTGCCCACACTTGATGGTTGTATTTTGGAAAAATAGAACTGGTCCCAAGAATATAATGGATCCAAAAAAGCACGTATGGAGTCATAAAGCACAACAAAACTAAGTGTGGAGAGGTCTACTCTAATTATTGATGTGTATATGTTTGACATGTTCCAAATATAATGCATTAAAAATAAGTGCAATTAAAAATATCTGTATTATTTCTTGAAGTATATATGAAACAGAGGGAAAGAGATGTGCTTTAAAAAGACATAGGTTCTGTATCCAATATTGGCAAGTAGGAGTCGGGGGAGGGCTTTCATGGAAGGGACCTTCGGGGTCTATCACAACTATTACTGTTCTCTTGGCAGATATATCTTGGCAGAGAGAGATAATTCATCAGAATGTTATAGGCTGATGAAAAATTCCTTAAAGCCATGTAATTTCCTGTGTTTTAGTTTTGTATTCACTAATAGCTTTGGAAATTTATTTCGCTTTCTCAAGTAGTTTTTCCCAGTGGGAAGAGAAAGCATCGTTTTGCAATATATCTCTCATAGAAAATTAATAAAGAAATTGAAATTCTTGTAGAAATGAGTCTTTGGGGCTCAGGAAACATGAGAAAATTTTCTTGGGACTGTGTAATCCTATGAGCCAAAGGTCCAGGTTGTGAATCTGAGCGAAGCGAAGGAGCCATCCGTGAACGCGGAACTCAGCCAATGAGGCTGTCTGAAAGGGCTCAGGTGCCCCACAGCTGCCTTCGCCTGGCAGGCTCAGGTGAAGTCTCTTCCTTACCGGCATCTGCTTCAAAGAATGTCTGGAGGATTTGCCTCCTAAACCTCTTTTCTCTTTCTGCAATGTGTTATGCATTTTTTATTCTGGCCATTTCCCTTTTTTTGAATTTTAGACGTGCCCTTGCTACGACAGACACACTCTCCTCACCTTCTCATAGGCATTGAAACTGGCTACCCAGAGCAACTCAACTGCACTCTAGAGCTGACTCTGTCTCCCCGCTTGTCTTCCTCAGATGTCTTGAAGCTGAGCATAGGACTCCAGAAGTGTAGCCCCAAGAGAGGTCCTGAGACAGCCTAGGAATGGGTAGGCAATATTTCTTGTAAATCTGGGAAGGGTGCAAACAGTAGCTGAGGGGGCAAAATGGTCGACTTGATGAGGTTTCGAGGGAAGGATGACTGTGCAGGTGTCTATCGGATGGAAAAGTGGGTGATCCTGCAGCTAGTGGTGTAAGGGCATAGCAATGGCAGAGGAGACAATGTGATGATAAATCTTCCAGAGAATTCCAGAGTGGAGAGATGACTCCCAGGGGCCAGACAACTCGCCTGCCCAGAGAGCTTAATGCTATGAAGTCCAGGGAAGAGATGAAACTCCATGGAAGAGAGTAAAGGAGGAAACCACGAGATGATGGGGACTTCACTCCAAACTAACCAAGATTACCTTTTACTACCTAACAGAGTGAGGTCTCAAGACAGAAGCTAATTTCATATGTAGAAAAATAATGTTACCACCTTTTGGTCCCTCCTGAATTTATGGTCTGAAATATACATACCCACTCAGCATCTTTGCAGTAAACAACTGAGTAAGTAAACATCTTCTCATCTTTCCTGGGAAAAAGTAAACATCTTTTCCCAGTAAACAGCTGAGCTCCAAGGTACTCTGCAAACAGGACATACCTATACATTAGACAGCAATCCCTGAGGAGGACAAGACCAGAATTTCTGCCATGGTTATACATCTCAAGTGTGTGGCATGGAATGCCCCCATAGAGGGTGTATTTGCTGAATAATGAAGGAGTGATCGAATGTTCTTTAGCTCCAAAGGAATCCCCTGGCATGGTAAAATGAAACTTACCACATAAAGGAGAACATTTAAGACAATGATAAATGAAACTAGTTATCACCATTTTCCTTCTGGGCAAAGTAGCCAAGACTCTGGAGTATTGTAAGCACCAGCTCAAGAAGTAATAAAATGCCCTTCAACATTTCTGAGTCCTGATTGTCTCACATACATCCCAGTGATAGTTTTATATCTCTTTCACTCTTCTCTAGCTACCCAGTTGTGAATGATAATGTAATAATAATAACACTTATGATAAGTACAAATTTGCTCAGCTCAGCTCTTTATGTATTTTATCTCATTTAAGAGGCACAACGTTTCTGTGAGGTAGTAATTACTCTTATTCCCATTTCTCAGATGAGAAAAATGAGGCTGAGAGAGGGTAAGTCACTCAGACACAAAACCCGGGCTTCCTTTTAGCCATTATGTTGTTTTTGTCTCCAGATTGTGGAACTATATTTGGAAGCCATTTGTTTTTAATTTGTGATTTTTGATATGAAGTACTTAATATTCTAAAAATACTTGTAATATCCACCTGCTTCAGTAGTTGTTACCACCCTCTTTTCCAGCCTACCAATATGGTGGAGAGGAGAAGAGTAGTCCACCAAGGAACTAACTTTAAACCAGAGAACTGATCGAAGCCATTGGGGACACAAAGAAAAGCTGATGCCAAGAGAGGTCACTGAAATCCATCTCTGATTGTCCTCTTCCAGTGATTGCCGAGCTGGGTCTTTCTGACCATATCTGGGCCGCAAAGTACTAAAGAAAGGATTCCATTCCTGCAGAACCCCTTGGGTCACACTAGTTGCTTAGGGAAAGTATTGAACACACGTCTCTTATTTCTTGCCTTTAGCTTTTCCAGTGCAGTTGGGGTGGCTGCTCCAGTGGGGGTACCTGTCTCCCTTTCATACTTATCACACCTGGTTTCAGTGCTATTAGACACTGAGTTTCTGGTTTGCAGAAATGGACAGAATATCATTTCAGCATACTACTTCATGTAATATTTATATCATGTTTTCCTCCTTAGCTCAAAATAGGACTTTAAAATTGCCTACTGCATTGTTTTCCAACTTTAACTTATGAACTTATCTACCACTTTCCCTACAATATATAACCTCCAGCATAGCTAGATATACTGTAGCTAGATACAAGTTTGTTGGGCATACATTTCTGAAAACCTTCCCCTTCTAAAATAGTATGGTTTTTCTCTATTCCAGGTCCAGTCTGCTGAAATGGCCACTTTCCTTCTGAATCATCTCTTCCCTAACTATTCTGAAGGGATACAGGCATGTTCTCAGGGTGGGGACTTTATTGCTAGAATGAAAGCCCTTTTCTGAATATAAGGCTGATGCTTTATAACTTAGTGGTTGACAGTTGCAGCCAGGCTTCAGGTTCCCCCATCTATTATAGGACTCTGCTTCCAATGCTCAGTGCTTGGTGTGTATATTAGGGATGATTACCCTTTCCAACCTGCCCCAGCCCCTTCTTAAAAACCTCTCCTGCTTACTCTATAGCTGCAGACTGACCAGGAGTTAGCAAATTATAGCCTGTGAAAGATATCTGGCTCAAAACTTATTTTTGTAAATGAAGTTTTATTGGAACACAGCCATACCTCTTCATTTATGCATTGCCTGTGGCTGCTTTCATGCTATAACATCAGAGGTGAGTCATTTTGACAGAGAACACTTGGTTCCCAAAGTGTAAAATATTTACTATATGGCCCTTCACAGAAAAAAACTTTGCCAACTCTTAATGTAACTATTGCCATGACGCTCATCATGCACTACTATCATAACCCAATGGCCAACCCTCACTGGACCACCAGAACCAATCTGGAAGCTTGTCTCCTCTAATCAGATTCTCTCCCCAGGAATTTATGATGACATTAGTCAGGTGGTTAATTTGTAAGCAGAGTTAGGAAGCAGGTCCACATCAAGATTGAAGAATGAAGCCAATCTGTAGAGAGAAAGAGAGATGCTAGATCTTGTTTCCCTAAGAAAACAAACATGTTGGGAATAACAGCTGTGTTGGCTCCTTCTGACTTTCCTGTTCTTGGTCCTACTCTCTCAAAGGCCCAGCTGCATATTTTGACCTTGGATTTCAGGAGATAACCCTTTATGTTTCCAATAAATTCCCCTTTTCCCTTAAGCTCATTTTGTGACCAAGTCAGTGAGTTTAGGCTTTAGGTATGCTTAGGATTTTCATTCAACATCCTTTCTTTTATAAAGTTTGCTTCATCTTCCCTTGGCTGTACAATTCTCCTCTTGAACAGTTAAGCCCAGGGATAGCCTATGTGACAACAACATGAAGTAGACTGGCCGTTGATTCCTGTCCGGGGGAAGGGAGAGTACTGGTGGAAGAATAGGGTTAAGAGATGACTGCCTTGTGATAATTTGAGCATTTAACAATGAAAAACATTTCACTCTCTTTACTCTATGCTGTTGTGACAGTACAGTTGGAAAAATATTTTTTATTCATTTTACAATAACATGGACCTTCTTTTCCAACCTAATGTTTTTGGCCTTGCTAATCATGTGATGATTTTTTAGTAGTATTTGATTTTTTCAAATATATTCCCAAAAACACAGAGAAGAGGAAAAATCTCTGAACTTTGGAGGACTTCTCCAAAGGTCTAATCAACATGGGAAACAGCTGAGAGTTGACGATGATACTTTGCTTAAAGCAGATAGACATGGAGTCCTGTTGCTGGGCCTTTCTTTTCTTTTAGCATTGATTTGATTCATAATTTACTTTGAAATTTGGGCCTCATTCACTATTTTAAAAATAAGCAACATGCAAACAACCAACCAATAAGGTCATTGAGAGGCACAGTCATCAAAATTTCTCTATTAGGTTTATTTATTCTTTAAAAACCAAGGGCTAAAACTATGGAAAGAGCCAAGATGTCCATTCCATCAACAGATGAATGGATAAAGAAGATGTGGTATATATATATATACAACAGAATATTATGCAGCCATCAAAATGAATAAAATCTTGCCATTTGCAATGACATGGATGGAACTGGAGGGTATTATGCTGAGCGAAATAAGTCAATCAGAGAAAGACATGTATCATATGACCTCACTGATATGAGGAATTCTTAATTTCAGGAAACAAACTGAGGGTTGCTGGAGTGGTGGGGTGGGAGGGATGGGGTGGCTGGATGATAGACATTGGGGAGGGTATGTGCTATGGTGAGCTCTGTGAATTGTGTAAGACTGTTGAATCACAAACCTGTACCTCTGAAACAAATAATACATTATATGTTAAAAAAAAAGAAGAAGATAGTAGGAAGGGAAAAATGAAGGGGGGGAAATTGGAGGGGGAGATGAACCATGAGAGACTATAGACTCTGAGAAACAAACTGAGGGTTCTAGAGGGGAGGGGGGTGGGAGGATGGGTTAGCCTGGTGATGGGTATTAAAGAGGGCACATATTAAATGGAGCACTGGGTGTTATCTGGAAACAATGAATCATGGAACACTACATCAAAAACTAATGATGTAATGTATGGTGATTAACATAACATAATAAAATAAAAATAAATATATAAATAATAAAAAATAAAAACCGAGGGCTATAATCTTTTGTTCTTAGATAGAGATGAGATCTGATGAAGATATGGCCTGAGAAGAAAATGATAGAGTTTAGGGGACATAGCACTTACTGATCTCTGGGCACGTTCACACTTTTGTAGAATTTATAGAACTTCTAATTTTTCTTCTCTCTGATAGTATATGGAACTGCCCTCCTAGAATGCTTTGAATACAATTAACGGTTTACTTAAAAGGTTTTAAGCAATATTTCATGGGTTGTTGGAAACATTAAACTTAACTTCAGGGAAGAAACTCTGGCTATACCAAGAATCATGAGGGTTTTTGAACTTTAGCCAATGGAATACTTCATAATGCACTAATCTATTGACTAAAAACAAAACAAACAAACCAAAAAACCATAAAATTCTTGTGTCCACATTATTTAAATTTTTCAAGAAGCCTGAAATTTATTCCCTGTTACTTCACATATACCTGATAGATTGTAAGATGTATTTGTTGTTGTTGTTTGGATTTGTCTTTACTCAGTAACTTTAGGTAATATTTCAAAGGTATTTATATACCTTGTATTTATCTGCTGAATTTATTTTATTTCTTTAACAAACACATAGTGCCTTCTGTGTGTTAGGCACAGTACTTAAAATAAAAACAAACAGCTCATTTAATCCTCACAGCCATATGAGGTAAGGGCTATTATCTCTGTGTATAATTGAGGAAACTGAGGCATAGATTGATTAGAATAGCTTGCCCAAGGTCAAATAGTCAGTGAAATGGAGAATCCAGGATTTGAACCCAAATCATCTCTTATGTGTTAACTACTTGCATTAACTTCATTTTAGAAAAAGATACAGATATTACTCGTAGGAAATTACCTCTCACAGTACTTGTCCTGTAGAGTCAGAATCAGTCTCTCTTGAAACACGTGTCAAGGAATATACACATGTGAGTCAGTGAGCTCTCTTGGTCAGAGGTACAGCCATCAGCTACTTTTAACCACACCACTCTGTCCAGGGCAGAGCAAAAGAAGAAACTGGGCAACAGAATCAGTGACTTGCCAAGGTCAATGCCAATTTTGAACACTGTGTAATGTCAGCCCTCTTCTCTTTGAAGGCTAGATTTAGGTTAGGACAAAATGATCAGATGAGCAGTCCTCTATTCTAGACTACTTTTCTGGGCCTGATAAGGAGATTTACTTCAATCAACCCAATTGCCTTGCATTACCACACTAGCTTCAAATTGTCATATGAGTTAGAGGCAAATGTGCCCAATGTCTTAAGGGAAAAGTTCGTTTTGGAGGATTTTCTTTCCTGGCCAATTTCCTCTCGTTTCATTAATTTATTTGATTTTTACTATTATAAATTTAAGAGGAGGTTATTTGACTGAAGTCTGAGTTGAGCAGACTTATTTCCTATTTACCTTTTCCCAAGGGAAAAAAATGCAGACATCAGAATAATCTCAATGTTCTTTTTTCTCTTTTTCTCCCTCCTTCTTTCATCCCTCTTTCCCTTTCTTTCTCCTTTCCTCTTTCTCTCTGTTTCTTCATCTCAGGAAATAGATCCACTCAGTCCCCACTGTGGCAGGAACTCCTTTCAACATCAGGGATAACACGGAGATTTAGGTCATAATTCCCACTCTAAGGAGCTCAAAGTCTCATGGGAGCGACAGATGTCAAAACACAGACCTGGAAATCAATGAAATGAGCACCATAATGGGGATAGGCCCAGAGCCTGGTATGTCAGAGACAAGTTCGTTAAAACTATGCCAGGGGTCCTCACTAAAGAAATGAGTTAAGTATAGAAAACACTGGTAGGCCAAGAGGAGGGTTGAGAGGAAAGCCATCACCAATGCTGAATATCAAAGAAAAACCCACAAGTGGAGGCGAACAGTAATCATCTCAAGATCCTAAAATGATCAAAAGAAACAAGTATGAATAAATGAAAAAAATGTGTGGGAGATCCATTTTAATCTTACTTGACTGAGTCTTGCTACCACAGACTCCTTTGAAAGGAGCAGGAGTGACAAGGCTTCCACAGAGAACTTCTGTCAGCCCTGCTGATGTTGGGCTGCCTGGGACACCAAAGGAACACAGAGGAGATAGTGATTTATTCTGCCTGTGGGGACTGAAGAAATGCTGCTAAAGAGATAGGGTTTTTGTGAGGATCCACTCACTGAATATATATAAAACATGTAGCACGGTGGCTGGAACATGGTACACACTCTCCATGTGGTAGCATTCATTTGTTTATTTAGGGCGGGGGGGGCAGGTGCTTCCTATTTTTGGTCAAGAGGTTAAAAGAAAGTGAGGTAGTGTTGTTGGTGGACTTTCATTCTGCCTCATAAAGCAAGTCTGTCTGCAGCAGGAATGAATGAGACCAGCACCAGGGAGCAACAGGATGGAGATAGCTGTTCACCCATATATTAATGAGTCTATCTTTCTATTGATATTTACCTATTGTTGGACCAACAAATTACCTGACTAGTTTGGGTTGGAGCCTGTCACTCGCTGACAGAGGCCTGAGTGAATCAGTGTTTATTGGAGGGCACTTAAGGCTAATGGGATTAGTTAGGGATGGCTGATTGAGTTTGGGTTTCATCCTTTAAGTAATGCTATATTGTTAAAGTTTTCCAACATGGAATGACACAGACATGTGATCAAAAGACAACTCTGGTCACTGGATGGAGAATACAGTGATATTCAGGCTTTTTCATATCTATAGTTCCATCTGTGCTTATTTCAAAATTATGTTATGAAGCTGTATTTGGTGGACTGTTACTATAATAGAGTTCCTTCCCACATGACTCTCTACAGAGATAACTACACTGATTCTGAGTTTGATCCTCTTTAAAAGTAACAATGATGAACTTGTGTGCATCGAGGGGTAAGATTTGACTCAAGAAGGAATTGCCTTTAACTTGCAAGCGTTGAGTTTTCTCATGAGAAACACTGAACATTTACACAATGTCATGCCACTGAGCTGAGCTGCTTTGGAAGGATTTGAGGGGCTTCGGGTTCTACTTTATTATGGCAATATACTTCTAACCTAACTTTAGTTTCTTCTCTGTTTTAATTACTCTTCCAGATGGAGCCTCTGAAAATAGTACTCTGAGTATATCACTTCCCCAACTGAGAAGTTTCAGTGGTTCTCTTATCTGTTGAATAAAATACAAAATTTTCAGCGTGACTTTGAGGTTACAGTCTGGTTCCTATTGTAGTTGGTTAGCAAGTATTTTATTAAGTGCCTACTGTGTGCCAGGAACAGGCTAGAACATTTCCAACAGAAATGTAATGAGTCAATACATAATTTAAAATTCTTTACTAGCAGCATTAAAAAAAGTAAAAATAAATAGGTAGACTTAATTTAAATAATACATTGCTTTAATCCAACATATATACAATGTCAAAATGTAATTAATATTAAAATTGTTAATAAGATATTTTACCTTCTTTTTAAATACATTTCAGGAATCCAGTATGTATTTTATACTTACATCACATCTTCATTCAGATAGTAAATTTTCATTGAAAACCCTAAACTGGTATTTAGATTTCATAAGATATACAGTTGGAAAAGTAGACCCACACATCTAAGTTTCTCTAAACATACTTAAAATTCTTCCATAACTGAATTGAGTATCAGTCTTTAGATTTAAATTTTCATTAATTGAAATGAAATAAGATTTAAAATTCAGTTGCTTCGTCTTTCTAGCCACATTTCAGGAGCCACCTGTGTCTCATAGCTGCTGATTAAACAGCACAGTTCTAGAAACACAGGCCCTATGTCCATGGGGTTTACATCAACTCACCTTGCCAGCTCTTTCTTCTGCTTCTTCCCTACATGTCAAATGGATTATACCCTATCTCCCGACTTTTGTTCCTACTGTTCCAGGTAAGCTTGTTTCATCCTTCAAAAGGTGCACTTCTCACCTGTTGAAGTTCTGGCTACCTTCACAGCTTAGCTCCAAAGTCAACCTACCCAGGGAAATCCTTCTTGGTCATCTAAGCAAGAAGTGTTCTGCATTCTCTGAACATTTTCAGTGCTTGGTTACACCTTTGTTTTGACACTGATCACATGCTACCCTGTGGTCTTGGGAGTCAATAAACCCAGGTTCGGTATCTGGTCTACCACTCACTGGCTGTGTGATCTCAGGTGACTTCCTTAACTTTCCGAAACGTCCATTTTATCCTTTGTAAAATGAGGTTGTTAGGGTGAGATAATGCTGAAACAATGCTTACTTAGCTCAGCACTCAATCTATAGTAGTAGTAGTCATATATGGTCCTTATCTCCTTAAGTATAGTGATTTACAAATAATATTATTAGTAGTAATAATGATAATAATAACAATGATAATAGGTTTGTGTTAGGTACTATTCAATTGCATTACCTGTCATATTCAACTCCTCCTCCCCCAATTATTGTTGGCATGAAGTATTGTTATACTCATTTTATAGATGAGGGAACTAAAGCAGAAAGGAATTAACTGACTCACCTAATGTCACACAGTCAGGAAGAAATGCAGTTAGATTTAAATAATAGAAATAATGGAATATAGTTTGAATAGATTTCATTAATATTTTATCTCATGTAGTTTGGGAGGTGATAAAGAAGAGTTGGCAAAGGATCTGGAATCAGACAGATCTGAGTCTGAATGCTATCATTGATCAGGGGTTGGGAAACCCCCTTAACCCTCTGAACCTCCAATTCCTGCTCTGTAGAATGCGCATGATGGGACCCACCAAGAAGTACATAATGTAGACACTAAGTACAAAGTATTTGGCTGTTAAATTCAAGTTTCACCTTTGAAATTCCTAGCTTTGCAACAGTTAGCAAGTTACTTAGTTGCTATGCATCAGTTTCCTCATCTGAAAAATGGGAAAAATAATAATACTAAACTCATAGATTTGTTCTAAAGATTAAATGATGCAATCCATATGAACACTCACAATTACATCTAGACATAATAAGCACTCAGTAGGTATTAGTTATTACTGTTACTATTCCAAGGCAGGGCCTAGTGTAGATAGAGCACTAAACAAATTTAGTTAATTCTCTGTTTCTTTTCCCCTATCTTTCCTCCTTGTATTTATATCCTTATATTTGTATCCTTTTTAGAATATAGTACTAAATCTTGTATATGCTGTGTACTCAATAGATATTTAGCTGAATGAATGGAATGTCTTAACCAGCATTTTATATTATTTGTATTTTACACAAGTACATCAATATTATTTTCAGAAAGTGTAAAATAATTGCATGTGAACTAGAGATCGTAAACTGTTACTAGTACATAATATTTTATATTTCCCTTGGGCTTGCAGTGATTTTAGTTATGTTTGAGGCATTTGGAATTTCATATGCATAAAACTTCCTGTTATTCAGTCAATATAGTCCTCTGTCCAATTCTGATAATCTCAAATTAGAATATCTTTCCAATTCAACCACAGTACAAGACTGTATTGAAAATGAATTCATAAGGGAGGCAAATATTGTCATAAGCAGCGATAAAAGGACTTGAATAATGTAAAATGTTACAGCAGAAACTGTAGAGTTATAATGAATATTATATATATTGTGCTTTATTTCTAGGTCTTAGATATGACCTTCCTCCTGTCCTGAATCTTTTTTATTGTGCTCCCAACTTCACTTAGCAATTGTTATGATCTGTTCAATCTCTGAGCAAAATCATTCACCTCATTTTTAAGAACCTAGATTTCTCCCTCTGTTTCTCTTCAGACTTTTATTTTGACTCAGCCTTTCCTAAATTAAAATTATGTACATTATGGTGTGTATCTTGTTCTTATATACTGGTATGACGGAAATTGTAAAAAACTCAGTAATCACTTTTTGACCATAAACTAAGTGTATATAGCCCTTTCCCAGGCACTGTGGATCAGGAAGAGGACAGTCCTTGACATTTTGGAACCCAGAGCCTAGTAGTGATGGTAACATCAGTGCAAATACAAATCTAAAACAAAGCAGGTGACAGTATGTTCTATCGTAATAGAATCAACAAGTCATTTGAATGTGGGGAGGGCAAGAACAGTTCCATTGACAAGGAGTAAGTAAGAAGGCAGACTTCACAATGGAATTGAGCCATGTCTTGCTTCGCTGGTAAGACTTCCACCTGAGAGGCAGGCTGAGGGAGTGTCTTGAACAAAGACATAAAAAGGGAAGAAAACAGTAAGTAGACAGTCAGTAAGATGAGGTCAACAGGTGAGGTCAGGTCACAGGTTGGGAAGAAAATCAATTCTCCAGTTGTGGAGAATTGTCAGGCTCTATTCCGTGGTTTATTTTGATAATTTGAGATGTTTTGAAATAAAAGTCAATGTTTTAGAAACATTGAAAGTTTTTAGTTTATTTCATCATGATTTACCAATTCTTAATCAAACCTATTATTTGGTCCTGCATGTCACTTAATGAAGATATTCATACATATTTTTAAAACTGAAAATAATTTGAAACCTGTGCAGCTTTAAGGCTTTTCTCTTTTCTTTACTTTACTTTTCTTTTCTTTTTTTCTCTTCTTCTCTTCTCTTCTCTTCTTTCCTTCCTTCCTTCCTTTTGGTTGATATGTGAATTAAAGCTCTGCTCAGGAATGTTTTTTTTTTTTATTTTTTTTTTATTTTTAAGATTTTATTTATTTGCGAGAGAGACAATGAGAGACAGAGAGCATGAGAGGGAGGAGGGTCAGAGGGAGAAGCAGACTCCCTGCTGAGCAGGGAGCCTGATGTGGGATTCGATCCTGGGACTCCAGGATCATGACCTGAGCCGAAGGCAGTCGCTTAACCAACTGAGCCACCCAGGCGCCCATCTGCTCAGGAATGTATTTTAATAACATGATTCCACATAGTAAATCAAGTGATTATTTTGAAAATCTATCTTTCCCACTATTTATTATATTATAGGGTTTTTTTTTTTTATTGAGAATGCACAAAGGTTTCTGTATTATGCTAAGTGATTGTATTTGTCTTCTATTGCTGTGTAACAAGTTATTACAAACTTAGCAGCTAAAAACATTTAATACTTCACAGATATGTAGGTTAGAAGTCCAGGTACAGGACAGCTGGGGGCTCTGCTCAAGGTCCTTCTGTGCCAGGCAGAAGTCAAGGTGTCAGCCTGATTGCATTCTCATCTGGAGCTCAGAGTCCTCTCAAATCTTTTCAGGTTATTAGCTGAATACAATTCCTTGTGGTTGTAAGAATGATGTTCCCATTTTCTTGCTGATTGTCCTCAATGGGCCACTCTCATCTTCCAGAGGTCACCCTCAGTTCCTAGCCACATGGCAGGAACTGTCTCTTCTCACAATGACAGCACACTTCTTCCTACTCCCCAGGGAAAACCATCGAGTTTGCAAACTTCTAGATTTTTACCTGTGCATATGCGTGTCTAAAAATACGTATAAAAATAAAATCATACAATTCATTAGGAACATTTTACATGCCAATAAACACGGATTGAATTAATTTATTGACCAAATAGTATCCCCATGATATAGCTGCACTGATTTATTTAATTCATTACTTTATTTTAATTTTCATTATTACAAATAAAGCTGGAATCCCCATATATATTGTAAACATCCTTGTGCATTCCAGCAGGATAGATTTTAAGCTCCTTAAATACCAAACCGGCCACTGCCGGTAGACACCACTGAAAGTTATGGTAACCGTCACATTTAAGACAATCTCTATGTTGGTGTTGAGACAGGTTGCAATAAAACCCATAATACTTCTGTACGGTTGTTCATATTATTAGTAAAATCCACAGTTTGGAACAGTGCCTGAAAGGATACAGTGTAAAGTTAATGGTCCCACACCTCTAGCATGTGTGTGATTCTAATTTTTCAATTTTATGTGTCAACTTGACTAGATTACAGAGAACCCAGATATTTGGGCAAATATTTTTCCTAGGTATGTTTGTGAGGGTGTTTCTGGATGCAATTAATGTTTGAATCAGTGGACTGAATAAAGCAGAATTTTCTCCCTAATGTGGGTGGACCTCATGCGATCCGTTGAAGGCCTAAATAGAACAAAAAGGCTGAGTGAAAGGGAATTCCTCCTGTGGGCTTGCCTGCCTGCCTGCCTTTGAGCTGAGACATTAGTTTTTTCCTACCTTCAAACTTGAACTGAAACATAGTCTCTTTCTGGGTCTAGAGGCTGCTGGCCTTCAGACTGCAACTACATTAGCTCTCCAACTTGTGACTACAGACCTTGGAACTTGTCAGCGTCCATAATCATGTGAGTCAATTCCCTATTCTCTCTGTCTCTCTGTGTGTGTGTCTCTCTCTCTTTCTCTGTCTTTTGCTCTCTCTCTCTTTTTCTCCTTCTTTCTCTCTCTCACCCTGTATCCCCCGCCCCACCCCTGGCCTCTCTCCACCCTTTTGGTCTCTGCAGGACCTTAGTACGATGCGCTTTACTTGTGGGTGGAATAGTTCATGTGTTGGAATGTTAACACCTGCCAACATTTAGTTTCACAGGCAGACAGAAACACAGTATACCACAACCAGGGGACCTTCGGTTTCCTCATTTAAAGAGGGGGTGGAAATCTCTTGTTCTAGTATCTGAACAGCATGGAGTCTCAGTTTCCTCATCTGTACAAAAAGGGCTTAGTTGTAAGGTTTAAATGAGATACTTTCATGGACCATGGTGCATGTTAAGTGCTTCATAAAATGTTAGTGTTTTTCTTTTCTTAGAATCTTAAAAAGTGGGCAGATGGATTATTTCATATGTCCTCAGAAGCTGGGCATCAAGATTCCTTCATTAGAGGCCATGTCCACTGTGTGCCAACAATTCTTGAGAGTGAGTTTACACTGCCTACTGTTGCTGAGTAATTTTGTAACAATATCCCATTCTCAAACACATGGGGTGGTACTGACTAACTGCCACGGAAATAAAGGATGACTAGGTCTTCAATAAAAAGAGAGTTTTATTGCTGTAAATATGATCTGGCTTAACCCCACCCTGAATCACTGCAGCTCATAAGTACAGGAATACCAAAGATACATGAATGCTAACCCTAAAGTGGGGAGTCCCCAGCACTTATGTATGATGTAGGAGCATAGGTCAGATCATTCATGCATTTCTATTTAAATGCATGTGTATTATCAGGCTCTCTTCCCTCCAAATAAACTGAATGGTGAAAGTCTTTATTGCACGTTCAGCACAGAAAAGAAAATGACTCTCTATTTGATTGAATTAAAAATTAATTAGCTATATCTTAAAAAAATGGAATACAGAATTCTTGTTAAGAGATTTAAAAACATTTGAGTACATTTAGAATTCTATTTGTTAACTTAAAGTCCTGCAAAAAGTTCATCTCCAGATGCTCTGCATCTCTAGAATTTTAATTTGATTTTGATTTTAATCTTGTTTTACTTACATTGGTCCTTACCTTTTAACTATTAGCACTTGTTAGAAATGTCAAGTATTATACTTGCTGCAGTTATAATGCCTTTTTTTAGAATGATCCATTTTAATTGCATAATTGCCAGATAAATGGCTTTGTGGTTGTTGACATGTATTCAGTGATTGGTTGTTCATGAAATGTTGATATTTGCTTCACTTGTTTACTCCTTCAATCATAAACCAGGCATTTCTTCCTTTCTTTGGAAGCTGGAAATATGCTATGAACATTGAGTCGTAAGTTAAAAAGGCCTTCATTCTTTTTCATCCTTCTTTGGGTTGTTGGAGTCTAAATTTGTCTTGCTTTAGTCCTGTACAGACTCCTAATAATAAAGTGTCTTCACTTTATCTGTTGTAGCCGCCAAGGTCTGCTAACAAGAAGAAAGCATTGGTTAACTAAAAGAACATGGATTTGATTTAAAGAAAATTCTGGATTCAAAATCCAAACTCTACTTCTTCATGGCTATATTACTTTGGGCAATCATTTACCCTCTTAAACCATGTGTCCCTTCAACTATAAAATGGACTGTAATGGCTACTATGCAGATTTTTGATGAGTATAAAAATAGTTATCTATCTATCTATCTATCATCTATCTATCTATCTATCTATCTATCTATCTATCTATCTATCATCTATCATCTATCTCTTTCATCTATCAAAACATGGCACCTGACTGTGTGTAAATACTTTACTCAAACTAGGAACAAGTTACCAAAGGCTTTGGCTAATATCAGTGATTTTTTAGTATCTAAGAGGAGTCTGATCTAAAGGAGGATCTATTGCCCAAATGATGTTTGAGAAGTAAGGCTAAGAGATCCAGAAGTAGCTAAAGTCATCAGTGTTCCATTTTTTCCAAGAATGACTTCCATGTCCAGCCTAGGCATGGTCTCTTCCAGGCAGTCCCCTGCCTCATCTTCTCTCTACCACAGACAACCATCTTGAATACTTAAGGCTGTTCTTGACCTCCATTCTCTCAGCAACACCCTAAATTAAATTTTAAGGAGCTGCCGGCAGGATGTTCTTTGCTAATCTCTAGTCCTGTCAAGTGACTTAGGTAGAAGCCTATTTTCTTTAATGTAGCTATTGATACGATTGTGTTGAGGTCTGCTATCTTGCTATTTATATTTTGACATTTCTTTTTTGCTTCTTCTGTTTCTCCTTTCTTGCATTCTTTTATGTTAAAAAATTATTTTAGTATACTATTTTAATTCCTCTCCAGGTTTGTTCTTATGTATATTTTCATTATCTGTTACTGGTTTCTGTAGGGATTATAATCTGTATTTTTAACTCATTATAATCTTCCAAGATTTAACACTGAAGGTTCTGTTTCTGGGTAAGATGGAATAAATATGTTAAAATTCTTCTTCCACTGAAAGCAGCTATGAAAACCTAAGGGAAAAGATGAGTAGCTTTCCTTGAACAGAACTCTGAAAAGTAAATATTAGCATGTCAATCGGGAAAGAATACCAGATTCTGAAGTACTACTGAGCTGGCAGAGAGTCTGCCATTTTTCCCCTCCAGTATCTCCCAGCCTGAACTCAGCAGCAGTCTGAAACCCTGACATGAGCATTGTGGGACATAAAGAGAAGGATCTTGGAGAAATTCTCCAGTTCTGGCTTGAGGAATAGAAAATGGAAATGTTAAAGCTCCAGAAAGAGATGGGGGAAATTGCCAGGTCTTGTCCATTTGGGCTTCTATAACAAAAATACCAAAGACTGGGCAGCTTATAAACAGAAGAAATTTATTTCTCACAGTACTGGAGGCTGGGAAGTCCAAGATCAAAGCACCAGCAGATTTGGTGTCTGGTGAAGGCCCTCTTCCAGGTTGCAGACCGCTGACTTCTCTCTGTATCCTCAGTGGAGGAAGAGGTAAGGGAGCTCTCTGGTGTCTCTTTTATAAGGGCACTGATCCCATTCATGAGGCTCTGCCCTCATGACCTACTCACTTCTCCAAGGTTCCTATACCATTCTCGAAATCTTCTAATACCTCGTCTTTAAAGTTAGGATTTCAACATATGAATTTTGAGGTGATACAAACATTCAGGTCATAGTGCCCATTTTTTCCCCTCTCCCTTTACTCTGTTCTCAAATCCCCGGGACCAGGCTCTTGGGCAGTGAGGGCAGGGGCATGCTAGGAGAAGCAACCTTCCTCTCCTTTTGGTAGAACTGTGGCTCCATGAGGACATGGCTGAAGCCTGTTGGTTTTTTACCTTCCTGTTTCTGTGGCCTCCCTCCACGTGGGACAGGATGTAGTACAATTATAGATGTGAGAAGTCTCTGGTCAGGGGATGGAAAAGAGGAGCCACAGGAAGTCAGAAACCACTGGAGAATGAGCAGAAAAGGAGAAGCATGAGAAGATGTACCCCTGGGCTTCTCCTTGACCTGCATTAGTAGGAACCTGATCATTATAAGCACACCAATGGCTTTGAGAACAAAGGTATAGACATACAGTTATTTCTCAAATACAGTGGTCTTATTTGAGAAATAAGATACAGAGCACCACTAGGTAGCTAACATGTAGGGCAAATGCCAATAGTACTACAAATGGGGTTGCTAGATTTAGCAAATACAAATACAGTTGAATTTGAATTTCAGATAAACAAAAAATATATATTTTTTTAGTATATGTATATCTCATGCAATATTTGGCAGTCTGTACTTCATCTGGCAGCCCTAACTGCACAGACATTGATAATTGAACTGACTTTGGAACTATAGGCCATGAGGAACTTGTGGAATGAAACTAACCAAGTCAAGTGTCTGCTAAAACAAAAACACGGTATTTCCCACAGGGTTTAAACAAGATTTAGATTTTCATAAGGGAATATTCAAAACATCCAAAATACAATAAAAAAAAAATCATTCTGCATGCAAAGACCACAAAAAACATCTCAACTTTCATGGGGAAAGATGACTAACAGAGGTCAATGGCAAGATAAGAATTACCTGACAAAGACTTTAAAGCAGCTATTATAAAATTTTGGAAGAGTAACTACAAATATTCTTGAAGAAATAAGTTAAAAATAAAAGAATTGACAAGGAAATACACAATATAAAGAAGAACCAAATGGAAATTTAGACTGAAAAATACAAAAACTGATAAATATTTTGGAACATCAAGAACAAACGAAGAGAAACAAAATTACTAAATATAGTGAGGAAATCTTCTCTTGAGTTCTTTAAAATACATTTGGCATTTGAGAGCAAAAAGAATAATATTGTCTGATGGGGTTTTCAAAGTATATGAATACAATATACATGACAACTATAACACAAAGAAGGGAGAATAATAGGACCTGTATAATGGTAAGATTTCTATATTACAATTGAAATGGCAAAATAGGACGCTAAATAAAGTGTCAAAAGTTAAGTATGTGTTTTTCAGTTACTAGAACAATTGCTAAAAAATACAAAGACAATCAAAATTGTAATAGACAAATTAAAATGGAATCCTAAAAGCATTAAATTACTTGCAGTGAAGTATTATATATATCTATAACATAGATATAGTTTCATGCCAACAATACAAGGTTATAATTTTTACTTTTTTTTTTTTTTAATTTATTTATTTGACAGAGAGATAGCACAAGTAGGCAGAGCGGCAGACAGAGGGAAAGGGAGAAGCAGGCTCTCTGCTGAGCAGGGAGCCCGATGTGGGGCTCGATCCCAGGAGCCTGGGATCATGACCTGAGCCGAAGGCAGCCGCTTAACCGACTGAACCACCCAGGCGCCCCATAATTTTTACTTTTAAATATCATATGGCTTTTAAAGAAATTTAGAGAAGAAAAGAAATACATACATATATATAGACATATGTATGTGTAGTCTTTTGTATTTACCCACGGAAGAGGCTAAGATCCAATGGTTTGCACCAAACCAGAAAAGCGAAATCAAAGAGCTTCCTAGAGGAGGTGATAAAGTGAAGAAAGAATGATGATGTACTTGGGGAAGCTCCCATTAGTTTAGTATGAATGGGACAAATGTATTGAGTCAGGAGTGATGAGAGGTAAGACAAGAGAGGTGGACAGAAACCAGAAAATGAAAGAACTTTGTGGGATTTTCCTTTCTCTTTCGTCTGGTAAGCTTTTCATCCAAGGTTTCCATGAAGAGTTTCCCTCATGTTATAACCTGTGCAGTTAACACAGTGCCTGGCATATGAGCAAATATTGATTGAATGAATAAATGAAATGAGTGTTCTGAATAAGGGTACTTCTCCCATTCTGACTTTATACTCATCTCCTCACTCTGATGCTTTATAACTTTTTTCCTTTTTTCACAATCCCTTCTTCCCTATATCCTTAGTCAATGACCTGTAAGGTATATAGTCTCAGCTTCTATGCCAGTGGGGAGAGGTCTCCCTATGTGGCAAGGCATGCATGCTCTTGGGAACAATGTATGGGGCTACCATTTTTTAGAGATCCTGTTGAGACTTGATAACTTTCTTTTGGCAATAAGGTTGATAATGGTTGATACTCCTATTTTCCTATAAAGCAGCTAAGCTCAAATGCTCCTCCTGCCTGCCCCCAACTACACACACACACACACACACACACACACACACACACACACACTTTATTAAACCAGCTTTCTTTAAACTTCAGAGTAGCTGATCTGGAAGAGAGAAAGACAGAAAAAGAGAATCTGGGAAAACAGGAATCAGAGAGAGAATAATTTTAAACGAAGTTATAAAACAATGTTTTCCCAAACCTTTCTGCTAGCATGGTTGACTGCGACATACAAGTTCTACAAAACTCCTTCAAATCTTGGCCGGTACTTACCAGGCTGCAGTATTTTTCAGGAATGCTAATTGTGCGGAGCAGAAGGCCTTGTACCCTGCCAGGGTCTAGTTAATTATCAGTGACTAGCATTAAAAGTATTAATTTGATTTGAAAAGTCTCAAGTTAGTTTGGGAGACGATTTCCTCCAACATTGAGAATATCTTGTTTGAATAGTTCCTGAATTTTTAAATTAGCTAATTAATTTATCATTAAAATTTCATTTGTAAAGTCATTTTCTTTTCTTTTTTTTTTAAGATTTTATGTATTTATTTGAGAGAGAGAGAGAGAGCATGCAAGTGGGGAGAGGAGCAGAGGGTTAAAGGGAGAGAGAGGGAGGCAGAGGGAGAGAAATCTCAAGTAGACTTCACACTGAGCACAGAGCCCGACGCAGGGCTTGATCTCACAACCCTGAGATCAATACCTGAGCTGAAACCAAGAGTTGGATGCTTAACCAACTGAGCCACCCAGGTGCCCCCCCTAAAGTCATTTTATTTTCTAAGGTAAGATCTTGATTTTAGATTTTTCTCCTGTCTTTAGTCTCAAGAACCCTAAATAAGTAAATTCTATACAATAAAAAACCCAGTTTTGAAGACTGTTATAAAGTCTGGTTATAGAGTAATGTGGTCCAGGTCATTTAGAAATTGGGTATCTTCAACTGGGAATGCATGGCTCATTTTTACTTCTACCAGCTGTTATAGAGTAGCAAAACCAAAGAAACAGAAAAACGCTAAGGCAATTTCCTTTAAATTGTAGGGTTAAAAAATAATTGAGGAAACTTACCCAAAAATCAGTTCCCTTAAATGTGGTTTATTGCAATTTTAATTTTTTATGGTTACATTTTAACTTTTATCTCATAAATTAAATATTAACAGTTATGCCTAAGCTGGAAATATTTTATCCACTTATGAAAATGCATTGACTAACACTAATTAAATTTGTTTAATCAAGCTTAACAATGCTGCATGCTGTTACCAGAAAGTGAGTACCATACACATTTCCCAAAGTGCTCAAGCTAGAACACCACAGACTCTTTCTATTGGGGTATCCAAGGGTACAGCCATCTGTTATTTACTCTAATTTTTAATAAAAGTTATTATTCATCTTTATTGCTAATCATTTATGTTGCAAAGAAAACACATTTTATGATTATTATTATCATTTTAACTCCACTATAGCCAAGGAGACACAAAGGAAAATGGTTTGCATTCAACAGTGCAACACTAATGTTTGCAAATGGTTTAGCTTCAGAGGCAGGAAGACATAGGTATTATGCAGGTAATACCTAATATCAAATTATACACAGTAACATTTAATCACATTGCCCTAATACCTTCAGCACAATGAGCTTTTCCCCAGTGCAATAGGAAAATGTGATCACCCTTAATGCCCTGAAGGACAAGACAGTGGCTGTATCATTCTTTATCGTGTATTGCTTTTGTTTATAGCTAATCACATTTAGACTATTTTAACCCGGGCCCTAAAGATATACAATAAATCATACCTGATAGAGCAAGACTAAAACCTGTTGGGATTGCCTTCAAGCCGCACTGAGCACAGAGAAAAAAAAAAGCCCACGGATTGAGATAGGTGGGGTCCACTTCAGAATGAAGAGAGGTGAAGAAAGTTCTGTGAAGAGAAATTGTGCCTTAGGGACACTTAGTGGGATATCGTGGTGCCTCCAATGATTCTCTCCAATACCTTGGTATGGGCAACTGACTCCAGGGTCACATTTTGAGATGGTACCCAGGAAGGTTCACAGTGCCGGCAAAGAGGGATATGATATATGCAGGTCGAGTATTAAGGGGTCAGAAGGAAAGATAATACTAAAGCCTAACATTTACTGCTCACCGTGTGTAAGACACTGGGTTAGGCACCCGATGTGCGTCATCTTACCTTCCCATTGACCCTCTGAGGTAACCGCTCTCATACAAATGTTTTAGATAAAGGCACAGGCTAAGAGGAGTTATAACATCTCCACGGTCCCACGGAAGCGAGAGTCACGGCCTGCAGGTCTGAGGCTGTGTTCTTACTCACTTTGGTATTCAAGTGAGCTAACTAGGAGAATAAGTCATCAACCAATATTTTCCAAACTTACTGGAGGGAAGGGGCACGTTTCACAGAAGGTACTTAATGACTGCCCTTCTGGAAAGTACTAAAGTTAAGGTTGAGCTTGGTAATAAGAGTCCACAGCAGGTGTGATACAGAGATCATGGCAAAGTTAGGGAATGACCTGGATTTCTGAAAAGGAACAAATGTTGCAATAACTTCAGTATGTCTTGCCAAGGCCGTGGGACCAGGGACACCCCAGTTTCAGGGGCAGCATTTATTCCGGAAGGAATGGGTGTCCCAAATGTTCATGGGAAGAAGTGGTTGGTTGAGGTGGTGCCTTTCTCTTGCTAGTGCTGGGGGTTAGCGGAGCTGATGCTCTAAATCTCCTGACGCCTGACACGTGAAGCATTCCCCAGAGGCACCCTAGCATGGAGGGCATGAGACAAGCCAGAGTGACACACAGTCCAGTAGCCCAGGCGCTCCAAAGGAAAGAAGTGTCGGGTGAACCACAGCCATTTCCTCAAGTTTCTTAGTGAATAGGAATCCTCTGGGCATTTTTTATAGGGATTCATCTATGCAGAGAATTTGGAACGCGTGTCAGAATGTGTAATCCCACTCAATATCATCTGCAGCCATCTCATGAGAGACTTGAATTAAAGATACCTTCTGGGGATGCCTGGGTGGCTCAGATGATTAAGCGTCTGCCTTCGGCTCAGGTCGTGATCTCCAGGTCCTGGGATCGAGCCCCATGTCTGGCTCCCTGCTCCCTCTGCCTCTCACCCTGCTTGTGTTCTGTCTCTCTGTCTCTCTCTCAAATGAATAAATTAAAAAAAAAAAAAAAAGAATTATCTTCAAGATAGTTAAAAAAAAAAAAGATACCTTCTAAACTTGTTCCATATAGAAACTGAAACTGGAGAAATGTCTCTGACTGGTGGAGTCAGATTTTGATACCTCAAATGATAAAGGCCATATAAGTTGCTCTCATTTATACATGCTGTTTTAATGAACCTTATTTCTGTTGGAATATGCTCAAGCAATGACTGAGCAGAGTAAGGTTGGGAGAGGAAGATGGCGAGAGGAGGGACCGCCTCCCGTGCTTTTCCTTTAGCGTGTTGGCATTGGATAAGAGATACCAAAATGTGTATAACTGTTTCCCTGCCCTTGAGGAGCTGATAATTAGCTAGGTGATAGCAGGTGAATAGGTTGTAAAATAAAACAAGTGTAGCATAAAGATGTCAATTATTCCCAGAACTTACTAACAGAAACTTTTAGGTCTTGCTTTTCAAAAAATCACTTTCCTGGTGTTTGAGCTTTCTGGAAAACAGAGAGTTGCCAAGTAGGCCATTCTTAGCACAGCTGTGCCCATGTTTAGAAACATTCATTATTGTTTTCCTTGTTCTGCACTGAACCCAAAACAAATTAATCCTCTTAAGAAAAAGGGAGCCTCTGGGTTTTGGGTTTCCCTTTCAAAGGGTTGAGCATATAGAGGGATCTGGTGTTGGAGAGTACTCCCCACCCTCTGCCTTCCTCTAGTGGACCTGCTGGAAGCTTACTCTCTGCTATCCGTTTCGTTGAAGTCCTGGAATGGAGTTTGGGAAAACCCTTTCCTCCTTTCAGCTCAACAGAGCATGATGGCTGAGGGCTCTTGAGCTCAGAGCCAGCCTCTTTGTACTTGAATTCAGGCTCCATCATTTCTTACCTGTGTCATGCTGGGAAGTAAGCTCTCTGAGCTTCAGTGCATTGGACCACCAAATAAGAATGTTTGTTTCTCCTCCTAGGCTTGCTGTAAGCACGAAATGAGATAATATATACAAACCAACTAGCAAAAGTCATGTAAATATTCCATAAAAATTATCTGCCAGAGTTTTCATTATGATTGCAAGATATATGGCTAATTAATATGAGAACTGATAAGCCAAAATGTACATAGACCTGAAGCTGCAATTCTGAGGATTTTCTAGGATTCTTCCTGGCATCTGCATAGTACCCTGTGGATCTAATCCCAGACAAGTTTTTTCCCCAATGAATTCAATATTAAATGATGCTGGTTTGTAGGTGGGACATACTAATTTTCTCCTGTATTTACTTACACGGTTCATAGGACATTAATAGTAAAAAAAAATCTTCTTGACTTTTCATGCACAGCAGATACAGACCAAACCCAGTTAAAATAAGAAAAAAGAGACTTCAATATTTTCTCTTTAAAAGGTAGCTGCTAGAATTTAAAAAGCTCGTTCTTACTAACTATGCATACCTAAAACCATAAGGACATGTAAAAATACAAACTTTTTTTTCCATAATCCCAGCCCTCAGTTCTTTAAAAAAAAAATTTGTGCCCAGAGAATCAGCATTACCAGAAGGCAATATTTATAGAAGTGGCAAGTCAGCCAGCCCAGCTGTCATTAACACTTATCATATCATCTGAGCATAACCCTCCTTAGAGCACCTGGCAGTGAGGAGAATTATAATCACATAAATACAATGAACTATATATTTTAAAGTGTGTGTATGCCTGCATGTATTTGAGCCCTTTGATCTTGTTTGACACAAACCGTAGTTCAAAACTCCGACTTCTGAGGACCCATGCAACTAAGCTTGGTGTGGGTTAAAACTAAGTTACATAGGATGAGCAATCGTGCGAATGGCATTTTACCAGAGTCCACTTTGTATCAGATGGTGCCTTTTATCAGGTTATGGCTGAAGGCAGGATGGAAACCATTACAAACAGCGAGCTGTGGCCAAAGCAAGGACTGCCCAGCTTTGCCTCAATGTTGTGCTCTGGAAACTTCCAATCCAGCTTTCTCCCTGATTCTAGGAGGCCCCTGATGCTATTACCACAAAATTCACATCCGTATTCTGGTTTATTCCTTTGTTCTTGCCTTTTCTGACCCTGTGATTGACATTATCTTGATCACACTCCATTGGTGTTGGAGGCCTTTCACTCTTGATCTATTGGCATTTGCTCTTTTTACAACCATGGGCCCCTCTGAGTCGCCAACCAGAAATGTGCAAAGTCTCTGCTGATAGTAACTGCCAATATGGAGCCTGAGGCCTACATTTTTCTTGGTTTCCTACTCATCCACCTCCATTTGGATTGGTTCTGAGCTATATATTCTTTTTAGTAGCTGCCCTGTCCCGAGAAGAAATAGGGATATAAAACTGGAGTAGCACAGAAGGATTATTTGAATGAGACTGGACAAGCTAATTCACATAAAATCCCTAACCCAGATCCAGGCACCCGGAAAGATTTTGGCCAAGAGGGCATAGTAGGTTTTAGAACAGTGTGTTTGGTTGTTTTCTGCTGTAATGGCATAGTAGGTTTGCAAAATGGCTCCTGACTTAGGTTTGGTCCAATGCAAAAACTATTGCTTAATTGTTGTTGGAGAACATTAAATCACACCACGTAGTTCGCTTTCACTTCATTTTCCTGTGAAACCAGTTCTCATTTGTCCTTACAGACTTTCACATATTTGCTTTTCTCTCACTGAAGCCTAGCCGAAAAGAGTGGGATTTATTTGCCTCTTTTTGTGGACTGAATGTTTGTGTGCCCACCACCCCCAAATTCATATGTTGAAGTCCTAATCCCCAGGGTGATGGCATTGGGACTTGGGGCCTTTGAGGATGGAACCAAAGATGGCCATCTGCAAACCAGGAAGCCAGCCCTCACCAGACACTGGATCTGCCGGTATCTTCATCTTGGACCTTCCAGCTTCTAGAACCTTGAGAAATAAATGTTTGTTCTTCAAGCCACCCATGTTTCTGGTATTCTGTTATAGCAGCCCAAAATGATTAAAATACCTATTTTGATTCTAAAGCATGTTTCTCAAATTTGAATATGCATATGATCACCTTGGGTCTTGTTAAAATGCAGATTCTGATTCAGCAGATCATGGGGGTGAGGCCTACATCTCTAACAAGCCCTCCTCCCCTATCTACAAGACACTGCTGATGTGTGGATTGCACTTTGAGTAGCAAAGTTCTCGAAGATTCTAAACCATTCTGGTATATGGCAAGTGGGGCAAATGATATATACAATATCCCTGCTATGTAGGGAAATTGAACAAATAGGCAAATGTCTTTGAGCATTACTTTAGGAAGGAGGACTAGTAGGGTTCAAAGAGTACTTTGTATTGAAAAAAGAGAGTGAATATTCTGTCTTATTTCTTTGGAGTCAAGTTTTAAATACTTTTGAGAAATGGCTCTACAGTATATTCTAACTTCAGATGAAGCCAGATGTCATTTCTTTAAGCATCATTTTAGGATTTAGATGATGGTCAGGATTAATATTGTTCATATTGACTTTGGGGAAAGAAACAGGATGAGCCCGTTGACAGTGAGCCCCTGCTGGTGTCACAGGATTAAATTATGTATACATTTCAGAAGTTCCAACTTATTAACTGAAATGGAGACTGGTAAACTGCTTTTTACAGGTAGTTCTGAACAGAAGAATAACCAGGTTGTACATGGGCCCTGCAAAACAACTAAAGATGATTTCCAGCAGGTTCGATATGGTGTAACATGCTTTGCCAAGCATTTCCTTCACTGACTCAAAGCACAAAGATTTCCAGAGAATGCTTAATTCTGTGCCTCTGGTCTCTTCCTACTTATCCCATCAAAAATATCTGTTTGCAGTAGCTGTATCCTGGAATATTAAGGTTTGAACCGACATCCACTTTTTGCTATTTATAAACCCACATTCAAATACAACGATTGTTAGTATTTTCTTCATATGAAGAATGAGATGTTTAAAAAAGGCCAGGCGTTTCTTTAAGTAAATTTGCTCTAGTCATCCTTGAAAATGGAGTCTGTCAGCCCCTCCAAATGTTTGAAATTTCCTCTCTGGGGATAGAGGTGTGGGGTAGAGGAGCTAAGTCTTCCTGAGTTATCCTTCCTGAGCCCTGAAATACCTTCGCTTGTCCCATTTGCCTCTTCTGCTTTCGCCATTCGGCCCCTCTGTCTCTCCAGGGTCAGCAAACAGGCGGCTGTCCAAATCTGCAGGTATTTGGAGATCTGACAACCCAGACGTGGAAATCCATGACAACCACTTAGCATAGGGGCTGATTTTGGGCTTCTGCTGACCATAGCGAGTTTCCTTGTGTGATTCTGATGCAAATGCGTGCTCTGTACATATAGAAAGAGACAGGAGTATGCTAGGAAATCTGCTAGTGATGCAGAAAAATGGAGAGAGATTAAGAGACCAACTATATCATCCTTTTCCTTATCTCAAGATGAGGTGGGGATGCCTCTGTCAGGCAGAGCAGATCTCAGAGATGGATATATTTGTCTTTTGATCTCAGAGAACAAAACCCATGTTTCTGTTTTTTCCACAGCTTCTGGCATGATAAGGAGAAGAATCTATCTGTGTGTTGGGGGATGGGATGGGCCCTGTATAGTTGATGTCCTTTTATTTCTTGCCTTCCAATTGGGAACAGTAATTTCTTCTTGGTTTGTTAAATTATCACATAAAATAATGTATGTGAAAAATGGGCATTTAATATATTTATTGAAATGGTATATATTCCTCCTTAATGAGTAATTAAATTTCATATCATATTTACAGGGTGGGCCTTTACAATTGAGGAAAGGGAATAAAAGATTACAACCACTACTCTTCCCAAAGATGACCATGACTGTGATGGTCAGAGAAAATCCTATTATATCATAATGCAAGAGGACACCATTTCTATTTACTTGGCTACTCTGCCCAGATCCTGCACTGACAATGATTTTTGCCTGAGTCTATTCCTGTGCACTAAAAAGTGTTCTGAGCTTTGAGATGAAATGCTCTGTCACTCAGCCCACTGGGAGGGCAGGTGAATTGGGGCAATTTGAGGAAAGGTGAGAAAAACTATTGTCTTTCCCTTCACAAAATGAGGGATAAGAACTTTTCACATGGGGATAATGGAAAACCTAAATTTAGTGGTCAAAAAGGCCAAATAGTGTTCTTGACTCAAATTTTCATTTATTATGTTTGTCCACTCATTCATCATTCCATTTCCAAAATGTACTTATTAAATGACACTGACACTTTTTGTGTCAGATATTGTGCTAGAAATATAGAGAAAAATGAGTCATAGGTGTTACTAACTAAATGAACTCACATTCTGGTAGGAGAGAAGACAGCCTTATTAAGAAATAATGATACATGGGGCACCTGGTTGGCTCAGTCGGTTAAGCATCTGCCTTTGGTTCAGGTCATGATCACAGGGTCCTGGGATCGAATCCCTCATCGGGCTCCTTGATCAGCGGGGAGTCTGCTTCTCCCTCTGCCTTTTACCCCTGCTCCTGATCTCTCTCTCTCTCTCTCTCAAATAAATAAATAAATCTTTGGAAAAAAAGAAATAATGATACATAACTGTGTTATATGTATAGTATGTAGATGCAGCTATAAGGTATATAGTGGAAGAGAACAGAAAATGATTCTTCTCCTGCCTGTGGATTGGGGGATGGAAAGTGGTCAGTAAGAAGGTGACAGAGGCCATGATGCACACACATGTGGGTCTTGAAGAATGGGAAAGGATGTGAATTTAAAAACTTAAAATTATTTGCATCCTGTTAATCAGCAATTTTACTTCTTATATACTTAGGATAATTTCTTAAGGAAATAACCAGGCATATACATGTTATTACAACAATAGATAAAAACAAAAATGTAATTTTCAACAATAGAGCATTGAGTAAATAAATTATAGTGCATCCACACTGGGAAATTAATATAGCTGTTAAAAATCATGTTGTAGAAGATAGGACAAAAAATGATCATTACACTGTTGAATGAAAAACAGTTACTTTTAAGTTTGTACATGTTATTTCCAAGTGTGTGTGTATTTGTGTATATATATATATAAACATACATATGTATGTATATAAACATGCATATGATGAGAAGAAACATATACTCCAGAATGCTAGCTCTCATTATCTTCATTTGTATTCTCAGATTTGTTGAGATATAATTGACATGTAGCATTGTATAAATTAATGTGTATAGTTTGTTGACTTGATACACTTACATGTTGTGAATTGTGAAATGATAGCCCTAGGAGCATTGGTTAATACCTCCATTACCTCACATAATTATCATTTCTTCTTTGTGGCGAGAATATTTAAGATTTACTCCCTTAGCAACTTTCAAGAATACAATGCAGTATTGTGAACTCTACTCCCCATGCTGTAATCAGATTCCCAGAACTTATTCATCTTATTACTGGAAGTCTGTACCCTTTGACCAGCACCTCCCTGTTCCCCCACCCTCAGCCCCTGGCAACCGCCACTCTGCTCCGTTTCAAGGAGTTCGGCTTTTTTTAGATGTTGCATATAAATGAGATCATGCAGTATTTGTTTTTCTCCGTCTGACTTAGGTATTCAATAATCCTTTAAAAATCAATAAAATTTTTCATCACCCACCTTCCTCCAAGGGCAAAATTCCTTGAGGAATTTGATTGTGCTCTTTATTTTCTGTAAAAGAATAATAACCTGATCTCTAGTAAGAATAAAAACACAGCAAGCTGCCCTTTCCAGATAGGGCAACTTCAAATTGTTATCAAAGGTATGGCGAGAGAAGTGGCGAAGGACACATAGGCCAGTCGTTTCTCTAAATTTTCTCTGCTCTTTCCTTGGATCCGGACAGCCTCCAGATCCAGGGGACAAAATGCTGTCCTCTTGGACCATTGCTTTCACCAAATCGGGCAGCAGTGTTCTCTTTTGGGTTCACTGAGTAAGGCTCCAAGAAAACATGAGACCTGTTACATTTCCTAAAGCAGTATTTTGAGAGGGTTGTGTCTCTCAAAAGCCTACATGAGAAATCTCTTTTCTAGAAAAAAAGTACTAGAAAAATGTGCTGCTTCCCTAGGGACTGCTTTCATTTCACCAATAAAAACTGTATAACTTCTCCATTATTTATTTATTTATTTTTGCTTAGGCTAGTAAGAAGCTTAGGGCCAAATTTGTGGGTGTTTTGTTGTTGTTGTTATTTGTTTTGGGGGGGTTTTTTTTGAGTAGCTGTTTACATCTCGTGGTGGAAGTCTGGGATTGTGAAGCATAGCAGCCTTCATCAATTCTTTCTGGATCTCTGGAGCACTGGCTGGGGAGCTAGGTAGCAGCACGCAAGCTTACAGGGAGGAGAGCTGGGACTCACTGCTTACTCTCCCAGTAGTAAGAATGGAAGGGAGGTGGTGCACCTGTGCCTTTGCTCATCATGATCTAGGTATTCTGTTTAGTTACCCTATCTTCACTGTCAACTCTATTCTCCCTTGGCTCCAGTGTTTAAATTTCTTTTTTTAGCATCGTAATCCAAGTAACTTTCTATCAATTTCTCCAGGCAGTTGGGGCCATGAGGTATTTCAGGGTGAATGAATCAACTTTCCCCAAACTAGATAACATTTCAAACAAGAGCAAGCAGTCTTTCCATAAAATAATATTAAGAAGTTTAATTAATGAAAATACTCTAATGTAATACTCTTTATTATAGAGGGAGAATAAACAAATACTCTAATATTATATATAATATATACTATAATCTATAAGTGGTATATATTATATATGTATATTATTTGAAATATACCAAATGCAGAAGACATTAATTGTACCTAGGGGTCTTCAGTCTGTAAAATCTATTCAAATCATCCCTTCATAATCAGTAACTCTTAATTTCTTTTCCTGAGTGGCATGGAGTTCTTTATCTTACCTCTTCCATCCCTCCCTCAAGTTCCCCAGGACTCATGAGTATGGGCTGACTTTTAAATTTTTTTTTTTGAGAGAGAGAGTGCAAGCGGGGGGTGGGGAGGGTGGCATAGAGGGAGAAAGAGAGAGAGAGAGAATCTAAAGCAGGCTCCACACCCAGCACAGAGCCCAGGGTGGGGCTCAATCTCACCACCCTGAGATCGTGACCTGAGCCGAAATCAAGAGTCGGACACTTAACCAACTGAGCAATCCAGGCGCTATGGGCTGGCTTTTAGAGGAATTATTTCTCAGCTTTGTCTGGGTCAAACTAGTCTCCTCCCCACTGTGTATTTATGGCATGTCAGGCCCTGTTCTATGTGCCAGGAATTTAATAGTGAAGGCAGATGTCCATCGCCCCTGCTCTCTCAAGGCTTCCAACCCAGATCCTGCTTCTTTGAGCCAGATCTCTTGACATTTGTCTTTGGGAAGCCATGATGGTGAGTAGCTCTTCCTGTTGAACAGGGGATCATATGAGACAACCACTCTCCTTAATGGCCCTGTGTTGAGAGGGCATCGATTCTCACCTTTCTTGTCTCTCATCCTTCCGGCTGTCTGTTCTGACTTGGAGGAAGAATTGCTTCTTACATTCTGATCAATGACTAGCATGTCTGCTCAAAGAACACTCCCGCTCCCTCCCCAGTTATACCCATGCATTTAATGCATTTGTAGTAAGCAGTTCCATTTTTTCTCTATAATGAGACAGTTGACAGATAATTGATATTCTAATGAAATCTTGGCATCAGAGGGGTATATGTTTTCTATTGATATATAACATAGGCCTATTAAATACATGGAGATTTGCAAGGCTCCCAGAAACTGATGATTTATTTAGCATAAACCTTCAGTGTTTAAATTGATTCTCTTCTCTTGTCTTTGCTTTTCCTTTTCCCCTCATCTTCTGTCTGTACTCTTTCTTTTTCTTTCCCTTTCAGTACTTTCTGACACTAAGCAATGTTCACATCAATGGATTAGATTTACATTTCCCTCAGCCACTGCCTGATTTGTCCTTAAAGAGAAACAAAGGTTGCCCTACATGATGATGATAACTCTTGCTTGAAATTTTATAGTCAGAGTTAATTAATGGTGTTGATAGCTAGAGGCATTTCTTCTCCTGTGGCAATTATGCTGAACTTGGTCAATGTGGCAACTGGTGGGATGAAGCCAGGAGGCTATAAAAAAAAAACCCAAAAAACTGGACTCATCAAAATATTTTCAAGCATAAATTTAATAAAAAAGATACCTTAACTTCTTATACTCTCATTAAACTTTGATATGCTATTCTCTCAGGCCTGGGGATTTGCTCTATTCTAAATCTCTGCTGAAACAACTTCTGAAGTATGTTTGACTCAACTGGGGATTATTGTTCAAGAGGGGCATTTGGTCTATACTGTCTTTAGGAGAGTTGGCTCCTAAAACATCACTTTTTTCTTACTGACTGAAATGTGTAAGAAAAACACAACAAAACATATAACTGCCTGTGAATTGCTGAGACCCTCCCAAGCCTGCCCAGGTGAGTCCCATCTGCTGTGGGACATCAAACTCTGTCCGACTCCAAAAGAACCAGAAAGAGAGCTGACAAAAGAAATAGCAGATCTAAGCTCAGCTGGTTAGCAACCTTAGATGAAGTCCACATCAGCTATTTAAAATACCACCAGGAGACTCTCCAGACTGGCTCTAGGAAACTTTGCTAGAGTGCTTTAGGAAACTTCCCAGTTTATTACTGCTTCATACAAGCAAAGCCGGCCATGGGCAGGGGACAGCGGGGCATGTCCGGTGCACAGGGGGCTTTCTCTGTTACTAATTATCCAAGACCAGAGCAGCGGTTGGCTCACTCACTCAACTTCCTGCAGTCCAAAGTTCCACTCTGTTTCCTGTGACATTTGAAGGATATGTCTGAGTTTTTCCCTTCCTTTCTCTTCGATTCCTTCACAGCTGGGAACATCAGTGAAGTTTTCAGCTGAAGGTGTAAGTTTCTCTTGTTGTAGGAGCAAAGTAAGATGCAACAGAGTGTGAGGTGACTCTAAGGTTAATGTGCCAGTTTTGGCAGCTATCAGTTCTCACTAACAGCTCTGGCTCAGTACACCCTCTACCCTAATTTTCCATAGCTGTCATAGCCACAAAGATGGAAAAGACCTTGAAAGACTACTTGGCTCAGGTTCATGCCTTCAGCAAAGTCATGGTCCCTCTCTGCCAGGTCCCCAGGAGCGCCATCTTGAGGAGCAGCCTCTGAAGGGTGGATTTTCAGTAGCAGCACAGTTGGCTGAATAACAATACAAAGGGAATCACATTTATCTTTGGAGCTTTTCACTTCCCTCCTCAGACCATTTTCCATCTTCTTATCCCTCCTTCCGCAATCCCTTAGTCCTTTGATGTCCTTTGAATGATCAGAGCAGGTCATTTGACTGTCTACCCAAGCTCTCCCTCTCATCTTTCTATCCCTGGGGCTCTAATTTTTGAATGTTGGTGTGCATCAGAATCACCTGGAGTGGTTATTAAAGAAATTCAGGATGAGGGTTACTTCTGGGGAAGATTTGGGGGGTGGGACCTATAAAAAAACCAATTGAAAATGGGAAAAAAAACATGCACAGACACTTTGCTAAAGAGGATATATAAATACAAGTAAGCACATGAAAAGGTGTTCAACATCATTAGCCATTAGAGAAATGCAAACTAAAGTCACAGTGAGATAGTACTACATACTTACCAGAATGGCTAAAACAAAAAAAATAGTAACATTGAATGCTGGGAAGGATGTAGAGAAACTCAATCGCTCATACATTGTTGGTAGAAGAGTTAAATACTATAGTCTCTCTAGAAAATAGTTTGGCAGTTTCCTTCCAAACTAAAAATGGGCCTACCACAAGACCTAGCAGTTATATCGTGGACATTTATCCTAGAGAAATGAAGATTTTCACACAGAAACTTGTATACAAATATCCCTAGCTTCTTTTTTCATAATATTCCACACTTGAAAGTACCCAAATGTCCTTCAACAGGTCAGTGGTTAAAAAAACTAGTATGTCCATATCATGTGATACGATTCAATAATAAAAAGGAACACATTATTCATACACACAATAACTTAGATGGTCCTCAAGAAAATTCTGCTGAATGAAAAAGGCTAATTTCAAAAGAATAAATACTTCATGATTCCATTTATGTATTATTTGTGAAGTAGCATAATTACAGAAATGAAGAACAGAGACTTATGATGCATAGTGGTTGAGAATTGGGGGAAGAAGGGATGGGTAGGTCTGTGAGGGAGTAACATGAGGGGTCTTGTGATGCTACATTTGAATATCTTGATTTAGATGGTGGTTTTGTAAGGCAACACGTTTGATAAAATTGTATAGAGTTATATACACACATAAACACAAATACACATAAAATGCACGTGCCACTGGTGAAAATGAATAAGCTCTATAGATTATATCAATGTCAATTTTTTGGGTTAGGTATTGAGCTATAGTTGTATAAGGTATTAATATTGGGGTAGGCTGAAGAGGGATGTATAGCATTGCTCTGTACATTTCTTTGCAAACTCTTATGAATCTAGAAATATTTTTTTAAAGCGAAAAAAAAATGAATTTTAAGCCCAGTCCAAATGCAAGGGAAGGGTTTTTAGAAGGGTGAGAAAATCAAGAGTTGGAATTGATGAGAGGGTCATCTTTGAATGCTAATTACCAGACATCTCCAACAAGTCATCTAAGATCATACAACAGCCACTTGGCCTGCAGACTTGTGAGTTAGATAAATGCTTACACTGAATGCTGCTGAGACTTAGTGATTGTTATACAGCATTAATATGGTCATGATATAGGTAGGATCTGTTTTTATTTTAGTTTTGTGTCCAATTAAATTAAACACTCAAAGAAGACAAAGGCGACAACTTACGTTTATCTGTATTCGCCATGATTTTTGATAGTGTGGTCAGAAAATAGTGATCCTCAAGAAATATGGATTGCTTTCTGAATATTGATAATTACCAAGTTCAAGATAATTTTGATAAAAATATTCCCCAATCCTTTATCTCCTATGACATCAGTATGTTGGAAATTTTTAATCATGAGAAAGCAATGGATCTTGCTCTTGAGGCTTTGGAACATTTCATGTTCGAGATATATTAATAATATGATAAATTTGTTCTGGAACTAATGCCATCGTCTTTTCTGATGAATTGGTATGCTCTGTGAACATTTTTCAAAAAATGCAAATATATAAACCATCATGTTTCCATTTCTCTCTTGGCAGTCATGACACTCAGAGCCAAATTTAATGTTCAGTAATATCAAATTTCATATTATTTTTATCCAAAAACCTCGCTCCCCACTTATGCTCTATATTTTTAGTCAGTCAACAATTTCATTGGTAACTTAATAATTTAAAGTTTTCATGAGTCGATTACAAGAATGTTAGAACATACAATGCTTCGTTTCCTGTGACATTTTTCTGCAAATTTCCTCATTTTAAGTAAATTTGATTGAAGTACAACATATATACAAAAAGTGTACAGATCATAAGTATACATCTTAATATACACAAAAAGAGCATATCAATTCAATGCTACTCTCCTCAGGAAATAGCATTGCTATCCTAGCAGAAATTCCTTTCTGTCCTCCCTACTTTCCAAAAGAAACTCCTCAAAAGTTCTTCCTAATTCTTCTCACAGTTAGGCTAGCATGTTTTTGAACTTTCTATAAATAGACTCATACAATATGTACTTTTTTTACTGTCTTATTTTGTTTTATTTTTTTAAAGATTTTATTTATTTATTTGAGAGAGAGTGAGAGAGCATGCGAGTGAGAAGCAGAAGGAGAAGCAGGCTCTCTGCCGAGCAGAGAGCCCGACGTGGGGCTCGATCCCAGGACCCCAGGATCATGACCTGAGCCGAAGGCAGACGCTCCACCGACTGAGCCACCCAGGCGCCCCTTAACTGTCTTATTTTAATCAAACTCTGTGTGTGAGATTCATCCGAGTGGTTGTGCACAGCAGCATTTCATTTATTTTCATTATTGTATAGAATTCCTTAAGTAGATATGCTACTGTTTTGTATTATTCTACTTTTGATGGACGTTTGTAACATTGCACAGTTTAGTGTTACTATGAATAGCAGTAACAGGAGCATTAACGGACATGCCTTTGGTAAACATATTTATGAATTGCCATGGGATGGATACCCAGGAGTGCAATGCCAAGGTCAAAGAGCATGTCTAGGTTCAGCATTCATAGTTATCACCAAGCAGTTTTCCTAATTTACACTCCCAGCAGCAGGATGTATGTTCACCACAGTCTACCACATTCTGGCTGACCCTTGGTATTATGAGTCTATTTAATTTTGGTCATTCTTGTTGGTGTGAAGTGGGATCTCACTGGGTTATAACTGGTATTTTCCAGATGAAGCTGAAAAACTTTTATACACCTAGTGGCCGTGTGGGTACTTTCTTTGGTGGAGTGCCTCTATGGACACTGTTGGGGTGCTCTGCCCAGAAGCCCTTGGTCCTGGTCTATGCATTTCTCCCCCAGCTTTTGGGCACAGTTGCTTCTAATGGTCGTACCTGAGACTGATTCTCTTCAGGGGAGCATCTTTGGGCTCCTGGAGTTTGCTTATTCAGTGCCCTGGTTTAGATTTTTCTTTAACATCTTTAGCAGATTTTAGAACCTAGGTTATGCTTGACTAATGAAAAGAGTTAGGAAGTGTTTCCACTTTTTCAAACTCTGGAAGAGTTTGTGTAAGGTTGTTTCTAGTTTATGAAAAGGCATACTGAAAGAGTACTTTCTTTTCACCTTGAATTACAATTTTTCCTACTTCCACATGCTACCAATGATCATAATTCTGAAATTGGGGTCTCTGTCTCAAAGGGGATCTCTAGAAGTTATGCAAAGCCACAGTATGAACACATCATATGCTCCAGGACATCCATTTACATAAAGACATAAATTTACTTGTATTACTTATATTATTGAGTAGGAAACAAAATTTGTGCACGTTTTTAAGATAAAACTTGCTATCACTTCTGACTACATCTCTAGGCCTCTCTGGATTGTTGCCTACTCTCTCTTTTACATTAAGGGGACTTTGGGGTGGGACTTTGGGGTAGGAATTTGGAAGAACAATGAAATAATGTGTCTTTCATATTGACAGGAGGGTGTCATGATACAGCAGAAAAAATGTGTCTTTTCTAATCAAAAGAGATGTGGGTTCAAATCTCAAGTTTGTCCCTTTCTGCCTCTATTACCTTAAGCCCATCCTTTATTTGTTTTAAGTTTCAATAACTATAAATTGGATATAGCACAGGATGATTATATTGCAATACAAATACAGTGACTGGATATAAAAGTTACTTCCTATTATTTTACTAAAGCTTTGCAAAAAACAGTGGACATCTACGTGTGGAGCCTGTGCCAAGGATGAAAATGCTACTTAAGGAAGGGAGACCAGAAGAAATAGAACTGGATCCTCTGGTTGGGATGGAAGTCACTGGGACAAGTGTAGGGATCTGGGTAAAAGCGAGTCATGAACTCTGGGTTCAAGGCTTCTCATAGTTGCTGAGCACTGTCTTATACATGTATTGACCTGTCAGGCCTCAACTTTTGGTGTAGGCGAAGGAATGTTCCAGGTCACATTAATTCATATCGTCTTTGAACCTCAGCAGCACTTAGTTGCATTAACTAAGCACCTGCTTACAGTATAATCTTGTTTCCAAATATAATCTTGTTTCCTTAAGGAGACTGTAAATTTCCCTGGGAAGAAGACCTTCCCTCAGTATCTAGCACAGTATAGTCACATACCCAGTAGAGATTCAGATGATCTTGTCAGTTATGGAATATTTGAAAATACTAAACAAATCGCAACATGATATAAAGACTTGGTTTTCCTACTGTGAATGAACACGTCCTTCATTCATTGGCCAATAATTTATTCAAAGGAAATGTGCAGCCTTTATAATAAGATCTATCTGGAATATTATTATTTTTTCTTTTTTTAAAAGATTTTATTTATTTATTTGAGAGAAAGAGAGTGGACACAAGCAGGGGAGGGGCAGAAGGAGAAGAAGTAGACTCCCCGCCGAGCAGGGAGCCCAATTCGGGGCTCAATCCCAGGACCCCAGGAGCATGACCTGAGTCGAAGGCAGATGCTTAACCGACTGAGCCTGCCAGGTGCCCCTTATCATTTTTTCTTTATTGGTGTGAATGAACAGTGTCTCTCAAGTTTAGGAACTTGTCTGCATGTTGCCCTCTCTCCCCCACCAAATACATCGATACCCTTGCAGGGAGCTTCTGCTTGTTGCAGATACACAAGAAGACCTTGTCACCAAATCTGGGCTAGAAGTAAGTCATCTGGTAGCTGTTGTAGTAGATTTTTTATTTTATTTTTTTAATGAAAATATCCTGAGAAAGTTTCTGTTTTGATCCTTATGAACAAAGTGTTTGATCTGGTCTCTCATCATTAGCAGAAAGTAATTATTGTGAAACGTTCTTGCATCTCATTTAAGCAGGGCTGGCCAATGGGTAGGCCTGCTTCTTACGACAAAATATTTCCTTTTCTGGCTGCCACAATTTCCAAAATTCTGAAAGTCCTTGGGGTAATGATGTGTGTTTTGAAAGGTTCCCTGTTCTACTTCAGTGAAGCTATCTGAATGAGGAAAACATCAATGTATTCACATCTTGTATATTAATTTATCAATTTGAGTTGATTTTGGAAACCAGGGGTTTAGTTTGCTTGGGGATTAGGACAATGATCCAATAAGTTTTATTTGGAGTTTCAGAATCAGGAAAGGCCAAAATCAAAGACCCTGGGATCTGGGCATTTTGAGACAGAAAGGAAAACATACCTAAAAGGTATATAAGCATAGAAGCTTAACAGTTCATCTCCTTGACCATTTTCCCTCAGGTTTAAAAATATCTTTAGTACCCACATTTATCTAAGAGTGTTTAAATCTAGAACTCAGAGGAGGAGGTCTGCACATTGCTGTCGCAGGAATCACCCGTGAAAACGTCCATAGGCCGCAGGCACGGGGCGTGAAAGTATGGATTGGACTTGGTGAGGCCAGTGGTGCACTGGAGACTATAGACCCAATAAAATATTTCTCCAAAGACCAAATTTGACTGGTGAACCAACCAGTCCCCACTGCCTGTTTTCAATAATTATTACTTCACTTGGATGGATACAGTTAGAATAGCAACAGATTTTTTTTTTCTTTTTCCTGAGCTGAAGGAAACTTCACTGGGCATCCTACTATTTAAAAGTCAATATTCAAAAAATTGGAGGCTGGATTAGGAAGCAGTAAATGGCTTCTTTTGTTGGTTTACTGCTTAAGCCAACTTAAGGCACTTTTATTAAGATCCTTCCACAAAGCCAGATATCTCAAACATGGTTTTAATCAGACCACAAGATAAGAGAGTAAGATGCTATGATCCTGGAGTCCCAGGATCGAGTCCCACATCGGGCTCCCTGCTCAGCAGGGAGTCTGCTTCTCCCTCTGACCCTCCCCCCTCTCATGTGCTCTCTCTCATTCTCTCTCAAATAAATAAATAAAATCTTTAAAAAAAAAAAAAAAAGAGAGTAAGATGCTATAATAAAGAAGAGATAATATTGTTTTAAGAACCGGTGCGTTGGGAAGTATTAGGTGTACCTAGACTTTTTAAGAAGGCTACTTGACACTGTCTGATATTTCATGTTCCATGAGGCTGCATTTGAATCAGGTGTGGAAATACCTTTGCTTTGCTTTCTTGGAGGCATATCCAACCTTGTCAGTCTCTTTTTTTTCCTTCAAGCAGTCTGCAGCAGATACATGGACATCTGAGCTATAAATGTTTAGTAGCATAATCCAAAGCCTAGTGGAGATTTTCAAAGGGAAAACTGTTTTACTGTAAATACTTTGCACAGGGATTCTTCATGCATTTCCCCCACTATGCCCCCAAACCGCAATCCGTTTGTCCCCAGAACAGAGAGACAATGGCATGAAATCTCTTTTAATTCCACTGCATTCTCCCTTTCTTTTTTTCTTTTTATCAAAGAGTAGTTTTTCCAAGATCTTATTTTAATGTCACTGCTAAATCAGTTGCAAACTGTCCACAAATCTTTTCTTGCAGTGGAAGTTTGCATGGGCATTGCAGTGGTTAATATTGCCAGTAAAGAGCCACTTAAAGATGTTTTTGAAAGAGTAATCATTGTGATTCCCTTGTGTTTATTTGTTGTTTCTGATGTTTCAAGTTCTTATGTATAAATATGGAAGACTTCACCACAATATTTTTATTGATGTGGTAACATCATACTTTAGTAAGTAAAGCTACAAGCATGAGCTGTGTTGTTGAATTAAACCACCAGTTTAAGAGCATCATGAACTAGGAGTCAATGCAAAATGCCTGGATTGAATTTTTGACCTTGTGTTTTAATTTTCCTATATATGAATTTCCCCCTCCAAGTTTCACTTTTGGTTCCAACCATTAGGAAATTCCAAGAAGTGTTTCTTCAAAACTGAAGACATCCGAACAACAAATAATCTGATTTTTTTTTCCTACCAAGCTGAGAAGATGGAATTTTTTCACGTATTTGTGGTGCTATTTTATATGGAAGGCTGTGGTACCATTTGGTGCAGTAATTTTCCATGAAATCTCATGGCTCTGCCAAATATGAAAGTGTGGTGGCATTAAATATCTTTAGATCCTAAGTTAACTTAGTATTGAGACTTAGAATTCTGGCACTTCAAAACCCCAGATGGGCTACAGAGTCTCAAAAAGTTTAACATTTTCTGACCTTCTGTGGTTGAAAGAGAATTGGACTGGAAGCCAAAATACGTGGGTTCTAGTCTTGGCTCTGTTACTAACCAGCTGTGTAATTTTGGACAAGTTAATTTTCTTCTGTGATCCAGGCTCTATCCCATTATAAAATGAAGCAGTTAGGTTAAATGATTTCATAGGTCCCTACCCATCTAACCCTATGTTATGCAGGTGATCTCTGGGGTCAAAGAGTAGATATATCACTTGCTAGCCAAATCTGCGAGGGTAAATGAATTTCTCTGTTCCTCAGTTTTATTAATGGTAAAATGGGTATAATAATAGTATAAGATAAGGAGTAAAGGAGCTGTATATACAGCTTACTACATAGTGTTCAGTAAAGGGTAGATATTATTATTGTGGGTCTGGGTCTAGCAAATTGAACACTGAATTTGAATCAAATCACTTGTGTTTGAGGCCTGCATTCTCCATTGAGCATGTGACCTTATCAGAAGTCACTTAAGTTTTAGAGAAATAACTATACTCTTCCAACCTCTTCCACTTAAAATTAAGATAAATTAATAGCAAACCAAAAGAAATCTGAATCTTTAAGAGTCCCTGTGCTATATAAAGAAATAGTGATAGCACTATCTTTATGTTCTTAAACACATTTCTTTGTCAGTGTTTTAGCATAGTGGAATCATGTTTCATTGCAAAGAGGCTTTGTGGGGGTAATTGGAAGCACAAATTGATCTGTAGATCTTGAAAGTTTTATACTAAATGCAGTGGCACATCTAACTTCAAACTAAAATTAGCTCTGTCTTTATTAAAAATCAGAAATCTATGAAGTTTTTTTCTAATGAAACAACCCAAGCATGCACTTAATGTAAATGTTATAGACATTACCTAGAACTCTCAGGAAGTGGTCTTGGGTGCTCAGTTTCTACTTCAATGGTAATGGTTTAGGTGAATTTCTGTTGAATGTACGGAGTAAATAGCCAAGGATTTACTGAAAACATCTAGTTATGTCATCACGTAAATACAAATAATATGGAAAATTTTATACTGTAAAATTATAGTCCCCTACTCTGTCCTCTGGTCTCAGTTCCACGCCCCTGAAGCAATTACCTCCTACCATTTCTCTACTTAGTTCATCTGGTGGTTGCCTCTGTAACTCTATTAACCATGCTGCCAAAACTACTGCTCAATATACTAACTTTAGAAATTATTTTTAGATGTCCTTCCTATTATGTGAAATATAAATGTTCTCATTTACCCATCTCTGGCTCCAACTTATTGCTAAATGTATATTTTACGATTCTCCATTCCTTCACTTCAACTTCTATCCACATCATTTAAATATTTATTTCTGATTACATCGATCATACAGAATACTTTGATCTTCACCCTGGAACGTGAGGACATAGTTCCTTTGCCTATTCTCAACACTTTTACCTAGAAACTTACAATGACCTACTCACAGTCAAGCTTGATGACTCCTGCAATTTGTCTCTTGATTGACCTTAAACCTTTAAAAAGGAAAAGTGTGCTTATATCAAAATGCAAAGTAAAAATTGTTCACTATATACCCAAGTCATTTACAAGGATTGCATATCTTTTTCTACAGTTCCAGTGTCACAGCCTCTGTGACTCACAAAATATACTGGTCTTGGTATCAATTTCAAGTTTTTTTGGGGGGGGGGTATATATTTCACCAATCACCCACTCATGCTGCTATGTTACAGTTTTCTTTTTATTCGGACCATGCCTTTCTTGTAGAGTTATATTTCTTTTCCTGGAGTTCTGATTGCTTTATTTTAGTCCTTTTCAGTCTTTGCATTTGTAGGATTTTTCAAAGTATTTGGGATGAATATTAAAAGACTGCTATTCTCTTGGTCAGAGGCATGGTGACTATCTTTCACATCATTATGTTTCTATGGCAGTATGATGAACTGGCATCTTAATGCTCTGTTAACTAGATGGCTGAGTAAGGCCAGGGGGCCAGGACCAAAAATAGGAAACAAGAGCAGTACTTGAATCCTGGGCTCCCTTTGCATCTTGTTGCCAAGACAACTGAATACTGCCTTCCTTGCTATGGCATCACCAACTCTGAGCCACTTACTTCTGAGAGGTCAGAGGTGAAAATAAATCCCAGGAAACGTCATTGTGAAAACTTTGGTGCTAAAGCTATGAGGACAATAACAAGATGCTTAGAAGGCTTGTTGTTAGTTCATAATATAGGCACAATGGTATTTTTGTCTCTTAGGAATTCTGAACTCTAAGTACCTTGGCCACAACTGTGGGCACATATTTATCTCTGATCTCTGAGTTCTTTGGTTCATCTTGAATCTTTCTAGAATGCCTAATCAAATGATCTCTGAGAAGAATGTGGTGATGGATTAGATGAAGATCACAGCTGGCTGAGGCATAATTGCCACCTGAATGCAAGGGACATTTAAACCTATTAAAGTTGCCAGGTGGTATGTGGTTCAGACTGATATGTAGTGGTAGTAGGTGGGTGGGGTTGTGAATGGGCTTCAGTATATTCTAAAACTTTTTACACCTGAGTCAGGATCTTATTCAAATGACCACAGATTAAAAGATTTCATAGGGGTTTTTTTGCTCAAATACTCCCAGTTTTTTCAATGGAGGTGTGAACAGGTGAGTTCAGACACTCCTACGCACTTTCTGAGGGAGAGTTCTTGTCTGACAATGTCTTTTCCACCAGATGGGAGGCTTTGGAGGGAACATACATGGAGTAGTGTGAGAGAAAGGCAAAGCACACCTAACAGTCAAATACACTGAACTACAAGGCTGACATTGTAAGCATGACTGATATCAGAGCCAGATCATGTTAACATCCAATCCCTGCACATAATCCCCTTTGCCAGACTTTTAAATATAGGATGTTAAACAGTTTCAATGGAATTCTATCAAGCTAAGAGAGAAGATCAATAACTACTCAAGTCCCTGGAAGTAAAATGACTCTCCATCTATGCAGGTTATGCGGATTACTAGAAGGAAATATAAACATGGGTCCTGATCTCACCTAGATCAGGATAGAAAGTTTTCAAGTTGGACTTTGCAATGGCCATGACCTTGTTATTGTCAATTCCACTATTCACCCACACATGGCTCAATTCCATGTAAAAATGTGTCCTACTTAAAAAAAAAAAAAAGTTAAATGGAATGAAGTTAGGCAGTCAAATGCCCTAGAGTCTGTTAGCATAGAAGCAATAGGACAGACTAGAATTTTCATATGAAGGTGAAATAAATTAACAATGTTTTCTGGGCAATAGGTAATATTATTCATTCTGATTTAGCCTAGAGGATTCAGAAATTCTTTTTTTTTTTTTTTTTTTTTTTTGCATATTTGAGGGACTTCTTTGTGGAAAAGGGACTTGATTTATTATATGTAGCTTTAGGGAGCAAAAGTCAGACCAATGGGTAGCTGTTAGAAATCTCAGAGGCAAACTGTTGTCCCATTTTTAGCAAATGTACAAGATCAAGGACAGCTTTGTATGCAATAATTTACTTTCTGGTTTTACCTTATTTTCTCTTTCATTTTCTCTAATTTTTTCACTTGTTTAATTTAAATTTTATTTTATCCTATTTAATTGTGTACATTTTCTTAAGTAATGAGAGATCATGAAATAAACACATAAATAGCCAGTGAATGAAACCTGCAGCGTAGCAGATTTTCTCTCAGTATTAGGGGAAAGAAAAACACAACAGAACATAGTAGTTGTGTGGCAGATGCTGTTAGTTGCCACACAATATACCCATGACCACAATGAGACAGGTACTGGGATTATACCCTTTGGGATTATTCAAAGATTTAGCAATCTCTTTTATGCTGATGCGAAGTTTTAAAGAATGCCCTCTTCTCTAGAAATTCTTGGTATAATGAGAAGGAAGAAAAATCTTTTGGAGTATAAAAAGAAAGGAAAAAAAGATATACCATCAAGATTCCTTCTTGGACATATCATTACTAATTTGTGTCGCTTCTGCTAAAAATGGAAGGATAAGACTGACTTTGTCAGTTGCTTCTAAACTGCCTGGATAACAATCACAAATGATTATGCTTAGAATTTTGAAGACAGCTGTTTTATAGAGAACGTGTTTTGCATCAGCTCATTTCTGTTGCAGGCAGAAAATTGAGGCAGAAAAATTTGAAGGACTTGACCACAGTGATAGCCAGTCTGTAACCAAGACGGGAAATAGATTTTCAGCTTCCTGTCATTCGGGGTAATTTGCCATTCACCAGACACGTACTAAGATGTGGCCAAGTTCTAGCTGGATGCATATCTAAAGTGATAATTTTGATCAGCATTTTATAAAACAAGGCAAATTCAAGTACTGTCTACAATCGCTACTAATGGAAGATATGTAATCTCATTTCAAACTGGCATTCAGTGGACACACAGTCCACAAATAGCCACAAGATTTGGTTTAAAAATAAATCAAGTCCAAGTCCTACCTTTGATTTAATCTCTTTATAATCCTGACATAATTATAGTATTTTTCTGATACTCCTTTTGCAGATACAGAACTTTTGCAGGTATAGAACTATCTGTCATCCCATCAGATTTTCCTTTTTCTCCATTAGTTTTGAGTTAATAACCAGTATAAGAAGCTCATGGCCCCAATTTTTTGAGAGAGAATTCAGTGAAAAGCAGCTGCTGCTATCTGAGGGAGGGATGCGCTGCACAGGACAAAGACCAACCATGGGTATGGGTACTTGCATCCATGTGGTTTGGAGAGGAATCGGGGATGCTGTAGGAGAATCTGGGTCAAGATATAAAGGATCAAGCAACGGAGGGGTGCCTGGCTGGCTCAGTCAGTAAAGAACGCTACTCTTGATCTCAGAGTTGTGAGTTCAAGTCCCATGTTGGGTGTAGAGCTTACTTAAAAAAAATAAAATAAAATAAAGGATCAAGCAATAAAAAAGAAAAAAAAAGGAAGAATGGAGAGAATGAAGTTTGAGAGAGTTTAAACAATTGGATATAAAGAAAATTTTTTGAAAATTTGAATATTCCATCACTTCACCCAAATAGAATTATAAGAATTTAATTACAATTTAAAATGCATTTATATTATCATTTTATAGTTAGAAAATAGGTAGTGCTTAAGAATGAGACAAATTTTTAAACTATCCGCTTTCTTCAAAATTTCATATGTTGTGAGGAACAACCTCTCAACACAAATTATGACTACTCAATTTTTTATTTAGTTTTAGTTTTCTTTTTCAGTTTTTCAGTTTTGTTTAGTTTTATTCTTTTAAGAGCTGTTTTAGGTTTACAATAAAATTGAGAGGCAGGTGCAGATATTTCCCACCTCCTATCTTCCCTCAAACATGTATCACCTCTTCCATTATCATCATCCCCCACCAGAATGGTACATTTTTACCAAGGATGAACCTACCCTGACACATCATAATCACCTAAAGTCTGTTGCTAACCTTAAGGTTCACGCTTAGTGTGTAGATTCTATGGATTTGGACAAATGTGTAATGACATATATCCATCATTATAGTCTCGGAATATTTTCACTGCCTGAGAAATTCTCTGCCTTGCCTATTTATCTCTCCTCCCACTTCTATCCTTGGCAGCCACTGATCTTTTTACTGTTCCCATAGTTTTGCTTTTTCCAGAATGTCGTATGGTTGGAAGCATGCAGTATGTAGCCTTTTAAGATTGGCTTCTTTCACTTGGTGCATTTAAGGGTCCTCCACATCTTTTCATGGCTTGATAGTTCATTTCTTTTTAGAGCTGAATAGTAATGCATTGTTTGAATATACCACTGTTTATCCATTCACCCACTGAAGGGCATCTTGGTTGCTTCCAAGTTTTGGTAGCTATGAATAAAGCTCTATAAATATCTATGTGCAGGTTTTTTGTGAACATAAGTTTTCAACTCCTTTGGGTAAATACCGGGGAGCACGACTGATGGATCATATGGTAAAATTATGTTTAGTTGTATAAAAAAACCACTAAACTGTCTTCCAGAGTGGCTGTATTATTTTGTTCCTACCAGCAGTGAATAAGAGTTTCTATTTCTATTGCTCCACATCCTTGACAGCATTTGGTGTTGTCAGTGTTCTGGATTTTGGCCATTCTAGTAAGTATATAGTGGTATCTTATTGTTATTTTAATTTGTATTTCCCTGATTACATATTTTCGTGGGAGCATCTTCTTATATATATTTTTTGTCATCCTTATATGTTCTTGGTGATGTGTCTGTTAAGATCTTTGGCCTATTTTTTAATCGGGTTGTTTGTTTTCTTATTGTTGAGTTTTAAGAGTTCTTTGTGTATTTTGGGTAACAGTCCTTTATTAAATGTGTCTTTTGCAAATATTTTCTCCCAGTCTGTGGCTTGTCTTCTCATTCTCTTGATATTGCCTTTTACAGGGCAGAGGTTTTTAATTTAATGAAGTCCAATTTATCATTTCTTTCGTAGATCATGTGTTTAGTGTTATACCTAAAAAGTCATCACCACACCAAAGGTCAGCTATATTTTCTCTTATATTATCTTCTAGGAGTTTAATAATTTTGCATTTTAAATCTAGGTCTGTGATACATTTTAAGTTAATTTTTTTGTAAAGGGTATAAGGTCTATGTTTACATTCATCTATTTGCTCAGTTGTCCTCCTGCTGAAGAGACTCTCTTTGGTCCATTGTATTGCCTTTTCTCCTTTGTCAAAGATCAGTTGACTGTATTTATGTGTGTCTATTTCTGGATTCACTATTCTGTTCCACTGATCAACTCATCTATTATGTTTTCTAATACCTCACTATCTTGATTATTGGGGCTTTATTATAAGCCTTGAAGTTGAGTAGTGTCAGTCCTCCAACTTTGTTCTCCTTCCATATTGTTTTGGCTATTCTGGGTCTTTTGCTTCTCCTTATAAACTTCAGAAGCAGTTTGTTTATATCCATAAAATAACCTGCTGGGATTTTGAGTCAGTCCATATTGAGTCTATAGATCAAATTGGAAAGAACTGACATCTTGACAATATTGAGTCTTCAATGTCCATGAACATGGAATGTTTCTCTATTTATTTGTTCTTTGATTTCTTTCATCAGAGTTTCATGGTTTTCTTCATACAGATCTTGTATTTATTTTGTTATATTTATACCTAAGTATTTCATTTTGGGGGGTGCTAACATAAATGGTATTGTGTTTTTAATTTTAATTCCACTTGTTCATTGTTGGGATATAGGAAAACCACTGATTTATACACTAACTTTGTATCCTAAAACCTTGCTATAATCACTTATTAGTTCCAGGAGTTTTTTGGTCAATTCTTTTGAACTTTCTACATAGACAATCTTGTCATATATGAACAAAGATAGTTTTATGTTCCATCCCAATCTGTATACTTTTTTTTTTCTTGCCTTAATGTATTAGCAAGAATTTCCAGCACAATGTTGCAAAGGAGTGGTAAGAGGAGACATCCTTGCCTTGTTCCTGATCTTGGTGAGAAAGCTTTGAGTTTCTTACCATTACATATCATGTTAGCTGCGAGGTTTTTGTAGATAGTCTATATCATGTTGAGAAAGTTCTCTATTCATAGTTTACTGAGAGTTTTTATCATGAATGCATACTAGATTTCGTCAAGTAGTTTTTCTGTATTTATTTATATCATCGTGTGACCTTTCTTTCTTTCTTTCTTTCAGTCTATTGATGTAATGAGTTACATTGTTTTTTTTTCAAAAGTTTAATCAGCCTTGCATACCTGAGGTAAATCCTACTTGGCTGTGGTGTATTATTAGATTTGATTTGCTAATATTTTGTTGAGGATTTTTTCCATGTATGTTCATGAAAGATATTGGTTGGTAGTTTTTTTCTGTTCTCGTTTACTATTTCATAGTAAACTATGACTAGAGGAGAACTTTCTCAACTTGATATAGACTATCTTTGTCTGGTGTTGGTATTAGGGCAAGGCTAGCATCATAGAAAGAATTAGGCTTCCATCCTCTGGAAAAAATTGTAGAAAGTTGGTGTAATTTCTTCCTTAAAGATACACAGTTTTTTAATGTATTAACCCCCCCATACTTATTTGATCATGAAAATCATCAGAAGCATGTGTTAAAAATTTAGTTTTCCAGAATGTACTCTATCTACTGAGTCAGATTCTCCAGGGAAGTTACTTGGTAATCTGCAATTTTTTATTTTAAAAAATCTGATATTAAAGATGATTTTTCAGATCTGACAAATTTGGAAAACAATGCATTAGGGAATGTTACTTAAGAGCCAAAGTCATGGGCATAAGTTCTGTCTATGGAGGGAAATTACTTTGAGAGGATGCCTTGGCCCAAGGTGACCCTCTCACTTCACTGGTCCCCCAGCATAAACTACTGGTCATAATAGATTTATCCCCAAATTCATAGAACATTAATGAAAACCAAATCTGTTCCAAAATACACCTTCTATTGGTTCTCATTGTTTTCAGAAGAACTGCATTAAAATGACTATCATTGTTACTACAGTCACTCTTTATAGTCCCTCTTTAGCTAGAAAGAGAAAGTTAAATTAACTTTACAAGCCTCATGAAAGACTTTATTTTAAGCCTCCACACATGGCTAATTAACAGCATATGTTGTATGGGGTCCAGTGACTGCAGCCACAATAGATAATTTATGTAAGAATGAAAAGGAGAGTCACTTTGAGGCCAATTTCATTTCAATACTCCTCTGCTAAGAACAGAGGAGTAACTGAGGCTATCAACTGTGAGTACCTTCATTTGTTTTTGTATCTTTTTCCATATTATAGCAAAAAGACTCTACCACCTGCAAAATCTCAACTTCTCTCTTTTTTTTTAAACTAGGAATATGAGTGTTATAAATGATATTGCTGCTGTCATGAAAATAGTATGGGGTCTATAAAGTAAAAACTACACCTTATTCAAATTCTTCCTTGTGCTTTCATTTGCTGTGTGATTTGGGGTTCTTTATTTAATTTATCAAAATGCCAGTCTACTTGTGAATATAATTATGGGTACTAAAATCTCCCTATATGGGGAATAAATAAGATAAACCACGTGCTGTGGATTGGATTGTTCCCCGGTCTTTATTCTCTTTTACCACGTGGTCTTGCAATGTATAGGGGTAAGTGACATATACTTGCTATCCCTTGATCTGGGCTTCATCATGTGGATCATTTTGGTGGATGGAATAAGGGCAGATGTGGCCGTGTGCCAGTGTCAAGCTAAAGCTTTAAGAGATCTCAGAGTTTACTTTTTCACTCCTGTGACCTGTCATAAAAAGAACATGCCTTGGGAAGGTATTGTCCCTCAGCCTAGGATGATCCAGAATGAATATATATGGGGAAGTCTTAAAAAAATCCAAACTACCTTGAATCAGGGATGGCCCAGCCAACTTGCACATGCATTGGTAAGAAAAGTAAATACTCGTAAGTCACTGAGTTTGGGGTAGTTTGATATGCAAGGTTATTGTAGTAGCAAAAGCTAATTTGTTATGTAATACTTCTGATGTAGTAGTCTCACAAAAGCATTAGATCTTCCCTTAAATATTTCATTTAGTATTGTTTGAATTTAAAATATAAAAATATATAGGGAAGGTCTAAGTAGATATAATCAATAAATGTGTATCTAGTATTATAGGAATGCTGGTGGACAATACATGAAAGTACATATGAATGCACAGGTATTAGGAGCATGGAGGAAGTGGGTGGGTTATTGGGGCTTTAAAAGGAGAATTTGGCATAGAATTGATAAGGGGACTATAGAGACAAATAAAAAAAGACAAAAGACAAATAAAAAAATTTAAAGGAGGTAAAAGAAGCAATTCTTTGAAGACTAAAAAATAAAATTCAGTTTGGAAAATGGTCCATCCAGATTTACTTACTTTGCTAAGGTACCACGGCAGCATAAAGAATTTAAAGACAGAAGTTGATAAGCTCCCTGGGAAGGTAAGACCCACAGCCACATAAGCTAACACAGTAATGGTGTAGCACCTAATAAACACAGTAGCAAATGAGAAACTATGTCCGCAGTACCCAGCCAGTGTCAAGCACAGAGTAAATGTTCAGTACATTGTGGTTGCTGTTCTACTGGCTTGACCCAGAAATGTTGATGGTTTCTCCCCAGTCAGGGACAAAGTTCTTTTTCCCAACTGACTGTGGTTCATTAAAGGTAGGGCCAATATCTTCCTAATCTCTGTGTCCTCCACACTCCATTTAAGAGACAAGCATGCATAGAAAGCATTCCTTTTCTTCAGAATAGAAGCTGAAAGGAAAGAGGTAAAAGTCTCTAAAATACCTCCCGAATTAATCAGTGGCAATATTTACTGTGTAAGAAAGAAAATTCACTCTCTTAAATTCACTTTCACTAAAGGTGATTTATGCTTTCCTATAGCTTTGTTTTTGACACCTGCGACCAACCTGCTGGAAATTTCTGGTTCTTGATACTGTGCTCCACCTTCTTGTCAAATTAAAAGAAAAAAAATCCATTCGTTATGGGGAAAAGTCTTTAAGTAAACACAAGATCTATTTGCTTGACTGATATACTTCTTTTACCTAGACATAAAAGGAATCAATGAGTCTAGTATTCTTCAGTCTTATGACTTTTAAAATAGAAGACAAAGACCTCAGGCTTTGCCTTATGTAGGTCCTGTAAGATACCTGACAGAACATTGATCATGATTTGCACAATACACTTCACTAAGACCTTTAGAGGAAGATCGTATGAGGAAGAATAAGGCACCATCCCTCCTCTCAAAGGGATTACAGTCTAGAAAGAGGGATTGGAAAGATACACAAAGACCAAAACACTGGAAATTGAGGTAAAGGCTATAAATGGCTTGCCAGGAGAGACCACATTTTACATTCAAAGAAGGTCCCAGAGAAACCATGTACCTGCAGTCCAATAAAGCCAAAGAAATAAAGGCATTTACCTAAAATTAGTGCTTAGCTTATCACTCAGAAACTTGGCCAGAGTGAAGTGTGAAAATTCAATCTTGAATATGTACTTTCTTAATGGGGGTTCTGAGAGCCTGCACAGTAAATACAGAAGAGCATTCTCTGCGTGCTTTAGCAGCCAATGGATATTCACCTGACGTGTTAATGAGCTCTTCAGAAGTGCATATCTGCAGTACCAGAGTTTAAAAGGCAGCCATCCCAACTGCCTCTCTCCTGGAGCAGAGCGCCGGGAATCTGGAGGGCTTTTATTTGATCAGGTGGTGGGAGAAGAGTACAAGGGTTTCTGGAACTGTGGGTCTGTCAGCCTGGAGGCTGCTTGTTTGTAAGGAATGAGCACTGCCCGCATCTACGCTGTGACTAGATGGAAATGAAGATGTCTTAATGTTAAATACATTAAACACTTTCCCTGACTCCCTTTCAAATATCATTCATCTTCCTAAATTCAAATTGCTTATCTTTATCTTCTTACTTTAGGATTTCTCACATTGGAGAATGACAAATAAAACCATATTTGAAGAACTATACCTATCATAGGCAAATAGATATTAAGCTTAGGACAGAACAGATTTGTTATATATGTCAAAACTCATTTATTTTTCATATCCACAAAGAACAGAATAAGGAAATAGGAATATAAGAGATTAAGGCAAAAAAAAAAATTTCATAACCACATACAAGGCTGTGACTTTTGTTCACTAAATTTAGTCTTCCAGCAGTTCCTTTCTGCATTGGTCTGACTTTGGTATAGAGGTGGCCTTAATGATAGTTACTGGTTTCTTTAGAAACTAAAACAAAAAGACCAAGCTCCCTCCAACTGCATTTAAACAATGTATGCTGACCCCAGCTAATAGAGGTTCACCAGATTTTACAAACCAGCTGTTAATCATAATTTCATTACTTAAAAAGAAATTACATAGAGTTAAAATTAAATAAATTATACCCAAAACAGAGGTAATAAATTCTCAAGCCACATTACTTCCTAATTATTTTACTGACATCTAAGGTCATCTACACCTTTGAGTGTGGAAATGCTATCTGACCATGTGCTACTGCATACATCTTTCCGACCCTGAATTAATGATGTCACGTTGGTACCTGGAGGCCAGGTGCAGTGAGAGTATTTATCCCATAGAAATCAGCAAACGCTATGATAAAGGTTTGATTTATTGTTCTGTTAATTGTAAAGGTTTGATTTATTGTTCTGTTAATTGTCTAGACTTGAGAAAGGGAGGAAGAAAATGTTAATAATGAAGACTAAAGTTAAAAGTATGTCATGTCTGGTGCTGAGGCTGAAAGAGGTTTCAATTTAATGGTAGGCATTTGTACAAAAGTGAGAATTGGCTTAATCACACATCACATATCACATCTAATGACAATAAGGTTATTGAGAAAACAATTCCCGGATCGGGATACAATTCCATTTGTCCAATCATGGTTGAATTGCACTATAAGTTGACTATGGATAAAAATTGGTGAAGATCGATGAAAGCATTCTGTGAGAACCAATTGGCTACATGGCATTTGTAATAATAGTATTTCATATGTTCTTATTTTTTGTAAATTGTGCACTACACATCTTTTATATCATTAAAACGCAGAGTAAAATTATGCGTGCATGTATATGCACACATTTCTACTTCCTGAGAGCTGCTCGTTAAACATTTTCCAGCACACCAACTGCAAAAGATTACATGAAAGAAAAATAAAATTTCCTCCCACTCAAAATTTTGTATATTTGAATAAAAATACTTCTTAACCAAGTCATTATTAAGCTGGGGAATTCTTTGGCTTTTTTGATATTGGGGAAAATAAGGCATAAGGGAAGGGGGAAAAGAATCAGCGGATTAGAAACAGTATTTAAAAAACACTGAACCAGTGACCCCTCAAGGTCGTGTTTGGTTCTTAACTAAGTGACACTGGCGGTTCACGTGTGAGTGGATTATAAATTAGATTCAATACAAGTTTTTCTTTTTTCCCCCCAAGTACTTATTGTCTTTCTCGTGAAACATGGCTTTATTTTAAAGGTTTTGAATTTTGAAACCCCCCCCGGAGTTTGAGTCAAAGCTTTTAGGCTTAGGATGGGATTTAGAAGGATAAAGGGTCTCCCTTTCATCCACTGGAAGGATGTGGGGAAATCTGACATTTGTGTTTCAGGGAAAAATATAATTTTCGCCAAAGCCAAAACACGGCGTTAAGCCATAGACTAATTCTTTTAGGCAAGGCAATCGATATAGAACTAAAGTAACAATGTTATTTCTTTATTAATTATTGATAAGAGTAAGGTCTAATATCTGGTCTATATCTGACATTGAACAAGAATGCTGATTGACCAGTAACATAAACATGTCTATTCAATTTGGGAGGCTATTCCTGATAATAATGGTATTTGGGTCCTAGGGCAACGAGAGCAAAACTTACTTTTGCATTGATTTAATCCACTGTATCGATTATCCATTGCTAGATAATAAATTTTCTCAAAATGTAGTGGCTTAGAACAATGTTTTATTATGCCTCACAAGTCTGTGGCCTGCTACTGGTTGTCTGGCATCTCTCATGCTTTTCGTTCCTTTGAGGGGTCAGCTGGGCTAGAGTTGGAGGGCCTACTGTATCTTCATCTGTGCCTGAGATGGCTGAAGTCTGGGGCCATTCTGTTGCAGAATCTTTCATTATTTTGTAGTCCAGCCTGAGCTAGTTTTCATACTGCTGTGTTTGGTCTCAGGACTTAAGGTGGAAGCTTCCAGGCTGTTTGTGGCATAGGCTTGGAATCAGCAGGGCATGACTTCTGCCACATTTTATTGGTCAAAAAGCCATAAATCCAGTATAGCTACAAGGGAAGAGGAAAGAGGAGCCTCGTCTTGATGGGAGGAGGTACAAGGTTGTATAGCAAAGGTTCACAGAAAAGATTACGGTCACTCTCTGTAAGCAGTCAACCTCAGTCACATCCCCTGGAAAATCTGTACAGGTTGCTTGATAATATTATTTTATGTGTGAATTTCCATTCTTAGTTATATCTTAATGATTAAAGCAGCCATCCTACAAATGTTGCCTGAGAGTACATTAAATAATATAATTTTCCATCATAAAAATATAAGGCATATTAAGGATGAATTGTTCTGGCTAATAGGCAAGATGAAGACCCAATGGTCATGATGATAATGTGTAAAATGCACATCTGCATTTATTTCAAGTCTCTGGCACTGCTGATCTTGTAAGGCTGGCTCTCAGTGATTCTGTAGCTGAGTGTTCAACAGACTAGAATGTCTTTTCTGCCCAAACCAGTTAGATGTTTCTACATTTGGAATGTGCCTACCATTACTTCCTTTTCTAAAAGCCAAATTCTCTGACCTTCTAAATAAGAGGAAAGTAAAATGCAGTGTCATTGCATTGGCTTGCACATATTTTGAATATTTTCTCAAGAAAATAAAAAAAGCAAAAGAGAAGTTTGGAAGTTGGTGGAGTTTTGAGGCATGTGGTTGTGGTTAGAGTTGGCATGGAAGTAATAGTCTCCCCCCCGCCCCCAATCACAGTAATAAATTCCTTTTCCTGATACTCCTTAAATCCTGAGTCCTGGATCACCACTCCTATACTCCATGAAGATCAAGATCACTGAGGCAGAGGCTGTGTGGTTGTTAGAAGGGAGAGGGAAGAGAACTGGCTTCTTTTCTGGGAAAAGAGGGAGAGAGGGGTAGAACTGGAAAAGTCAGAATCGGATTTAGCCGTTGTGTCTTCTTAACTCTAAACTGAGGTGCGAAGGACATTTTAAACACAGAAGTTTTGATGCTGCAGTTCGTGTGATTGTATGCAGGAGGATGTTGTTTCAGGACTCCAGAACATAGGTATTTGGACCAGGCAGACCTGCCTTGTAGGACAGGTTCTACCAGCTGTGGGTATGGGGCAAGTTATTTCTGTTTTTTTGGTCTAGAGATAATAAATAAAAATAATGTTTACCTCAAAGGGTTACTTGAGGTTGAAGTGAGATACTGTTAGCAATTTGTAGAGCAACTTGCTCCATTGAGCTCTAAAGAGCTGGAAGCTACAGTTATTATTAACTGTAATTAGATATTAAAATTAAAAAATAATTTTTTAGAAATAAAAAGGCCAAACATAGCCCCAAATGAAACTATTAAAATTGACTTATGAGACATTAGAGAGCATTATATTTATGTATGTTTTTCAAATTTGTATTCATTTTGAGTATAAATGTATAATTTTTCAATTTGTATTACTTAGTAGAATTAGGGTAACAAAAAGGAAAATATATAATTATTGTACCTACTTCAAATTCTGAATATCTCAATTAACTACCTTGAAATGCAATTTTTGTATTGGAGAGTCCTCTGCTATAAAGGGCATGCACAGGGTGGCGTGAGAGTACACACAGCTTTTCACTTGATTTTAGATGCCATTCATTTCTTAGCAAGAGATTTGTTCACTTCCTGTTCTCTTATTTGAAATACTCTTTCAGCTCTTCTTTAATTGTCTCCTGTAGGATCCTCTTGCTGGTGCTTTTTCTTAAAGCATAAAGAGTTTTTTTCTATAACCCTCCCACCTCAACTCACTAAATGTTAGCTTGGTAGTAGCACGGGAGCTTTCTAAGTGCTAATAAAATTCGTGAATTTTCTTCTATTGTGGCCCTATAACTTTCACAAAGTACATTTCTGACCAGAAAGTTTCTCTCTCCAAGATCTCTTTTATTCATATTTGTATTTCCTGGTCACTTTACCCCTTGTAAAATGACATCACCACAACAGAATGAAATCACAGCCTCTTAGAAGGTTTCTTTTTCAGAGGTGGTTTACAAAAAATAGTAGAAGTAGGTTTGGGCCTGAAGTGGGGTTTTGAGTCAATCTGGTTGTTTCGTCTGAAGTTATGGACCAGTTCCTTACCCCTACTCCCAATCTCTGGGCATCTATTTACATGAGTCAAAATGCATGCAGGAGAGGAATCTGCTAGGAGGAAATGTAGGGTTAATGTTCCTTGGGGAGAAACAGTGAGGTGAGGAAGGCAATGTGGTGCCTGGCCAAGGAAGGTCAGCTGCTTCTTGTTTAGAAGTGTCTACAGCAGAAGCCGAGACCATATTATCACGAAGGAATGTTCAGTATTTGGGCAGGCATAAGGCCGGAATTTATGTCCAAAGGTCCACACAGAGTTGAGGACGTTGGTATTCCTCTCAGTTCTGTGCTGAAATATGTGTGATTGTTTTAGCCATGTAGCGCTATGTAACAAACCACCCCAAAATAGTGGCTTAAAGCAATGACGGCACTTCTCTTGCTCACTTTTTTTGGCAATTTGGGCAGAGTTTGGCAGGAATAACTCGTTGATGCTCAACTACCTGTCAGGTGGAGGGTCTCCAAAGCTGGGAGTTGGAATGGCCTAAAGGTCTCTCTTTTCACACATCCAGCAATTGATGCGGGTTGTAGGCTGGCAGCTTGGCTAGCGCTGCTGGTGGAAACACATGGCTTCTCCATGTGGCTTGTACTTCCTCACAACATGGTGGCTGGCTTCCAAGTGCCCAGATCCTAAAGAGCCAAGAGCCAGGAGAAAGTTATGTCCTTTCCATGATCTAGTCTTTGAAGTCACATACCATCACTTCTGCCTTACTCTATTGTTCAAAACATCCATAAGCCACCCAGGTTCAAGGAGAGGGAAAAGAGAATCTACTTCTTGATGGGGGAGTGGCAAAATCATGGAAGAGCACGTGGGACCAGAAGTTATGCTGTGACCAGTTTTGGAAAATGCAGTCTTTCTTCAAGACTCATGGGGTTGCAGGAGCTCGCTAGGGTTAAACAGTTTTCGAAGTGCTGAGGAGACATTAGGCACGTAGGTTTCTCCTGAAGCATCCAGGCACCAGTCCTGTGGTGAAGTGTGCTCTTCTCCTGGCTCTTAGGCAGAAGATATCACAGGGGAGCCACATAAGAAAACAGGAAAGGAATGATGCTAGTCTTATATCCAGCTCCCCAAGAAACCTTGATGATTTTGAGGCAGTTATGAGAGTGAGGATTATTAGCCATGGAAATTCATGTATCAGTGCTAACATGAATTCTTTTGGACCACAGGCTGGTAAGGCCTAGAGCAGTGCAGGCTAATGAGAATATCCAACAATCACTGAGTAACTTTCCTGCAGTATGGTTTTACACCAGAGATTTTGTTTCTCAATATCATGGAATTATTTCTCTTTTCTCTGAATCCATCTTTAAAGTGACTTCTTCAAATTAAAACCAGAAAGTATTGAATCTTTTTAAAATCAACAAGTGATTGTCTTTCTTACCATAATTTCACAGAAATTCATGGGTAACCTGTTAAATTTCTTATCTGGACAACTGGTTTATGTTACAACTGCATTTTTATCTTCTCTCTTGTCCGTTCATGTAGACATTAGATATTCTTTTAACCAGTTCTCGTCTCAAAAGAGATTTCAGAGTTCAATTTAATTTATGCTGGTATGACTATTGGTATAAGTTGGCTTAACAGTGCTTTCATTTTTGCTGAAACCCCGAAATGCTAAATCCATGTGATAACATTCATGGTTTTTGACTGAGTACCATCATTTACCAAAAGCAAAGTGTTTGGCAGATTTGGCAGTCAGACTCTATATCCCTACCAACTCACCTCCTAGTTTCTCCTCCTTCGTGTTAAATATGTTGTATTGAACAATGCCAGAACCAATGGTAGACCCCTGGTGTCTAATTACTAACTTCATTCTCGGCCACGACTGTTCATGAACACAGCTGTGACGACTTTTCATGGCAACTTTTGACAGTATCTTGCCATTTACCCTCTGGTGACTTCTTTCCTTTATTAATCTGTTATAAGGAAACTTCTCCAGAAGCTTTTTGAAAAACTGAGCAGATTATACCTACTGGGTCACTTATATAGTATGCTATAAGTAGATCTTGTTTAAAATGGGGGGAATTAATAGATGAGAGACAAACATTTTTTTTGGGGGGGGGGTTGTTTCTTTGATTCTGTAAACTTCGTACTATAGGCATATTGGTTTGCCTTTAATTTAATTCTCGATCTACTTACTTACCCAAGAATAAAAATTAGTTTTGTTAAGGTATGGTTTCTTAAAGTCCTTTGGAAGTTCTCATATTTTTATGATATATGCTGTTCTAATGGTGGTTTTCAGGCACATCGATTGTGATCTGATGCATGTATGTATGTATGTATATGGCCTCCCACTCCTCCTTCCTTTGTATTAATGGGGGATACCCTGAGGAAGCTGTGGGCATGCTTAATCATTGCACTTAGCTGCAGAAAAGCCTAGTGTTCCCTGTGCTTCTGTGGATAATGCTCTCTGGAGGCCCTGCTTTGATTCTTCTTTCATATTGCAACGTTGGATTGAGTATCATCTCTCTCATCACCTGAAAAGGCATGGGGACAGCAGGCAGCATGTCAGGTGTGGATTACCTGATCTGGTTCAGATTCAAGCAGATCTGGCCCATGATGCCTCACTCACTGTGCCATCCCAGTCCTGGTAGATCATATTGTATGATCTACCTGACATACAAATTCACCATAAAGACTAGAAATACAGGTGTGAATTTATTCCCATGTACTTGCTGGCCTAAGTTGGCTCAGATTTAGTATGTTTAAGTTCACAAGGTGTGATGGTTAATTTTATGTGTTAGCTTAACTCGGCCACAGAGGGCCCACATATTTGATCTAACATTATTCTGAGTGTTTCTGTGAGGATGTTTCTGGGTGAGATTAATGCTGAAGTAGGTAGACTGAGTAAAGCAGTTAGCCCTCCCCAACGTGGGTGAGCTGCAGCTAATCAGTTCAAACCCTAAATAGAATAAAAACACTGACCTTCCTCTAAGCAACAGAAAATCTTTTCTGCCTGACTGCCTTTGAACTGGGGCATCGGCTTTTTCCTGCTTTCGGACTTGAATTGGAACCCCATCTCTTCCTGGACCTCAAGACTGCCAGCCTTAGGACTAGAACCCTGCCATGGTCTCTCTGGGTTCCAGGCCTTTGGACGCAGACTGGAACCACATGTCAGCTCTCCTGAATCTCCTGCTTGCTGACTCACTTTGCACATCTTGGGGCTCACTTGCCTCCATAATCATGTGAGCCAATTCCTTATAATAAATTAAGAAATATGATGTGTATATATATCCTATTGGCTCTGTTTTCCTGGAGAACCCTGACTTATTAGTGACACTAACACACTAGGGAATCTCAGAGCTGGAAACACAGCTACAAACAAAGCTTCATTCATTCTTCACAACAACGTCTTGACACATACACAGTTTTAGAGATAACAAAACAGGCTGAAGGAGATTAAAAGGCTCTTGCAATATAATAGCCATAGTAAAGGATGGGCGCAGGATATAACAGAGGAAAATTAAAAAACCATGATTCTCCCCACACAGATGGCACTGATAAGGAGAGAAAGTAGGGGAGTTGGTCCTCTCAGCACTGACCGTCTGCAACCGGTCTCACCTGCAGGCAGAGAGGCAATCACATGGGCTCTGCCAGGACTGGGATGGCACAGTGAGCAAGGCATCATGGGCCAGATCTGCTTGAATCTGAACCAGATCAGGTAATCCACACCTGACATGCTGCCTGCTGTCCCCATGCCTTTTCAGGTGATGAGAGAGATGATACTCAATCCAACGTTGCAATATGAAAGAAGAATCAAAGCAGGGCCTCCAGAGAGCATTATCCAGAGAAGCACAGGGAACACTAGGCTTTTCTGCAGCTAAGTGCAATGATTAAGTATGCCCACACCTTCCTCAGGGTATCCCCCATTAATACAAAGGAAGGAGGAGTGGGAGGCCATATCTAGCACACAGTTACCGCATTGACCAGGAAAGGGGTTCAGGGGCCATTGTAACTCTGCCATGACTTGTTCGATGTCTGCAGGAAATAAGAACCTGCCTGGAAGCAAGAGATGAGCTATAACCAGAATAAAAGACTAAGCTGCTAAGTCAGCAGACTAAGTCAATCACAGAAACAACTGTGACCTATAAAGGTAAGGTACTCCCCAGCTCCTGTCCCTCCATGCCACCACGGGAGGGGTGGGGGGCAACATGCTAAACCATGCCCCGGATCCCCTGCCTCTACCTGCCCCAGCCCCTCACCGCTGGGGCCATAGAGGCTCCCTGCTGCCATTTCTCTGAAGCTGCCCTCCTCAGAGTGGGAGCTTCTGCCCCACTCTGTGACAGGGTTTAGGATTATGTTTTATTACTAAGCCTAGGGTCTGGTGATAGAATTGATAACTGAGTTCCTGGGTTGCCAGATCTGTCTCAGATCCCTCCCTTCTCCCTGATTCCCTTCCTTGGGTACTTATATCTCCCTCTTTCTCTTTTCCTTAGTAACTCACTTTGAAAAACTAGCCTTGGCCCTTTTTCTTTAGTTCTTAACTTACTTATCAGGTGTGTCATGGCTGAAGACCTGACCAGCCCCTGACAGTGGCTTAGGCCTCTACTTCGTTTTCCAATTACATCCCCCATTTGGATTGGGTAGATTTTATTTCCCTCTGACCTGCCCCTAGTTGATTCTGAGCCAGGGGCACTGGCCTGAGCTGGGGTCTCAGGATCTGGACCTGGAGGAGGAAAGTGACGGGAGTATCCTGGGCAGGAGCTGAAGGGAAGAGGTTCTAATATCCGGAGAGTTAGGGCTGAATTGGAAACCAGAGTAGGTTGAAGATATGAAGTCAAGAGCTTGGCATTAACTCAAAACAGGACTGGTTTGGTAGACAGAATCTGGCTAGATCTGCTGAAGCTCAGTGTACTGGAGGCTGAAGGCCTTGTGGGGAGCCACAGAGGGCTCCACCTTCTGCTGCGGGTGAGCAGTTAATACACCCCCGAGGACCATACAAGTTCAGTCTGCGCTTCACCTTGTTCTGGCTGTGCGACCTTTGTGGTAAATTATGTATTTCCTCCGAATTTTCATTTCTTTATCTATAAACTGACAATCCTTGCTCATGGTCCATTGTGAGGATTACAGATACAGAATGTAAAGTTACTAACAGACTTGGTGTGTGTAAGTGCTCATAATATGGTTACTCTCAGTCTAGCTCTGTCACTTAACTGCATGACCTTGGGGAACTCATTTCAGATTTCTGGGTTTCCATGTCTTGTCCTGTGAATGAAACAGTCAGGTTAGATAATCTCTAAGTCCCCATCCAACTCAAGCATCCTAGCATCTATCTTAAACTCTCACTTGACAAAGGAGTCTTGCTTTCCAAGGCTACCTTCTAGCCACCCAGAGACTCAGGTCCAAACTCACAAATTAGATTAAATCCCATTATTTTTAAAAACCTCTTCTGAAACATTAAAGCCCACATACATGTTTAAATAACCTTGTCAAATTGGCTCTCCCTGCAGAGGGCTTTTCATTATTCTTTTTCATTAAAATAAAAATCTCTTTGGTTGACTTTCTAAATGTGTTTTCGTTAGACCTTCAGCCTGTTGTTAACCATTTTCAACCTAATATTAAACTCTGTCTTCCTAAAGCTGAATGCTCTGCTACCCCCTGAGAAGTCACCCACGATGATGATAGACCGGGCACTTAATATGCTAAATAATAATAATACAAAATCTAAATGTGTAGCGATCACTGGCTGCCCAACAGGGGTCTGTCACTCACTTCCTTTATCAGTAATTTTCACTATAAAATTCTTCACCGAAAGGGGAGGAGAACAACCCTGCACAGAAAATGTCTCCAGGCTCCAGGCTGTGGTAAATAGGGTATCTAATATCCAGAAAATGAATATGCAGCCTCCAGAGAAACATGCAGAGAGGGGAAATGGATTCTCAGATTAGGAAGTTTAGTACCAAGGTAGAAAGGGAACTATTTTGCAAGAGAAAAGATTAGATGTAGTCGATTTCTCTTCTAACAATAAACTGTACTTGGTATAGTTTTCCTCTTCTTTTCTTTCAAAAAGCTTAAGTCAAGGTTTCTTGTTCCTTGATGTTCCATAAACCAAGTCATTCAGATAAACAGCCCTTTGCTATATCAACTAATTATTTACTGATTTGCTTTGATCTATTGTTCAGGCAGTAAATTCCAGCTTCCTCACACTCATAATGTATAAACCCGAATGTAATCACCGTTGCAAAAGGAGATAACATGAAGTCGCCGATTTTAAAAGAGGCATTTCCTTTTGCTCGAGAAGTCTGGTATGGGATGCATACACTTTCCATGTCAGTCAGGCAACTGGGCTTGTTGCAAACCCAGTCCACACTCTGGGGCTCTTTTTGCCAGAAAACAATGATTTATCACGCTCTAGAATTGTAAGTTATATGTGACACTATTGTGCTGTTCCCGTACGCTATGATATGCTTCTGTTTGTGAATTAGAATGGTTTTTTCTTTTCCTTTCTTTTTTCTTTGAGTGTGGCTTATGGAATCAGTACTTTATAGTAAAATCTTTATATATGTTATCAGCTTCACCACAAAGTTCTTTCCTTTTTTGGCTCAAATACATTGAGAGATATTTCTGTCTAAGTCGTTTTTTTGTTTTTTGTTTTTTCCCTAATTCATCTGAACCAATTGGGCTTATAAATTAGAATTCCCTTGCAATCTATTAAATCCACATCAGTCCATATGTTCAGAACCAAGAGAGCCATCTGTGAGAATGATATAGGCCACCATGGTTACTTTTACTTTAATCTTTGTGAAATCACAATTCACTATCCATTTGGCTTTAGGAAAAAAAAAAAAAATCAATTTTTCCAAAATCCCATGCAAACAAGAGTTTAAACTCTTCAAATGATTCTATAAAGTAAAAAATATTCTGACTATTGGCTTTTCTTTGAAATGCATTATTTTATCATCCACTCCCTTTCCCTCTCCTCTTTCCCTCCCCCATCATATCCTTGCATATGTGGACAGATGCATCATGCCCTAGTCTATGCTCTCCACTAGTTCTGGGCATGGAAGGGATTCTGTAAGACATTAATTCCGAAGCATCCAGATCTTTTATGGGCATTTCTCCTTCAGTCACTGCCTGGGTAGCTTTTAAGATTCTAGGCACAGAAAGAAAGCAATCGATCTTATTAGATTAGCTCTTCATTAAGCAATGTTCTAACGTACACCACTCAAGCTCTATCATTTGGCCTTAGAAATAGCTGATCATCTACTCTGAATTATCTTTCTTTGTGGTTCTTAAGTAATTTGCTCTCTACCATGTCCTTTCTCCCCACGCCAAGCCCCATGTAGCAACTTTTCTTATAAGTTTTATCTGGTTTCCTAAATTTATCTGTTATTCTAGAGCATCGAGAGTTTTGGTCAGAGTAAGACTGTCATTTTTCTCCTACATTATTTTACCCAGCAAGGGCTTTGGAGAAAGGTGACTTCTGTCCTCCTTTTGAGTGCTAGGAGTGTGATAATAATTAACTTCCTTGATAACCAGAAGGCAGTGAGGAATTTGAAGGGCATGGTACCTGTTGTGTAAACTGGCCAGTAGCCTGGTCACTTGTTCTTCTATGAAAGGAAAGGAATGATTACATTGTATTCTGATCTTGTCTATTGCAAAAGGGTTCCTGGTTTAAAATTGGACTGGAAGGATCTAGTGCTGCACCAATGAAACTGGATGTTTGTGGTGGCACGTGAGTTTTCTTAGTCTTTGGCTCCTAGGAGCAGAACTATACGACTTTGCAAATAAGGAGGTAGTTGGTATTTAAGATCAGTATCACTACCATAAAAATTAATGAGTGTTCAGATTTTTATATTATGGGTAACTCCTGCTACTGACAAAATCCGACCTAACTCAATTGCTTTCAAAGTTCATTGCAAAGTGCTTTGGGATTTGCCTTGTCTGCCTTCTTACTAGCAGGGATTACCCTTCTGGCTGCTTGATCCTTAACTCTCTGAACAGTTTCTTCTTTAGTAAAATGGAAATAAGTATAGGTTCTGCCCATGCGGTTGTGATAGGATTAAATGAGGTCATATGAGTGGATTCGGTGAGATAATATATGTGATCTGTTTTGGACAGCGCCTGACGTATAGCTAGCACTTGATACTCACCAGCCATCCTATCAGCCTCATTACCCCCACCATCGTCATCTGAGTCATTTAGGTCCTGAGGAGTTTAACTCTGGAAAGAAATTGCTCCTCTAAACTTTAGTAATTCAAGGGTGGGAGACTTGGTGGGAGTTGTATTTTTAGCTCCCTACCATCGGTGTGGTCCATCTAATAATGTGCTCATAGTCAAAACCACTCTTGTACCCTCCTTCTAGGTAGAAAAGCTATCTTCATTCATCCATTTCCCCAATTTAATTTTCTATTGACTTGCAGAAGGAAGCACAATGGCAGAGCCTTTCTCCATCCATTTGGCCCCACGTCCACCTTCTAAATTTGTTAGGGCATTCTTGGGTATTTTTATTTTCACCCAATCCAAATTTCCTAATTGTCCAGTCTGGGTAAGAGCTCATGGAGCGCTGTCCACTACAGAAATATTCTTGATGGCAGCACCTGTTTTCGTCCTCTTTTGACCACCCTTTAATGTTTTCAGTGCTCTACTCAGGAATCCTGCAGTGCACATTGTGACATTTATCAGATCACAGAACATATTCTTCTACTAATGGTAAATACAATGCCTTTGAATTTGAATTTGAAATGCTGAGATTTGTCTAGCTCTGGCTACAAGAAGTCACATTTCCTAGTTGACACCGTGGTAGTTTACCCTCCACTTATTTGGTACAAATGAACAGAAAGAAGAAGTTACATTTACCGAGTGTCTACTATGTGTGAGTTACTTTAATAAACGCTAATATCCACTGAGTGTTTTGTGTATATATTACATGATTCAACTCATTTAATCCTGAGATACAAAGTCTGTGATGTAACTACTCTTCTTCTTTCTGTCTCACAGAAGAGGAACTTGAAACACAGAAAAGTTACACAACTTGCTTCGATCCCCCCAGCTAGGAAGAGAAAAAACTGGGACTTGAAGCCAGAAAATCCAGCTCTTCACACCATGCTGGTTAATTCCCACAGCAAGCCATTGTGTAGATGTCTCTTCCTTAGGAGGAATTGGAACTCAGGGACGTGAAGTAACTTGCACTCGCCTTCTACCCTCTACCACATGCCGATAGGGAGGTAAGTGTCACGTCACACACATTAGTGGCCAGTTCTTTCCTGGTTAGAGGAGCCAAAAGCAGGTTTGGATGTGGTTATGCCTGTCTGTGGTTGTTTGCCAGAGCCCTGCATGCTGTCCCAGGGAAGCAGGTCCATGAAGATGCCCAGGAAAGCTCAGGGAAGGTGTGAGGAGCCAGTGAGGTCTCTGTCTGGAAGCACATTTGAAAAATATGTATGTGATCCTTCTAGCACACCTACTGGCTGACTCAAAAGATGAACTGAGTTTGTTCTCAGAGGCTGTAATCCCTCCTAGGCCCATCTCCAACATGTTGGTGGGAGAGACAGGGTTAACATTCCCTATCATCCTAAGGGGTGCCAGCTGAGGAAACTTTCTCTGCACATGGTCCTGTCAGACCAACACAAGGTAGGAGAAGGGGGTGGGAAAGAGAACCAAAGCAGGGGAAGCAGGAAGAGGGAAAGGACAAGAAATAAAAGAGAATTAAGGAAAACAAGGTAAAGCCAAGAAGCCCAGCACTGGTGGGGAGAGTGAGCCTATGAGGGACCAAGAGTATCCTGTTTCCCTGCTTCTGGAGAGAAAGCAGATTTCTTCCCTTCAGGGCTCAGAATCCTGCACCAGCGCCCCCCGCCCCCCAAAAAAACCATTTGAAAAATTAAATTATGTCTGAGGAGTAAGCAGTACTCCCTCGCCCCCAGCAAAGGCCCTGGAGGTCAGAACAATCAGGATTTAAATTAATTGCTTAATGGAAAAAACCAAAATTCTAAGAACAATGCTGATAATTCGCTAAAACTACGGTATGTTTGTAACTCTTTGAAATGAATCGAATTGCTGGTTACAAGAATTAATGCTTATAGAGAAATTGTGATTGAAATCCCCAAAGTTAAGTATTAATTCCTTAAAGCAATTGGTAATTAGTGAATTGTGCACTTAGTCAGTATTACATTCAGCACTTAATTATACATTATCTCCAATTGTTTCCAGTGGTTGCATGTATGTTAGTCTTGTCTCCCCGAACCTGATCATGAACTCGGTGCGAGCCAGGCTGGGATTCCTTCTTTAGTTGGCATGTCTCACCATCCCAGGGCAGCCCTAAACATACACAAATACTCAAAAGTGGATGGATGCTGATTGGGATAAATCTTGGAGCTTAGAGAAAGGTGGCTTTTTGAAAGAAAATGTATCTAGTTATCCCAGCATGCCCAGAGCTGGACATGTTCCTCAGGAAAGCCAAAGAAGTAAACACATTAGGTAGCTTGAGATTGCATGCATTGAATGGAATAGAGGATTTGAAAGGAGCCATCTTAGTTGAGTGAAAAGAAATTGTAGACCCCTCGAGATCAGGCACTTGCTGTGGAGCAGCTTGATTTGGGTTTTGTTGATTTCACATTTTACAAAGACTGAAAACAGTCATTAGGCTTGGAACGGGATCACAAACAGAGGACTCCAGTGCTGCAAGGCTGCTTCATAATTTGGGGGGGACCTCTATACTTCTCAAAAGCTTTAGCTGCTCTTTGTTTATTTAAAAAAGCAACTGAAAAAGCATGACATGGCCACGTTCCACTTGTGACCCAAAGAAGCATTTACTGGGTGCCTGGGTGGCTCAGTCGGTTAAGCGTCTGCCTTTGGCTCGGGTCATGATCCCAAGGTCCTGGGATCGAGCCCCCAGTCTGGCTCCTTGCTCAGTGGGGAGCCTGCTTCTCCTCCCCCCGTTTCGTTCTCTCTCTCTCTCTCTCTCTCGCTATCTCTGTCTCTCTCTCTCAAATAAATAAATAAAATCTTTAAAAAAAAAAGAAGTATTTACCATTATGTTTCCTAGGTTGAAATTGGTTTCTCCATGTGGGAGACATATAAATAGTCACTTCTGCTCTTAGGAATATTCACTTGTATTTTCATATCTTTCTGAGTTAAGTCTTCCATTTAAAAACATTTAATGCATGCGTCTTAATGACAGCTCCCTTTGAAAGAATCTGAAGATTAGCTTACGTTTCTTATATGTTCACTTAAATTTTTTATGAAAAGTGGCAGTGGTGATGGAAGGCTAGGAAAATATACACAGCTCTATTTTATAATAATTATAAGGTAACTAAGAGCTGAGTGCAGATATTACTTCCCATCAATTCCACACTAAGGAAGGGCCTTCTAGAACTTGCCCATATCTCTTTCTCAAACTCCTTTCCCACTGCTCTTCGTGTTACATGCTACATTCCAGTAACTTCAAATCGCTTATGGCTCCCTGCATATGACACATTATTCTAGTTCTTTGCTTGGCCTAGAATGCCCTTCCTACTTTTCTTGCTCTTACTTATCCTTTAAGACTTCTTCTTGGCAAACCTCCAGAATGCCCCTCTCCCTCACTACTCAGATGGGATAGAGCACTCTACTGATATATCTCTGTCACTGAGGATACCCTAGCATGACTCAATGCCGTCGCTTTTCGTATTATATGAAAAATCTGATTATATGCCCCTCTGTTCCACTAACCAGCAAATCTACATCTATCTTTCTCCTCCTTCTTCTTTCCTCCCTCTCACCCCCATCTCTCTTTTTCTTCCCTCCAAAGACTAGCACAGTGCCTAGCAGCACACGGAAGTGCTCTATAAATTTTGGTAGTTAGAGCTATCGTTATCAAAGGGCTGAGAACAGAGTCTTTTTGCGCAGTCAAGGTAAAGAATATTTTGGCTTAGGATTTTTCCAGATTGCGGAGGATATAAGGTCCTTTAATTCTGTGTGTGTGTGTGTGTGTGTGTGTGTGTGTGTGTGTATTTTATCTAAGACAAATATATGTCTTGAATATTTTCCTCTAACAGGATTTCAGAGGAAATAGTGTTATTGGAATTTTGGGCTTTGTGGATGCTAGTATTCTCAAAAATTTGAAAATATTATTATACTTGAAACATGGAATTTTACAGTAAGTATGACATTTTATACCTAGTGGAGTGTGGGGCTATTTAAATGCAAGAAGCTTAATAATGACTGAAGGATTCTTTTCAAATCTCCAAAATATAGCACAGCCGTTAATTATTTCAGAAGAATAAATGAGTCAAACAATGTAATATAGTAGAATGAGTCCTCACATGAGGATTGGGTGCCGTAAATTTTCCTTTAATTGGCCGTGTGACTATTCCAAGCTGCCTAACCTCTCCAGTCCTTATTTGATTAAAACAAGAAAGATTACCAGAAAGGAACTTAAATTCTACTCTAAATGCCCTGCTGGTGTTATGATACTATATTAAAACATTTTAAAACATTTTAAATTATCTAGCACAAATGGACTATATGAATGCAAGGCAGATTAGAATGGAGTGTGCCTCATCAAGGAAAACTTCTGGAAAGAGGTGAGTTCCCAATTCAGTTTCGAAGGAAGAAGTGAAGGGAAGCCTTACAAACTAGAATGTAAAGGGGAGCTGAACTGTCTCTATGGTTTTCATCCTTTCATGTATCCCTCATATGTGGGAAGTAGAGGAAGCAGAAAAGGACACCTGAAGTCAGGCTCAGATGTGCAGATCTTAGTCACCAAGGGTAAACGGTAAAGAGGATGCTCCGCCAACAGAAATGGATTTCCTGTGGAGGCAGAAGACTTATGATACTTTGGGGCTCTGTGTTCTCCCCTTACATCTTTTTGAGGGAAAAAAAAAAAGTATATATCTGAATCCTCCTTAAAGTATTATTTTCCCAAGTCCGTTCTCGGCCCCTCTTAACAGCTTTTCTCTGCTATTTCTCCTCTGATCTCTCCCACTCCCCTTTTTCTTCCTGTTTCCTTTGCCTTTGGGGTGACTGGGATAGATGCAGCAGAATGGGCTTAAAAATAAATGTCCACTTAAAAATGTAATTAGCTAAAAATGGCTTTATCTTGTCTGTTCCTACATCTGTCATATTTCCTTTTATATTGTTAGTGACTTCAGTATAAACATTCAAACATATGAGGGGCTTTGATTTGAGGGGCTAGTAGCAGTAAAATATGAGACATTTTTTAGGTTAGAGGGAGGGATAGAAAATTATTTTTTTTTCTCATTGACCTGATCCACAGGGGAGAAAAAAAAAATTGTAGGGTCTTGGCCTTACTCTGTTTCTTACTCTATTTCATAAAAGAAATTCAACATTTTCCTTTATGCCTTTCAATCCCTTTTAAAATTAAGAACCAAAGAACAAAAAATGTTACTCAATAATCACAGCAAATTTTTAAAAATGTGCATAGTGGTATTTTTTTTTAAGGGAGTCCAAGACAAAGGAGATAGAAAGAAACGATTTCAACATGGAGAGAGATAGAGAGCTATCCGTATACAGAAAGAGACCAGTGGGAAGGCAGGTGTGACATCATGGCAAGAAATGTGTGCTTTGTTTCCAAATCAATGTCAGTTTTCATTCCAATTTGCTACTTTCCTGCTGTGGGACAATTTATACAATCTATTCCAACCTCAATTTTTTGTTTATTTATGAGGAAGAAAAATACATATTCTACTGGGTTACTAGTGAGATTAAAATGAAATATCCATTCCATAACTATATATTGAGTCCCTATAATGTGTATTTGTTTCTGTTTGTAACCATTTGTTTTTGGTCCTTATCCCACTTGTAATTAATACTTTTTCTTATGGTTACTGCCTTTTTCCTTCTGTCATGTCTTGATTCTTATCTCATGAAAATGTAGGAGACCAGAGTACACCAACCCAACTATGACTGGAGGGGACTAGAGTATGCCACCCCAAAACATACCTTTTTGGCATAAGGAATATTTTGAGAAAGAGCAGATGCAGGAGAACTCTGCAAACAGAGTAGGAGTTACTCTGTTGTAAGGCCATCTCCCATTTGTGAGGATACCAAGAAGGGAAGGATGATTGTAAATCACAAGACAACCTTAGAGTCGGAGAAGGCACCACTTAAATTTGCATGAACAGCCTTACTCTTGTTTGCCATATATTTTCCTGATCGCCTTTTCATAACTGGCCTCCTTCTTTCTTTGATTTAGCTGAAGATGGTCGTTGAGCCTGAATTCTAAGCCACTGCCTTGAGAGTCACTCATTTCCCTGAGGGTCTCCCATGTATATGGGAGATATACATGTTACTGTCTTCTGTTTGTTTTTCCCTTGTTAACTTGTCTAGATAGAGAGAGAGGTATTAGAGAAAATAAACACACTCAAGGGCCTGCACAGAGAGGTAGAATTCCTGCACACAAAGGAACAAGAAAAACCAGACATAGGAGACATGCTTCGCAGGTAATTACTGCATCTTTTAACACAAAGTTTTGAAAGTCATGTTGCATTTTAACAAGTACCATAATGACAACCTTTCCCTTCATACTGTGTATGGATGTTGGGGTGGGAGGTACAATATTTAGCCAGGGGTTTTTGATCTTCTATGCTTGCTGGAGAGAGACAAGGACAGTACAGTGATAGAGACAGAGTATCATTTGATCCTTCAGGGGGTCCTTTATCTGACCTACTGTTTCACATACCTTCTCAAAATTAAATGTTGACATCGGGATGGGATTATTAATACAGCCAAAGTAGGTGTGAGCCAATAAAAGGATCAGGAATCATTCTGCATTCCATTTATTTCTATCTTTCAATTTCTAGTGATATTTTCACAATCTTTGAAGGCATTTTTATGGTAGAATGAATACCTGTGCAGATCAAAATAACAGAAATAAATGGAAGAACATCTGGCTGATTCAATCATGTTAAAATCTGAAGTCAAACCTGGCTTATTAATATTTATGACTTGAAAATATGTCCTTGAGTTTTGTCTAATAGTATCCAACGTGATATTTAATGATTGAATGATTTGTCTTTTTTTTTTTTTTTTAGTTATTTAAATATTGTGGCTTAAATTTTTTGTTATTTGAAAATAAACAAGTACTTGAAAATTCAATCTATCACTTCTTATTTTTCCCTTTAGGATAATAACGCATCATTTACCTATTTACCTATATTTACATAGGGCTCAAGTGTGTGATTACAGTAAACTTGTTAGAAATCAATGTTGTTTTGCTCATGTTAATGTAATACCTTTAAAATTTAAGGTGGTAGTAAGTAAAAGTGATGTACCATGTAGGTCTAGAAATACGTAATTAGTTCCTTGGTAATTGAAGTTGAGGATGTGAAAGTTTGTGTGTCTGCGACACCCTGTAGTAGCTTCAGATGAGATCTAGAAACAAAGTTTAAAAATATGGATTTTAAGAGAGTTATAAATAATAATTATAGTTACCTCTATTGAGTACTTACTTTTTGGCAGGCAGAATCCTAAGTAGGTACACGTATTATCTCATTTCATACTCTCAGCAAATCTTCAAGCTAGCTATTTTTTTATCCCTGATGAAGAGGTGAAGAAACCAAAGCTCACTGACTTGATACAAATTGCAAAAGTCTCTTATGTACTAAGTGGAAAGGCAGGGATTAAAATCTGTATTTGTTTGATTCTGAAACTTGAGACTTCTATGTAGTAGGTTAATTGATGTTCTAAATATTTCAACTAGATAAAAGGAATTTAGTAACTTCTTTGGCATTTGTCCATTATTGAATTAAAAATATTGTTTTAAGAAAAAAAGGTACTAAAAAAAGAAAAAGAAAAAAGGTACTAATTTTACAAGACTTTGTACCTCATCTTCTTTTTTTTTAATCATCTTTTTAAAGATTTTATTTATTTATTTGAGAGAGAGAGAGCACGAGCAGGAAGAGAGGCAGAGGGAGAAGCAGATTCCCCGTGGAGCAGGGAGCCCCATGAGGGGCTCGATCCCAGGACCCTGGGATCATGACCTGAGCTGAAGGCAGACGCTTAACCAACTGAGCCACCCAGGCGCCCTGTACCTCTTCTATGTGAGGATAAATTGCTGCCACTTGGTAGGTTGGAGTTTGCTTAGAATACCTGATACTTTAGCTCAGAGAATCAACAAGATGTCTGTGACCATATCTCCTTCAAACAGTAGGGCAGGTGTTAAAGGTCTACCTCCAGTTTGCAGAGCTACTATCCACAGCACCGCCCTACTTGACTTGATTTTAGCTTGATCCCATTGCTTGTCCTTCCATCTCTGGGCCCTTACTATCCGACTAACCTGGGGATCTTGGGCTATACATTGGATCACTGAGATAAGCAAGCCACACAAACACACACATACTATTTCATAGTTTCTGTTTTTACTTTATTTAAATAGTGCAGATTGCATGGGTGTAATGGTGAACAGAATTATCTGTACTATTTAAATTTTTTTCTCACTTCTTTATCTATTTTATTTTATTTTTTGTTACTTACTTACTTAGAGGCAAAATAAAAAGTAAGTAAACAAGTAAGGTTGAACTCTCCTGAATTAAATGATTATATAACAATACCAGATGTATATTTTTAAAATCTTGTTTCATCCAAACATAATATCTAAAAATACTGCTTCATGCATTTTTCCAAGCAGTTTCAATCAAGGTTTCTAATTTCATTTAACAAAGATAATGAGAGGAAAATCCATGGTTAAGTCTGTACCTTTGATCTGTAGTTCAGATTAGTGCTCAACTGGTAAGAATCACTTATGTTGTTGCAAACAATGTTGCAAATCCAACAAAATCTTGCAAAGACAAACCTCTAAAATGACAAATACCAGTCTTGTTATTCAATTCTGCTTCACTGAGCTTAAAATAATGATTACACTTGAACTGTCACCTTTCATTCCATTTCCAGTAGCTCCTCTCATATGTATCTTTATACATACAAATCTAAGGCCTCCTCTCCCTGTTTAGTGACTGAAGCAAGCCTTGTACCTTCTGCCTGGGCTCTGCAACCCCACACGCATACAGTGATGGGGCTAGAATTTTTATACGGGTGTCTTAGGTTTGTCAACCTGTTTCGAAGGTGAACTGGGTTATTTCTCCTGAAGCCATGTTTGCTAAATTAGCACATTTTCTTTTCTTAGTTCCTGCGTTTCCTTGGGGGAACCCAAGGAATAAATTGTGAAGGGTTACATTTGCTATTTGCCTGGACTGAAATTCAAGTAGCCCCTCAAATCATAGGTTCCACATTCATAGAGGTCTCTTTTCCCATCCTTGTTCTTTGTTTTGTTCCCACAACAAATATTTATTGAACACCAGACTTGTTTTAAGCATATTATAGTTAATCTGTTCCTGATTAGTTAATTGGCTTATTGCAGGTTATTTAAGCCTTGAAATATAGATCAGTTTAAACACTGTTCTCTTCCCTACAGCCAGAAGTTTCTTTGGCTATATTTAAGTTTCTAAGTCTATATCTTATTTCTATTAACATAGATTGCCCAGTGCAATAATCTTTACTCTATTGAACAATAATCTTACCTTAACAGATTTAGATTTTTCACATTCAGTTGCTTAGCCTGTAGGAAAGGCATAACAGTACAGTCTATTAAAAAAGTCGAGAGTAATAATAGTACACATATTGAGGATCTGCTGTACATCAAAATGTCATCAGCACTTTATACCTTATCCCATTTAATCCTGACTTTGGGCAAGTTATTGTTGTCATCTTATCAATGAATTCACTGAAACCCAGAGAAGTTAAAAATTATAAAATGTGTATTGCCAGTATTTATTCGTGATTACGTATTAAGCTTTTCCATGAAGCTAATTATACACTATCTTTTATTATTCCTTAGAAGTTTTGTGTGTTCGGCTTTTTCCTTTCTCCCAGTTATATTATGTTTGAGGGTAGAGACCATGTTTCAGACTTTTTCATTTCCTCACATCACTCAGTTCATAAATTTCCTTCAAAAAATAATTATTAAGTCAAATTATTGTATTTAGTCATAAAAATTTTCCTCTAATCAGCATTTTTGCCACTTAAATAGAGCAAATCTTTAGTGGATGCCATTACTGATCATTTCCCTGGGGATCAGCAACTGAGTTCAGGATGATACACTCTCAGATGGACCCCACACAAGAAGGATTAGAGGAAGTAATCACTGTTCACTCCCTTTCTTTACTCTTAATAGGGAAAGGCATTCATATTTCTTAATAAAGCCACATGAGAAAAACATGAATTTCATTTTCCAATTTTAGTGGTGGGAAGGGGGCATAGATGGAAGAAACGTGTTTTTGAAGTCTAGTAACTCCATCACTGAGATGGGAATTAATAAAAGGTAGGGGCCCTTAGCTCTATTTGCCTTAGCTCTTGCAGAGAGAACACTTCTGTTTTAATGGGCTTGGGACTTGAAGGACTCAGTTGAGACTATCACAACCTGAAGATCATGGCCCTATTATTACGAAGGAGGATTTAGGGCTATGGTTATAGATAAGTATGTCCTGCCAATGAGTTAGCTAACTACAGAAGTCTCAAACTCCACAGTGTCACAGAATCCTCGAGTGCAGGTTGTAATAAGGACTCAGCACATATTTCTGAAATGATTTTATAGTTTTTTTCCATTGGAAGTTGTCTATATTGAGTTACCCTTTGTCTGTATGACTTCTGTTCCCAGCAGGCAGCCTGGAGGGAATGGTATTTTCATTTGGGAGGTCATGACATCATCAATTTGAGAAATTTGAAATTCTTACTCAAAAAGAGCAATGGTTTTCCTGACCAGACTCTGACTGTGGGGAATAAAAAAGAAAGCCTTGATGAACACATATCTGTGTCTCCATTCTCTTTCATTTTGTTTAAGAATTGACTATTGTTTCTACTCTCCTTTTACTTGATAAGTCAAAAGGACATGTTATAGCTTTGGGCACAGAAAAAACAGCAAAGAGTTTACCTTTTTGAAGTTAGGTTTCTATAGAAGGAGAAAAAATGGTGGACATCATGTTAGAAACTTTGGGGTGAGAAAGTATATGAAGAACAACACTCCTGGCTACCAAAACCCAACTCAGCACTCTTGGTTACTAAAACTCAACCAAAAAATCTTATGGGAGCACAAGCAGTGAGGGAAAAAAAAAGGGTGGGGACAGAGGCAGCTCTGGGGATTAGAACTGGAGACTTGATCTCTCAGACTTCCCTCTTTGTTGCCATCTCTCCTCTCTGCTTTTCTTGGGCTGTGTGTCTCATATTCTCTTATTGCAAGTCAAACCTTCTCCATGAGTCAGAGAACAGAGCCATCAGCATCATTCCAGTTCAAGTTTCATTTCCTCCAGCCCATAACTCCTTAAGCTCCTATTCTAAGTAATTCCATCTTTAATCATAAAATGCCTAGTATTGCCGATATTTTATGGATATACACATTTCTCCATAATGAGATTAAGAGTTCTATGAAGTTAGAGCCTCTCCCTTATGATATTTTAATTCTTTTTTACCTCCCATTGCCTACAGTATAGAAGTAGATGCTCAACCCAATGTCTTATAATCCAAATCAATAGATTTCTTTCCCCATTTCAATAGATGCTTAAATTTATGCAACACTTCATAACTTGTAAAGAGCTTTCATATATATTTTTAATCAACATCGATCTTCTTTTCATTCTACCTAGTGGCCTTAATTCATTACCCTAAAGTATTTCCACATGTGAGGGGAAGGGAGGTGTGCGGGGTGGGGGGGAGCAGCCTTTGTGAGGTGAGTTTATTGTGAATAAGAAAAGACTCTTGGGGGGCATCTGGGTGGCTCAGTAGTTAAGCGTCTGCCTCCGGCTCAGGTCATGATCCCAGGGTCCTGAGATGGAGCCCTGCTTTGGGCTCCCTGCTCTGCGGGAGGCCTGCTTCTCCCTCTCCCACGCCCCCTGCTTGTGTTCCCTTTCTCACTGTGTCTCTCTCTGTCAAATAAATATATAAAATCTTTAAAAAAAGAAAAAAAAGGACTCTTGGGATAGAAAGCTGGGATGGAGCTTCCAGTAGATCTAAACCCCAATGGGCATTAGGAAGCTGTAATTCAAATTCTACCATTGGTATACTTGTGAACACAGCATAAGGTACGGAGTTGTTGAATCACTATGTCATTCACCTGAAACTAATGTAACATTGTATGTCAACTATACTCAAATATAAATAAATAAATTAATTAAATAAATAAATAAATAAATAAATAAAATCCTACTGTCTATTTAAAAAAATAGGCTGTTTAACTGTTATTGTTGAGACTCACATCAGGCAAATATGAGTAAATTGTGTGACAGAATGTGGTTGAAGAGATTTTGCTCATGATAAGTCAGTTATGATTAAAGGCTGTGAAGACTCAGAATGAATATAATGTTTGCCGGCATCGATCCAGCCCCGTTATTTAATGAAAATTCAAACTGTGTTGCAGTGACCCTTGCCTTCTCATCAGAAGTCCTCCTCCACCCACACCACTCAGGACCCCGTACTCTCTGATCTTAGGAGCTGAGGACCACAGGGCGCGGGCAGCACGGCACAGCGATGGAATGTGAAGGAGGGATTCAATTTACTCAGGAAAAGGGAACACAAATGCCAGGGGTTTGCTCAGTCATGACCTTGGGCAGGTCGCTTAACTTCTCTGAGTCTCAGTTTACACCTTTGTAAAATAAGGGGCTTGTTGAATAGGTGCTGTTCACACATTTTCAGGCACAGAACATCTCATCTCAGCTTATAACCATACGGCCCAGTGAGACAGTTGTCAATATTTTCATCATTTCATAGATGGAAAGAATGAAAACCAAATTAAACAAATTTGGCTATTTAATTAAGGTAACACAGCCAGAAAAGGTGTGCTGAATAGTCCAATTATGAGTTTTTAGCTTCAAATACTCTCCCTTTACTGTCACCTTGAACGGCTTCACTCTCTGTGGTGGAAAGACAGGGGGGATGACCCAGTATCTCTTTGAAAACCCCAAATAATACAAACCCAAATCTCTCATCTTCTCAAGTTCAAAATAACTTGAGTTAGTATTGTCACTAATTTGCTCATGTAGGATCTGTTTTCATCTTCTCTATGAGAAGGATAATGGGAATAGAAAAAGAGACTTATTTTTGTATGATTTTCTTTATAGGCGACAAAGGCAAATTGATAATATCAAAACTCCTGAAGGGTGAGAATTTAGAATTTCTCTTATTCTTCCTATCTATTTCACTTTTTAGGTTCACTGTCAAGTCAGTACAAACACATATCTGAAAACAAAACTTACTGGTCATGACATTATCACATATGATTTGATAGCAGGATGAAGCCAGAGCCGATGTTCTCTATTAGCCGCCAGCCCCGCCGCATAGCTGCAGATGTGGATGGATCTGGGCATCCGGAGCTGAATTGGCTACAAAATTACATCTTAGCAGTACCTGTGAACTTCAAAGGGAATGTCAAACCACCTAATAATCCAGAAATAAGGTTAGTCATTTACTAAATATTTTAATGGAAATGATTACAAATAAATACACTTGAAAATCTCCATAAACAAGGAAACAATTTGGTGAAATGGGGCTTGTTTCAGCAGATGGATTTCTTGACATATAACCTACTTCGTAACAATGTATATCAATGTCAAAAACCACCCTGCTTCAATAAGTCATTTTACAGCTTTCATCTCAGGAATTAAAGAATATTCCTGGCAAAGGTGTTACACACCTCTTGACAAAAATGTTTTCCAAAATGTGCTCATTGGGATTCTGAATTTTGTGAAAATAATACATATTATTGTTGCTTGTCACGTGTTTCCTTTTACTGTTACTTTCATATTATCTGTGCTGTACTTGATCATGAATACAGAAAAGTGCACCACACATTGTACAGTAGTAATTAACACAAAGAAATCACTTCCTAACCATCACCCAAGTCAAGAAAAATAACACTGCTGGGGCACAGAGCCCCTTTGAGTGCCCTCCAGATCACGACCCATCCTCCCTTCTTTTCGCAGATAACCACTATCCTGACTTCTGATAGAATTGTTTAGTTTTGTTTGTTTTTGGAGTCATACACCATACATTACTTTATGTCTGATTTCTTTTGTTCAACACTGTGAGAGCCATCCTTATTGCTGAATGTGATTATATTTCATTTATTTTTATTTCAGTAATAGTATTTCATTTCAGGAACATACCACAGTTTATTTATGCATTTATTGCTGATGAACATTGGGGATGTTTTGATTTGGGGGGGGCTATTATAAAAAATACTATGGACTCCTGCTTGGAACCAAGCTGGACTAACAGGATGGGACAAATCATTCCACCTGAAATAACAACAAAACTGGACAAGATATGTAACTGTTTTCAAGACTCTGGACATAGGCAATGAAGGACCGTGATCGTGATTCCTGTAAGATGGGAAACACACAAGGTGGCCCTACGATGACCCCAGATCACTACCTTGGGAGTTTACAGGCCATCATGGGGTGTGGGGGGGAGCCCAGGTAGATTCCCCGAGTTTGTAAGGGTGAGCACGGGAGAGAGTTGCATAGAGAAAGAGCTCTGGGAATCTTGAAGGTTCCCTTTGAGGACACAGAAGAATACTGATCAGCACATGCATGTAAGTAAACTACCTGCAGCGAGAGAAATAACCATCTGAGTATATTAGAGGGAGCAATACCTAGTACTCACATGGGAGGGCATCCTGCCTGATTGGAAAATTTGACTGGAAAATTTGATGATTCCCAGGGTACTGGGGTGGAGTACGTTGCTTTGGTCCCACCTAACACACCTTAAAAGCAATTACATAATTTGCAGAACGCAGTGAAAAATGGAAATGCCAGGTCCCATGTTCAAAATCATTAAGACTTTCAAATTGGTGAGCGTAGAGTGCTAACCTAAGCCTAGACCTCTAAGCCCTGGGCCCTGCGTGCTTGATCAGGTCACATGCCCGTGAAGCAGCCCTGCTTAAAAGCAAGACCAGAAAGGATCAAACTGTTCCCAAGTATCTTTACTTTATCTCTCAAGCCCTTGTAGATCGTTGCTACTGTCTGCTTTTTTTTCTTTCATAGGATTCTGATTCTTGATTATTTTTGATTGAGTGCTGGATGGTATATGTGAAAAATTGTAGAAATAATTTGCAAACTAGAATAATGATATCCAAATCCATAGAGGATATATATATATATATTTTGGCAGTCTGTTTGGGACAAGAGAAAGCTAAAATTCCCTTAACCTATTTTCAGAGTTAATTCAGTGATGGACTTTAGTTACAGCAAGGGCTGATCTACTTCTGGTTCATTCCTACTTAATGCGCAGTCCTTCATTGTTCCAACCTGAAGCTTGCAGCTTTTAAGAGATCTTCACTTGTGCAGGCCCCGGAGTCCAATCGTTATTTTTATTTTTGTCCCCTTGGTCCTGTTAGTTCTGATCAGCTTATTAGCCTTTAGCTCTCTCTTCCTGAATTAGCAGTTGTCCCTAGGGAAAACTGGGCCGCTCACAGCTACCCAAGGATGATTCTAGAAATCAGCATAGTTTGATTTAAGCAATCGCTTAATTTTTAAGAGGAAATGGTAGAATAAATTTCATTGTTTCCACTCAGATGCTTTATGAATCTCATTTGAATCTGTTGTTTAATGTTTAATATGTAATGTTAACATATTTTAACAACTTTATTAGGTAGGGAGTAGTAGCCCCAATTCAGAGAGCTGGAATGCCTTTCTCAGATAGGTTACATAAGGTGCTGATGCCACGCAGTTGGTAAGTGGTAGGGGCACCATCGACCCTCAGTCTTGCTAACTTCAAAGCCTGTCCTCTTTAAACTACATTCTCTCATTTAACATAATGTAGATTGCAGAGTTTTACAAGTGACATTTATAGTGTTATGGAGCCTGCTAGAACTAAATTTAAAAACCGCATTTAAATGAATAAAATAGCTGACAGTGTCAGTTGTGGTCTTCTATGACGACACTCTATTTAAGGAGTGCTTTTAAAATCTATTCCAGTCGGTCGATTAGACCATAAAGGTTTCTGCCCCTGTACGGAGGTAGATTGAAGACTCCGTGGAAGAATCTTTTGCAAATACCTTTTCGGGGATACACGTGTACATACATGTGTGTGCACACGCACGCTTGTGTCTGGTGGAGATCAGAAAACAGGCAGGTGTCTTGGAATCGTTTTAGTCCATCTTTGTGCACTTACCTCTGTATTGGGTTGATCCGCTGGCTGGAAATGGTAATCACCTGGCGATGCATTACACCTTTATGCTGTATTTGAATGGCTTTGAAGGCCTTACTAAATCCCAGAGAGCTGTGGTTTTATCATAAATTCTGACATGAATCCAATATGATCTTTTCACAAAAACTTGGCTATACAATATTAATCATTTATAAATGTAAGCCTATATAGCCAGGCTGGTTTCCTCTTACGTTATAGCCAACATTTGCGTGTTACCACATCCAGAAGGAAAACAAAAAAATACAAGTCCAATTTTAAAAGCACTGGAGGTGTTTCGGTTTACAAATGCAGTTATGCCACTCATGGCCCCGAAAACATTCCTAAAATTTCTCCTTAAGCCTCTCTTTCTTTCCAAATTTCCATTCCATAGAACAGATACCTAAAGCCCTTTCTTATCTTTCCCTCCCAGCCCCTCCTCTGGCTGCTCAGTCTTTGGTATGTAAAGTGAGGTCACCCCTGGAGGACCTGCAGGCTGAATATAGCCCATGGGTATGTGGAGTTTGGCCTTCACAGAGTGCTGAAAAATCTGAATTAGTTGCCAACCTTTGAAAGTCAGAATATGTCATGTTAAAATCCAGATATCCCTGTTTCCCTCGGCAAACCAGAAAATCTGGTGACCCTAGACTTTCTTCCCATATGGCACTTCTCACTCCGTGCTTTCCACAGTTAGTGGTCCCCATTTAGCCCCTTCTTCGACATTGGGATTGGCAGCTTTTGTAATAAAGAGGGCCAGGCTGGATTTAGCTTCTTTTACTTGCAACCACCTCACTCAGCTAAATATAAATGAGATACTCGTGGGCCTACATTTCTTAAAAGGCTGAGAGAGGGCAAACGTAAGTACTTAACATTTAAATGTTTCCATCACATAAAAACCAGCAAAAAGTGCAAGTGTCTGCCCTTTATAATCTATGTGATAGCGGCGGCCTGGGGTGCTCAGGCCTCTGACCTTTCTCAGATGGGTGCATCTATTACTGCTCCCTGGGCTAGTAAGGGCAGGGTTCCCTGAAAGGGAGAGAGGCAGGGCTGACAAGTGCCCATTTGCTATATAAATCTGTCCCAACATGCTCTCTCATGATGTGAAATTCTCCCTTCATGCCCTTATGTATAGTAGCATCAAGATCTCAGTTGTCCTGGGGCGCCTGGGTGGCTCACTTGGTTGAGTGTCTGCCTTTGGCTCAGGTCATGATCCCAGGGTCCTGGGATTGAGCCCCGCAGGCTCCCTGCTCAGCCGGAAGCCTGCTTCTCCCTCTCCCTCTGCCCCTGCTTGTGTTCCCTCTCTCGCTGTGTCTCTCTCTGTCAAATAAATAAATAAAATCTTTAAAAAAAACTCAATTGTCCTGGGGGGACTCTATAAAGGAGAATTTCCCTATGTTCTCAGTCCACATAATGTACTGATTTGCTCTGCAGTTCAGCATATCATTTTTTTTCTCCACAATTAAGCTTCTGCTGCATTTTGCCAATTAAGTATTTGACTGCTGACATTTTTTTAAACAACAGAGAAGTGAGACTGAGACCCAACTATTGATGAAGGCAGAGAGAGGCAAAGAACCACAGGTACTTGCCTGTGCCCTTGAGAAGAGAAGTAGGGATGCATGGATGTTATAGGTTAGCAAAAAGGGAATAAAAGGAGCTGGGGATAGATAGCAGAATATAAAATATGCATGCAATGATTTGCAGCATTTGGGTATCAGAGATGAACAGCAAAAATCAAGAATTTTTAAGGTTTGGAGTCTCATGGACACTTATTTATCAAGCTGCCAGAAGTTAGTGACTTCTTAGATGCAGGCTCTGTGTTAGTTTACAGAATTTGATCTCCTAGGCAACTATCTTATTACATTCACAATTCCCCACATTGCCTAATTTTAAGGTATTTACAAATGTAAAAGCATTGCTTTAGGATAGGTGTTTAGATTTTGCAATTTAAATTTATATCAAGTTTATTATAATATAAGCAAGTGCTTGCTCCCTGAACCATTACCATCTTGGCCTATGATCTAAGATACTTTATTTTTTTTAACTTGAAAAATTTTTTATAAAATATACATAACAGAATGTACCATCTCAGACATTTTAAAGTGTACAGTTCAGGGCACCTGAGTGGCTCAGTCTGTTAAGCGTCTGCCTTTGGTTCAGGCCATGATTCCAGGGTCCTGGGATGGAGTCCAGCATTGGGCTCCCTGCTCAGCGGGGAGTCTGCTTCTCCCTCTGCCCCTCCCCTGCTTGTGCTCTCTCTCTCTCTCTCTCTGTTAAATAAATAAATAAAATCTTCTAAAAAAATTTAAAAAATAAACTATACAGTTCATTGGGATTAAGTGCGATCACAATGTTATGCAACCAATCTCAAGAATTTTTTTTTGAAGATTTTATTTATTTATTTGACACAGAGAGAGAGAGAGAGAGCACAAGCAGGGGGAGCTGCAGAGGGAGAGGGAGAAGCAGGCTTCCCGCTGAGCAGAGAGCCCAAGGTGGGGCTCAATCCCAGGATCCTGGGATCATGACCTGAGGCAGATACCTAACCAACTGAGCCACCCAGGGGCCCCAAGAATTTTTTTTAGGACAAGACTTTTAACCTCCATCAAAGATGTAAACTCTTTAAAACGAGTCAGTTTATTTATTTACTTATTTTTAAAGATTTATTTATTTATTTTAGGGGGAGGGGCAGAGGGAGAGGGAGGGAGAGAGAGAATCTCTAGCAGATCCCCCGCTGAGCACAGAGCCCAACATAGGGCTCAATCTTAGGACCCTCAGATCATGACCTGAGCGTTCAACTGCCTGAACCACCCAGGTGCCCCTAAAATGAGTCAGTTTAAGTATTAGTTAGCCTTTAAATGCAAAAATAATAATGCCCTTCATAAAAGAGTTGATGAATTCTTTGATATTTGCCACAGGATGAAATGTGATTTTTGAAATATGAAGTAGTATTTTATTGCACAGTGCATAACATAATATTAGTGAAATGTCTTTTCAGCAAGATTGATTCCAAATATACAAAGTGTCAAGAGAACAAATATCACTGGATACCTTTAAAAGCAATGTTTTTGTTTATCTTCTCATTGGCATCTCTCCAATCTCCTCCAGGCTGAAGACATCCTTCCCTCTGCATGTGTGACTCCTCCAGAATTTTGAGGAAACCTGGATGTGCTATTTGGGGAACTAGGTATCTTCCAACAACTGGACTTTTTTTTTTTTTTTTTTTAAGTAAGCTCTATGCCCAATGTGGGACTTGAACTCATAACCCCGAGATCAAGAGTCGTATTCTTTATCTACCGAGCCAGCCAGGCACCCCTGGGCTTTTCTTTTGTCCCTTTGGCTTCCATTCCCAGATAACCAGCTTAGTTCAATTTTCTTCCCTTTTCCTAATTCTTTTTTATCTAACTATTTCATTCCAATATTCTACAGTCATTTCTTATTCTTTTCTTTTTATTGATTTTCATGTTCTTTGCTTTTTGTTCCCTCCTCTTTTCTTTTCTTTCTCATTTTCTCATTTATTCTTTCACTCATTTAATTGTATTAATTACTCACTTATTTTTTAAAATTTTTTTAGAGAAGGAGAGGTGGGGGAGGGGCAGAGGGAGAGGGAGAATCCCAAGCAGGTTCCACACCCAGCACGGACTCTGACATAGGGCTCGATCTCACAATCCTGAGATCATGACCTGAGCCGAAATCAAGTCTGACACTCAACCACTGAGTCACCCAGGCACCCCAATTACTCACTTCTTTTTACTCATTTTGTATGTGTATAAAAAACTAACTGCCATATGCTGTCCCATGAATTGTGTTAGCCATAATAAGATATAACCTTAAAGACCAGAAAGGAGCTGTGTATGATTGAAGTGTCCCATCATCTCTTCCCACAAGGGAGGGAGTTCCAGGGTCCCCAGTTCTTCCCTGTCCCAGGGTCACCTTCCTCAGATGTGCGGTAGTATGCACAACAATAGGTCCAGTGTGCCTCCCATGATTGTTTTCCGTTCTCTGCCCTATGTTGCTCCGAGGATGCCCCTGGTTCTGCAACGCCATTACTACAAGACTGGTGGTGTGGGTGGCTTTTGGAGAAGATTGAGGATATGGCAGTAATTGTAGCAAAGCCTAAAAATATATCCACCTGCGTGTGAGACATCAATTTACATCAATTTATAATTTACCAAATGTATCAGCCTTTCTCCATCATGGGAAACTTTTTCCTCATGAGCAATGTTTCTTCTAAAGCCTTGAGCTCCTTTGTTACTGTTCAGGCTTTATGACATATGGTTCTACATCAAGATATTTTAAAATCCTAAATTTCCCTAAGCTAATTTAAATTCAAAGAATGTAAATAGACTATCAATGTAATGACACCTTCCTACTTTTGTATCAATAGGAAAACTCTATGTTCATCATTTACAGAGTAAAATTAAACTTTATAGTAGTTTAACTCAGTATCCCAGGACAGAGAAGTTTTATTTCATCAATGTATTTTGAATAAATCAATTAATTTTCTGCTCTCAAAAATGAAGCTGTTAGTTTTAATCATCAGAATAAAGTTGGATTTTTTTTATTATTTTAAATTCCAAAAAGTGACAATGAATCCAACTAGCTAAAAATACAACTCTAGTTCTGTTTTCAGTATTCCAATACAGCTCAATTTCACTTGAAAACATTTTATGGTCACCAAGACATTAAACATTATTATTTAAAAACCCAAAATGTACCATTATTACTTAAAAACGCAAAACGTACCCATCATACTAACATATTCACAGGCAGTTTGATGTAGTTGCCCTGATTGTTCTGTTTTCTACTTTTAAAATTATTATAAACATTTATCTCTTTTTTTCTTTTTTGAGAGTATGCATATGCACACATGCGGGGGAGGGGCAGAGGGAGAGAGAGAGAGAATCTTAAGCAGGCTTCATGCACAGTGCAGACCCTGAGATCATGACCTGAGTCTAAATCAAGAGTCAGAGGCTTAACCAACTGAGCCACCCAGGTGCTACCCTCCCCCTTATTGTAAACATTTATACAAAGGATGCAGTTAATATAATTATTGTAATGGGTATTTGATATTCTATTGAAAAATATCCTTATTCATTTAGCTATTCTTTTGTTGAAACTGTAGGTTGTTTAATATTTTGCTCTTTTAAATAATGCTAAGATAAATAGCTTGTCTCATCACTGAATAAATATTTATTGAGTGCCTACTATATCCCAGGCAGTATTCTAGGCAATAAAATATAGGCATCAACAGGTGGGAAGTCCTGCCCTCATGGACCTTATATCCACAAGAAAGAACACAGGAAATAAATTAAATGAGCAAATTATGTTGTATGCTTGAAAGTGATGAGTGCATTGGAGAAAAATTAAGCAGGGAAGAGCCTGGAGAATGTAGAGGGTGGCAGATGTCACAACAGGATGGTCTAAGAGGCCCTATAAGAAGGTGACATTTGAACAAGGACTTGAAAAGGTGAGGGAAAAGTCTGGAATATCTGGGGCAGAAACATGCCCAGCACAGTTGTGGTCTTAGGAAGAGTGAGCAGTCCATATGAATGGAACAGTGCGAGAGGAGATCAGACAGGTAACAGAGTCCGGGATCTTATATGGCTTTGACAAATTGGGTAAGGCCTCTGAGTTTCTTTCATTCTAGATGAAATAGGGAGATATTGGAGAGTTTTATTTTTAATTTTTTTAAGAGATTTTATTTATTTGAGAGAGAGACAGAGCACGAGCAGGGGAGGGGCAGAGGGAGAGGGAGAAACAGACCCCCGCTGAGCAGGAAGCCCGATGTGGGGTTCGATCCCAGGACGCTGGGATCATGACCTAAGCTGAAGGCAACTGCTTAACCAACTGAGGTTAGGCGCCCCTACTGGAGAGTTTTAAACAGAGAAATGATAATGGATTGACTTGTGAGCCGATTTAGTCTTGCTACTGTGTTGACTCTGATGGGGTAAGAATACAGGCAGGGAGACCAGTTAGGAAGTGTTACGATAATGCAGGTAAGAGACGGCAGTGCCTTGGACCGTGGTGGTAGCTGAAATGTTTATGGAAAGTGGCCAGATTCCACATGTATTTTTAAAGTAGAGCTGGAAAGGTGTTTACAATGCCTTCATCAATACAAATGTACACTTCCTAAACATGTAGTGTTATATATTTTTTTCAAAAAAATTGCTAATACTTTAAAATTATTCCAAAGTTTACTTTTACTTTCATGAACTAACAAATCTGAATATTCTCCCACATATTTATTAATATTACCTCTTGTATTAATGGTCTCTTCCATCTTACTTGGCTCATTTAGCTAATTTCACAGGCATTGAAATAAATTTCAGATCTTTTTTTTGTTTTGTTTTCTTTCATAATTGAGATGTTACTGGTCATTCTGAGGATAGGTACACAGATATTTCAATTTGTGCACAATTTTTAACATATGTGCTGAACATCTAAAAAACCATGTAGCTGTGATTCTTTTCCAGTTATTCCGGTGACTTTTTAACTTAAAATCTGGAGGCAAATCTTCCTTACCAGGATATCAAGTATGAATACCTTCAAGTGTTGATACGCTGTTGTATTGTAAGTCCCACTAATTCACAGTTTAATATCATGTACACTACATATTCAAATTTTCAACCTTTTCCAGCACATTAACAAAGTTACTAGGAAAAGCAGGCCACCACCCAAAGATGTTACAGAGTGCACAAAATTCTCACAGGGAGAGCCAAGATCAAGGAGTGGTTTTCTTTAGAAAATAATCTACCAAAAACAACACAGGAATAAAAGTAATTTAAAATATTCAAGACATATTACATGCACGACTGACTCTGAATTGCCATTTAGTATGCTTTGTAGGACAGGATAAAAAACTACCCCCTCCTCTGGAATGTTGAGCTGACACCCAAGACAATAAAAACTTCTGGTATTCCATATCTTACAATTTTCTGGTTGTATTGCAAAATAAACAACCAGCCAATGATTTCACCTCTTAAAAAAAGAAAAAAAAAAGCATTTACACTAAAATATGGGATGAGACAGGATTCTCTACTTCTTAAAAATGTTTCTAGAGCTACTAAAAGCTTGCATTTACAAAACAGTTGATAAAAATATTCCTGAGCCAGGGACCACTGGTAAGTCATGGTGTATGACATTAATCAGATTTGGCTTCTTCCTTCCCGCTTCGTCAGAGACTGGACTCTCCTTCTTAGCTTCTCCATCTTCTGCAGATCAGTCGTTTTAGTTTTTTGGTTAGCCACTCTGCCTGTTTTCCCTCTGCTCCCCTTTTCCCTGTTGTTTGCACTTTTTTGTCTGAAGATTCATCCTTGCCTGCTGCCTTTTTTGGCTTCATTTCCACTTTTGCAGAAGCAGGCGAAGGCAACCTCGTGGGTCCCCTGTTGGCCTCCTCCTTCACGGCCTCCACGGCGGGGCAGACCTTCCTCTTGGGCAGCCTGGCCGCTACCGCTCTCCCAGGCCCAGGAGATCTTCATGAAAATAATGAACCATACTTTACTGATAGTACTTACAAACATCATGCATTATATAATACCTGTCCATGCCAGCTCTTCGTTTCTCGTTTTCAAAATATGCTGCAAAATAACTATGTGATGTTGTAAAATGGGTCAACTAACCAAAACTGCACAAAATACTATTTCAGTTTTGGTAGGCATTGAGCAAAATATTAACATCTTAAATATTATGGTTTTTTATTCTAAAATGATATTCCCAGGAGAGGAGGGGCAGAACTCCTGAGAAGCAAGCAGCAATGGCGGTGGCTGGTGGTCTTTGGTTCCGTCCTCATGTGTGAGCCCGGTACCGTGGGGGGCCTGACCCTGCCTGCCGAAGCTCACCGTCTGCAGCGGCCGCTCCGGGTGATCTTCAACCGAATCCTACTGCTGAATTCTTTGTCTTCCCACATCATTTGATATTTCAAACAATCCTAAAGATACTTTTCATGGATAGTGTTCACAAATGCCAAATTCCATTCAGGGGCCATGTTTAGTTCCTGTATGAGTTTCCCCATGCTGCCATAAACAAGTACCACAAACTGGGTGGCTTAAAACAACAGAAATTTATTCTCTCACAATTCTGGAAGCTAGAAGTCTGAAATCAAGACGTCAGTAGGACCATGCTCTTTCTGATGGCTCTAAGGGAGAGTCTGTTCCATGCTTTTTTCTTAGCTTCTGGTCCTGCAGACAATCCTTGGTGTTCCTTGGCTTGTAGACACACCATTCTAACATCTGCCTCTGCTGTCACACGACGTTCTCCCTGTGTGTCTTCATATCCTCTTCCTTCTGTGCATGTCTCTGTGTCTCTTCTTACGAGGACACCAGTCACATTGAATTAGGACGTACCCGAATTCAGTACCATCTCATCTTAACCTGATTACATCTGCACAGACCCTGTTATAAATAAGGTCATGTTCACAAGTACCAAGGGTTAGGGCTTCAACTTATCTTTTTAAGAAACACAATTCAATGCATAAACATTGATTTGAGGAAAAAAATGGCTTTCCAAAGAACCAATCCAAAAAAAAGAAATTATTCAGAATTAACGTTATAGTCGAACCTATCCAGAACTTGAGATGAGATTTGTGATATCAGAAGAAGATGCAGATTCTCAGCTGTTTTGCCCACCCATCTTTCAAGCCTCAGCTTAGTTCCACCTTCTTACTGAAGGCTGTTGAACAACTCTGAGGATTTCTCCCACAACAATATTATTTATACCAGGTGTCTTTGTTTGCAATAAAATATTCTTCTGTATTATCCCTTCATTGGTTTTGATTGGTTTGATTCCATTTTCTCCAACAAAATTGCAATCTTTTCAGGGCAGGCATCTTGGTATTTTTATTTCTCTGGTATCCTCCTGAAAGTTCTATCACAGTGTTAGAAACATTGATTGGTTTAAACTGAAATACCCAAGGACCAAGCTTAATTGGATAGCCATTAAGTTTGGCAGAGAGTTATTTTCCTGACCAACCACTTACTCATCTTCCAAGTTAAAATGAAAGTGTTCCTTCTTTAGGAAACTATATTGCCACTCATCAAGACTGCATTAAGTGCCCCTCCTATGAGCTCCTGTATTACTCTCACCTTATGCTTATCACGTTGCATTTTAATTTCCTGATGACTTGTCTCTCTCCCCTACTGAGTTGTGAGCTCCACCAGTGCAGAGCCTGTGCCTTGTCACTATGGTCTTCCCAGTGTCCAGAACAGTGGCTAGCCTGTGGCTGGCACTCAGTAACTAATTGTGGAATTAGTTCAGTGAGCGCCTGGACGCTCAGCTGAGTCATCTCCTTGCGCCTGGCTTTATTTTCCCCGTGTGTAAAATCAAGGCAGAGAAATGGTGGTGCTAAACAGAGCTGGCTTGCATTTCCAACTGAGGTTAGTTGAACATGGACAGGGTTAGGCAGCTGTACCAATATAGGGTTTCGAGAACTGTGATTAGGCCACTGGTCCCTACTGTGGCTCTGGTCAGGTGGGTAGAGGGCTCTACCCTGGAGCTCACTTTTATGCAGGTTCTGAGGAGGAATCCAGATGACATTGTTAAAGTTCAAGGGTGTAAAATGCCAGGCATGACAAGACAAAAAGATGTGCTGCTGGTGACAAATAAACAGGAGCCAAGAGGCACAATAGTCAACTTCCATCAACTTATTTCCATCTGTTCATATCCACTTAACTACCCTGAGTTTATTTAGAGACAATTATCCATGGCAACAAACCACAGTGGTCCCTCTGAGGAGTTTGTCATTTTTCATAAAAAGATTCAATGAAAATTCAAAACCAAAAGACACCACAGTATAATTCCCAAACTAGTTATTGTTAATTACAAAATAAAATTAAATCTGCCAAAGGGGAAGTAGTGAAATGCACTCCAGTCTTTTATAAAGGTACGAAGAGGAAAAAGTGTAAATTTCCTCCAAAAGAGACTCTCGTGTAGAAGATTATGGATGAAGCCAACAAATCTTACTTGGCTACTGCTCTGGAAATCCTAAATTTCTTCACCTTATCTGAGCAAAATCAGTATTCATTACTGTCAATTAGATGAACAAATAAAAATATTGAGCTTTCCCCTCATTGGTGCATTAGAAACCATTTTTAATGGACATTTTTATGTGAATTTTTTTTCTTCCAACTAAGGTATTTGACAAACTAATTTGCTGGATGAGAATGTGATACACCTATAATTAAGTTTAATGTACCTTTTGCAAATCCTCAATCCAGTCTGAAGGTTTTATAGGCTTGAAATTTCCCATCTTCCTGGGTATTTCATTGGAGTCATTTGCTGTTATCTCAGACTCTATGTGCCTTAACTATTTCTGTAAGTGGTATGACTATTTCTCTAGGCATCCTGACTGGAAACTTTGAAGTCATTGTGGTAGCCTTCTTTTCTTTTAAAACATTGGTATATGTTAGCATTATTTGTGTTCTTTTTTTTTTAAGATTTATTTGTTATTTCAGAGAGAGTGAGCGAGCGTGGGGAGGAGCAGAGAGAGAGGGAAAGAGAAACTTTAAGGATTTGTTTTAATTTATTTTAGAGAGAGAGAGAGTGCAAGCAGTGGGAGGAGCAGGGAGAGGGACAAGCGGGCAATTACATAGTATAACTCATGAAGAGTTATACTATGAAGAGTGAAGAGTGAGGGGGAGTATCTATGTTTGGTTTATATACTTTGTCGAATGAAACTTTGAACTTTGAACATTCCAATGCATGTACAATGTGTCTTACTGTCAAAAACAGTGAAGGATATAAATGGTTTTTAAGTCATAAAATGTGTATAATTACTATGAATTTTCCATATTTGAAGTACCTTTTATGTTATTTCCCCTAATACCATGACCAGTTAATTTACAAGCAATGCACATTAACAGCTACTGCATGCCAGTTAATATTGGATGTCATGTATAAGTTAGTTTTTGTTTCTACAGATCTAGACACCCACAATGCGCATCTGAATGGATGGTATATTTGCATTAGGACAAGCCCTACGAATAAGGCAAAGTCAAAACAGGAACACAGCTATCACTGTAAACATTTAAAACTGAAGAAATTTAATATCAGGAACTGGTGATACAGATGATGGAATCTCTAGGAAGCCAAAGAGCAGATGGCAAGACAACCGAGGGGCTTAGCAGCTGCAGGAAGCTCCTAGCACCTGCTAGCGAGAGGAGGAGGAGGAGGCGGACTGCGGTCCCACAGCAACTGGAACACAGTTGGCCGGTACAACAGGAGCGATGCTGTCAGGGCGGAGCCATAGCCGCTGCCAAAGACACCGCGAGACGTGGAGAAGGGGGAGAAACACCTCAGCTTACCCTCTACTCCTGTCCTTCAGTCCTTGGCCACTGCCTTCCGACTGGCTACGTTTACCCAGAAGCTTGGGGGCAGAAGCGCCTCGGAAATGTTTCCCATGGAACAAAGCAGAGCCGGGGAAGGGGAGAAGGTACCAGGTAGGAGACTGATAGGCACCCCTTTTTTCAGGTGATGCATGACTGAGACAGGAAAACTCGTAGCTTTATTTGTCTGCTCCGGATGCCGAAATCCTACTGCCTTTGTCAAGGGCTTCCATCTACTGTAGTTTTTTCTTTTCAATTAATGCAAAGTTATTTTAGACCACAAAAGATAAGAATGAATGTCCTCTTTACAGAATGATCTGTATGCTGCTGTTCATTAAACTAAGATGAGCGTGATATGCACCCACCTCTTTTATAGACAACTCTGGGATTATTGATATAATTCTACTCTAATACTGTGACCTCCTACTAATCAATGACCCCCTGGCCCCCTCTGTATTTATGAAACCCTTACATAGGTGTGGTTAAGGGAAAAGTGTAGAGCTTTTTCCTGTTCAGAATCATAACTGAACTGTAGATTTCTTGGGGGATGAACCTGTTTTATTTGTACACGTGTGTGTGTGTGTGTTGGGGGGCGTGTAACCAGGACTGGAACCATGCATTTGTTGAATGAATGAACCACTCTGCACTAGATGGCAAAGCAGGAGCAGGAACAAAGTCTGGGAAGGTCTGGGAAGGGCCGGGAAGGGTGGATGAGCTTTTGTTTGGGAAGAATAGGTTCCAGTGCCGAAAGCCGATGGCACCTTCCCTCCCACCAGCTGCTGGGACTAGATCATCAGAAGTCACAGCCTTATTACACCTCGATCAACCTCCTCCAAAGGGGAGAAGAGAGTTGAGAATGGAATCAATGTTTGCTGCCCTAAGAATTGCAAGATATACCATAATCTTTATCACTTTTAATGTTTCTTAACAGGATCCTGAGGTAGAATCTCTCTCTCTCTCTTTTTTTTTTTGTATGTAATTTTATTTTATTTGTAGTAAACTCTATACCCAACGCGGGGCTTGAACTCACGACGCCGAGATCAAGAGTCGCATGCTCTACCGACTGAGCCAGCCAGGGGCCCCTGAAGTAGAATTCTTAAACCTAATTGGCAGATTACAATATTGATACTAAGAAAAGTTAAGCAATTTACTTAAGCTGCATGGTAAGTAACTAGTAGAGTGAGCTTTACAACCCAGGCATGGAGAGCTGAAAAAATACTATAGAGTATCACTTGAATGTTACCCAGGATGCCTACAATAACTGAAGCTAGTTAGACAGCTCTGCTTCACCCAGCAGCCCAGACCGCTGTTGCCTAAATGATTACCCCAACCTGTTCCCAATTGTTGCAAAGGTTCAATGGGAGGGGGGCTTATATCTCACAATTAAAGAGAAAATGAAGCCAATTGAACTGTGACTGGATAAATATTGGTGTGAAAAGTTTTAAGTCAAATGTTTCAGTGACTACTTTCAGCTGCAAAGGAAAGAGAGCATGAGTGTGCTGAGGGACTCAGGTCATTAGAACAGGGACAGGCCAGACTCCTAGAGAGAGGAAAGGGAAGTACAACAGTGATGTTGTGGGCACTCAAGACAGATTTCAACAACTTCACAATTCTTTCTTAGACATTCCTCCCAATCTTCAACTGTGGATAGGAAAAGCAAAATTGGGGCCCTGGAGGTGTAGCTCCCCAATTCACTCACTGGGTCATCTACTCTACCCTCTGTTGCCAATGTCAGGCCTCGTGTTGGAATTTGCTTGAGGAAGGGGTTCTGCTGCAAAAGATAAAAATGTTTAAACACCACAAATCCAGAATGCTCTTGGTACTTGTAGAAAAAGTACTGAAATGGGGGTTTGGGGACACAGGTTTATTGTAGCTCTGTCTCCTTCCAGAAAGGGGGGAACCATTTAGCCTCCAGAACCTCCCTTTCTTCTTGTCAGTTGGATCAGGATCTAAGCATCTCATTAATTAGATTCCTTCCAGCTCCTGCATTCTGTGATACCTGCACAAGGAGATGCATTTTGCAGCATAAATTGATTTTTATCATTCCTCCTTTTAGTTGTTGTCTCTTAAGGCATTTTAAATCTCTGGCACCAGTATTATTAGGGGATGACTGAGCATGGTGAGTTGTGGTTAATTACAGGTTAGCTGCATTTTGAGGTGTGGCCATGAAATGGTATAAGCACACGTTCGTTCTAATTGCTTTCTACTCAGCTGAGTTAGGAACATTTGTTCCAGAACTTTCCTCCTCTGCAGTTTATAGAGGTGACCACAGATAATATTAAAATTATATGGGACCAAGATATCACTATTGGACTCATGATAACAGGACCCACATAAGTTTTTCACCTCCAGATCTACCTGGAAGTCTTGGGGCTGGGACAATCACCTCTGCTGGTCCAGAGTAGAGGAGAGACCCCAGGGATGGGACACAGGAAAGCCAAGGAGAGGGTGCCTGGTGCCGGTTTGTGCAGAGATTCATCAAATCCACCCAGCAGATACCGTATCTCTATCTATACCCAAGCTCTATAGAGCGTTGTCAGCTCCCTGGCTATACTAATGAAGACTTTTTTTATTTTATCTAAGAATTTTACTCAGTGTGAAGTTTCTTGGTAGTGACCTGCATAAATTTTAATAGAATTTTTTTTTTTCCAGAAGCTACATTTATGATAGAAAATAAAGCAAGTCTGCTGTTCCAGAGATGCAAATTTAATTATTTTCCACTGATTTCCTTTCTTCTTTACAAGAATATCCAGAGAGCCTATCATGGGGAATCTTCCTAGGATGTGAGTTTTAAGGGACTTTTTCACCTGCCTGGGATATAGAGCACATAAAAAAGAACAAAAATGAGGTATGGTCTTGACTCCGAATGATCATGTTAGATAGTGTTTGTGACCCACGAGATGCTCTGGGTTTGGGGTGAGAAATGGCAGGATAGAATTTAGTTCACTGATTGGCTCCTAAGCCCCTCATCACAGCACAGTGGTAGCAAGAGAGATACACAAATCCAATGGCTTGTTGCTACTCCAGTCATTCAACAAATATATACTTTTTTTTCAGTCTGTTCTATATGCCAGGCATTGTTTCAGGCTCTGAGGACATGGTATGAATAAGACATTTGGACGATGTCTCTATGCTCATGGATATTATTTTACTATGGGCAACAGAGTAAATAAATAAACACTCCATTATTGTATAATGTAATGTCAGGTACTAACAATGCTCCAAGGAAAAAAATAAAGTTGGGTAAGGCGATAGGACAAGAGGGTTGAGGGGGAACATCATGCAGTGTGGCATCAGGAGTCCTGCCTGATGAGATGACATTTCAGCAGAGATCTGAAAAGCTGGCAAACTAATAATGTAAATATTTGAAAAAAAAATATTGTATTTTTTGTTATTCTTATTTTAAAACTGATTTGACCATTCTGTTTCCTACACCTACAATATCCTCTCCCTTCTCAAATTTTGGCATTTACGGTCCAGATCATAATACACCTTGGTTCTTGATCTGATCTTGGGTAAAAGCCCTCATTTTGAGTCTAAATATCCCTCTCTTGACTTTCACTATGCACCTACTTTTTCTCTTTCTTGGGAAAGACAGAACGAATAAATGTGACAATGAGGTGGATGGCATGGGGCTTTGTACAAAATATAAGTCATCCTAGCAACATTTGTGTAAAGGTTTTCTTTGCACAGAAATGGTTCTTCCTTTATTTGTAAATGCTTATATTAAAGACTAGAAAAAGTCTATCCCACGGCAACTGCCTCAAATGAGGTTACTTCCCATCGTGCCTCCACGGGTGGTCACTACAGACCCATGGTGAGTGTGGCAGGCAGAGCCTCACATCTGTCCCCAAGGATCAGTGAATGGATGCCCTGAACTCCCTCAACTGTTCTTAAGGCAGTTTTTTAAAATTTTGGTACAAAATACCACATAACATAAAATTTATTACCTTAGCCATTTCTAAGTGTGTAGTTCAGTAGTGTTAAGTATATTCACATTGTTGTACAACCAGTCTCCAGAACTTCCCCATCTTACAAAACTGAAACTCTGTACCCATTAAACAATAACTCTCCATTTCCCCCCTCTCCTCAGTCCTGGCAACCACCATTCTACTTTCTGTTTCTATGAACTTGACGACTCTAGATACCGCATATAAGTAAAATGATACAGTATTTATCTTTTTGTGACTGGCTTATATTTCTTAGCATAATGTCCTCAAGATTCATCCATGGTGCAGTGTGTGTCAAAATGTCCTTCCTTTTCAAGGCTGAATAATATTCTATTGTGTGTGCGTGTGTGTTTGTATGTATAATATATATATACGCCACATTTTGTTAATCCATTCATGAAGCAGTTTTGTTGAGGAATAATAGATACAAAATGAACTTCACACATTTAAAACATTCAATTGTATAAGTTTAGACACCCATGAAGCCACCAGTACAATCAAGATAGTCAACCTATCCGTCACCTGCAAACGTTCCCTCATGCCCTTTTGTCATCTCCCCTTCTGATCTTCTTATCTCTCTGTCTTCTGGCAACAACTGATCTAACATTTGCATATTTTAGAATTTTTTCTGTCATTCAGTGTAATTATTTTGAGATTCATCTATGTTATTGCATATATAAACAGTTCATTCTGTTCATCACTGATTAGTATTTCATAGTACCAATATACAACACTTTGTTCATCTATTCACCTGTGACAGATATTTTGAGTTATTTCTAGTTTTTATAAATTATACATACATAAGTATTACAACTACAATTACAGATATGTGAATGCTATGAGCATTCATTTTTAAGGCTGTATGGATATTCCTTTATTTCTCTTGGATAAAGATCTAGGGTTGGAATGCCAAGATCGTATGCTAAATGTATGCCTAACTTTTTAAGGAACTGTCAAACTGTTTCCCAAAGTGATAAAACCATTTTATAGCCCTACCAGTAATATATAGTAGCTCCAGTTCCTCCAATTCTTGCCAATACTTGGTATGATCAGTGTTTTAATTTTAGCCATTCTAATAGGTGTGCAGTGGTATATTATTTTGGCTTTAATTTGCATTTCCTTAATGAGAAATTAACATCTTTTCATGTGCTTTTTGCGATCCACATATCTTCTTTGGTGAAGTGTCTGTTCAAATCTTTGATTCATTTTTTATTGAGACATCTGTTTTCTTATTATTAAGTTTGGAGATTTTATAAATATATTCTGGACACAAGTCCTTTAGCAAATATATGATTTGCAAATACTTTCTCCCAGTCTGTGGCTTGCATTTTCATTCTGTTAACTGTGCCTTTCAGAAAACAGAAGTTTTCATTTTTAAGAAATCTAATTTAGGTATTATTGTCTTCTGTCAATGATACTTTTGATGTCATTCGGAAAAAATCTGAGCCTAATCCAAATTCATAGAAATTTTCTTCTGTGTCTTCTTTCAGAAGTTTTATAGTTTTAAGTTTTACATTTAGGTTTATTTTTGAGTTTATTCTTTATGTATAGGTATAAAGTTTTTTCTGTTGTTTGGTTTTAATCTTGTTTTGCTTGTTTGTTTTCATTTTGGCATAAGCATATCCAGTAGTTCAAGCACTGTTTGTTGAAAGGTTATTCATTCTCCACTGAATTGAACTTGCCTTTGTCAAGAATCAGTTTTCTATATAGGACTGTGACTATTTCTGGATTCTATTTTGTTCCACTGATCAATTTGTCTATTTTTATGCCAATTCTACACTGTCTTAATTATATAACTTGAAGAAGTCTTACACCAGAAAATCCTTTTAAAGTTGCTTTAATTATTCTCTGCCTTTTGCATTGCCACATGAATTTTAAAACTAGCTTGCCAATTTCTTAGAAAATGCTGTGGTTTGGGAAGGAATTGTGTTGCATCTATAGATCAATTTGTAAAAAATTGGTTATAAAAATATTGAGTTTTCTGACACATGAACATGGTATAGATCTCTTTATTTCTTTAATTTCTCTCAGCCATATATTATAGTTTACAGTGTACAGGTCTTAAACATATTTTGTTTGATTTATCCTTAAGTATTTCATAGATTTTTGATGCTGTTGTAAATGATATTTAAAATTGAAATTTCCAATTTTTTACTAATATGTAAAAAAGTAATTGATTTCTTACAATAACATTTTATTCTGCAAACTTGATAAACTCACTTATTAGTTCTAGTAGTGTTTTTGTACATTCCATAGAATTTTCTACATAGACAATCATCTTGTCTGTGAATAAAGACAATTTTATTTTTTCTTTCCAACCTGGATGCCATTTATCTATGTCTGTTCATCTGTCTGTTTGTCTTTCTGTCTCTGCCTTATTGCACTGGCTAGGACTGTGCTGAATAGAATGGTAAGAAAAAATATTCTTTTATTTTTCCTCATCCTAGGGGGAAAGTATTCAATGTTTCAGGATTAAGTATGGTATTAGTTGCATGGTTTTTGGTTTTAAATATTTTATTTAACTGACAGAGAGAGAGCAAGTACGAGTGGGGGAGAGGGGCAGAGGGAGAGGGAGAAGCAGGCTCCCCGCTGAGCAAGGAGCCCTGACCAGGCTCCACCCCAGGACCCTGAGATCAGAGCCTGAGCCAAAGGTGGATGCTTAACCAACTGGTTGCCCCTAGCTGCATGTTTTTTGAGGATATCCTTACTAAGTTGGGGAGGGTTCCTTGTATTCCCTTTTGCTGAGAGTTTTTATCAGGAATGGATGTTGGACTTTGTCAAATGCTTTTTCTGTATTTCATGAGAGATCAAATGGGTTTTTTTTGTTGTTGGTTTGTAAATATGATGAGTTAATTATTGACTAATTTTTAAATGTTAAACCAAGTTTGCATTCTCAGAATAACCCCCACTTGGACATGATTTATATATTGCAGGATTTGATTTACTAAACTTAAAAAAATAATTTAAATACTTATACACATTAAAAATACTGGTCTTACAGTTTTCCTTCTTCTTACTGTCTCTGTCTGCTTTGGGTATCAGAGGTTGCTGTTCTCATTGTAGAATTTCTATTGTTTCCTTCTTAACTATTTAATAGAATTCATTAATAAGGTCATCTGAGCCCAGAGTTTTCTTTGTGGACAAGTTTTTTTTTTTTTTTTTTTGCTGTAGAATATATCTGTTTAGTAGATAGGAGGCTATTTGGTTTATTTTTTGATTTTGTATTTAAAAGAATTTTTCCATTTCTTGTAAGTTGTTAAATTTATGAGCATAAAGTTGTGCTTTATGTGAAATCTCCTGATTTTCTTTTCAATATATGTAGAATCTGTAGTGATGTCTCACCTCTCTCATTCCTGATATTTGTAATATGTATTTTTTATTTTTTCTATTTGCTCAGCCTGGATATTTATCAGTTTTACTGATCTTCTCAGAGAACCAGTTTTTTGTTTATTTCTTTGTTTTATTGTATTCTCTATTGTTTTTCTGCTATTTCATTAATTTATCTTCTGATGTTTCTTTTGCTTTTTTCTTAAGCTTTAATTTTCTAATTTTAAGGATTGATTTGAAAGAAGAAACTCTTCTGTCATATCATTTGGTGCTATAATTTTCCCTCTAAGCAATGCTTTAACTGCATTCTACAAATTTCAATTCATTTTCATTCTCATTTGACTCAAAACACTTTCTAATTTTCCTTTTGATTCCTTCTCTAATCCATGTGTTACCTAGAAGTGTGCTATCTGATTTCAAAATATTTGGTGTTCTGAAGCTTCTGATTCACTGTTTATGTTTTAAATTAAAAACAAAAGGAGTAGCTGGTTTCTACTTCTGGCTATTCTGGCTGCAATTTTTCTTTCCTACCAAGAAAATTACTAAAGTTGGAATAAATACATGAAATAGATATTATAAGGCATAAGAAAACAATAAGCTTTTGAAGATCCAGGAAGGAAATAGATTCCAAACAGAAAGAACTTGAGGACCCAAGATCTTGGAGAGAAGTCATAACATACAACTTTGGTGTGACACTCACTTTTACGTGTTGAAAATATATGTGGCTTCCTGCCTGAGAGTTTTTGTCTTCCTAAGGGAATGCATTTGTCTCATGTGTGGGAAAACTGTGAGCTCTGAATATTCAACTCTCCCAAAGCAACCTCATCTAGTGATGACTAGGGAGTTAGTGAATAATTAACTTTGCTTGTTTTTTGTTTGGTATCTCTGAGTCTTAATCTATATTTTCCATAGTTTCAGATCATACTCAACGTGCCTTCCAGAACAAAATTAAATTCCCTTTGAAAGAAGATAAAAAAACCCAAAGTCCCTACTGTTCCTCATTCCATTTTCTCTCTTCTCCTTTTATCATTTATTCAAAGTAGCCATGCATTCCAGGAAGGAAGACAAAATAGACTGAAAACCAAGAGAGAAAAACAGACAATATAAACAGATCCATAAATTATCAGTTTATTGTTATTAATAGGCACTGATTTTAAAAAAGTGATGTAACTGCACATTTGATATAAGAGAATATGAGAAAACAGAAATACAGGACAGAGAAAGTATCAAACTTAAAGAGGGATTAAAAGGTAGGAAAAAAAAAAACAAGAAAAGATAAGATACTATAGAATATGTGAAAAGGTCCAACATATGTGTAAGTAGAATACTAGATGGAGAAGAGATAAAAAGAAAATGGCAAGAAGTTATTTTTGAAGAAAGAATGCTCAAGAATTTTCCAAAACTAACAAAAGACATCAACCCACAATGTAAGAAGTTTGGCAAATCCCAGGAAGGACTAATATAAAAAGCACCCCCAGATGTATTATAATAAAACAACTGAAACTAAAACAAGGGAAAATCATTCATGTAGTCATAGGGATAGTGAATACTCATTAATTTTAAGAAAAGCAACAATATACAGCAACATATTCCTCGAAAGAAATAAAGGCATTGTGCAGTTAAACCATTTTTTTAAAAGCTTAAGATGATAACAACAACAGCCTGTGGGGGGTGTGTGTGTGTGTGCGAGTGTGCGTGTGTGTGTCTGCTCTTTTGCTAAAATGGCAGAGTTCAGTATTTGTGACAGAAACCATATGGCCTGCAAAGCTTAAAATATTTACTATTTAGCTCTTTTTAGAAAACATTTGCTGGCCCCTGTGGATATTCTTACTATTTACAAAGCTAATTAGCTATAATGCTTTAAAGCAAATTTTGTCATCAAATGATTTGAAAGTCAGGCCATTTCGTCCATAGATAGGAGAATCAGGTATAATAACATAGCTGTGTTCTAGGGTTAGAACTAGATCCTGGAATTATGAAGTCTAATAGATGAGCCCTTGTCAGGGACTAGGAGATTCTGTGTTTCTGACTGGCTATTTTATTCTCTGGAGCTTCTTCATCTATAAAACAGAAATAAAATTGCACTACCTGTTTATTTCAAGGCTCACATCATGTCACAAATTATGTAATGGTAATAAAAGTAAAAATTGTAGTAATTGAAAATTATTAGCATTAACACTGCATTCAAATAGGAAAAGATATATATGGCAGAATGTGAATAGAACCACAAATCTCTGCATAACTTCTAACTTTGCTCTTTTGGTTAGTTTATTTCACCCATCTTAGTTGATCTTTTCCACAGTTGATCAGAATAATTACATAATTAATTTGATCTTTAACAAAATCTCTTATGTTATCCTTTGCCTCCATCCAATTGCCCTCTTTCTCCTGTCCCCCTCCTCCATTTTACTACCATTATCATTACTATCATTATCAGTGTCATTTATTGAGCACTTACTATGTACCATGTACTGTATTAAATATGTGATACCCGATACCTAATCCCTACTACAATGATATGAAGTACACATTATTATCCTCATTTTACAGATTATAAAAATAGTTTAAGAATTGTGCCCAAGGTTGCAAAATTCTTAAGTGGCAGAGTTGAGGTATAAACTCAAGTCTGTTTGACTCTGCAGTTTGCCGTATTATCGTGCATCTTCTCTCTCCCTCGTACTATTTATTGCACCTGTGCTTAGGATTCATGCTTTATCCCTCTCCATATTGTCCAGCTTAGGTGAATGCTCTGCATAGAGGAAGTCCATTATAGCAGTTAATAAAAATTAGTGGAAATTAGTGCTACTTAACAGTGATAGAATTTTAAAAGTGAATAAATGAATATAATGGTTTATTTGGGCTAAAAATTGGGGAATTCTGTGGTGAGGATAAGTTTAGAAAATAGCAGGTTAAACAGATTTCGTTACACCAGGACTTATCAAAGATTTTAAGAAGAAATATGTGCTGTGTATCTCATCGAGTTGATATGTGGTGGCAGGTAGCATTCATTAAGGGTGTTTGAGTACAGAATTCTTTTTTGGTAAACACCTTCTTGGACTTTGAAAAGCTTAAATTAATTTATACAAGTAAATGGATTTAAAAACTGTTAACAAGCTGAATTTTTAAGCAGTGAAATATTAGATTTTATTCAGCAAGCAAATGAATATTTTCTTCAGTTTAGGCATTTTCAGAGCAGAGCATAATTTGCATGAAGCAGCAATTTACAAAAGCAATACTGCTATTAAATACGACCTTTTGACTTTTTGAACAAATTCCTCATTAATGCTTATGGACTACATTTTATATTAAATATAAAAACAAAGATATCATTAACAAGGTTCTAGGAGAGGGACAGGAAGACCTAAGACACCTTAATTTGCTCAGAAATTGTGAGGAATGAATGGGGTACAAACGAGTAGTTACCACCGTTTGGGGAAAAAAATATCCTCGAGAGAGTGGTTGTTCCATCTATTCTTAACCTGTGACGTAATTTCATCTTGGACATAAAAATTCCAGTAATACAAATTTATGCCAATTACTTCCCAGCTTAACTGGATGACATGTGCTGGAGTAACAGGAAATTTAAATTGAAACTTCAATGGTGTAATCAATTATTTTGAGTAACAATTCATATGATCATCTTCCAAACAAGTGATCGGGATATTCGTGTTTGATTTTACTGATGACTGAATCCAGCGATGGTTTTGGTATTGTATGAGGATAGCCTCAGATATTGGCTGTATTGTGAACTAGAAATGGCAAAGGCAAGTCCTAGGTGGTGGCGAGTCCAAACTCTGTACAGCAGTAATAGTGCCTAGATTCTGTATTACAAGGTACAAATTCTATTTATATATCCCTTCACCTTCATTTAATCAGATCTAGTCATCTTCCGTGTCTGCATAGCATGCTGGAGCCCAAGGTAACTCTCCCTAGGTGACTGTAATTTTACTTAAGGATGGATGCGTTATCTTGGTATCTACAAAACTCAGTGTTCTAGAGGGAGAAAGAGAGAACTGAACCAACCAATGGACTATTGCTCTGTGTTTTATGGCAGAGGTAAGACTAAACAAAAGGTGGCTGGTAAGGAAGGCTGTCAGTAATGCCTGAACAATGACTTGAAGAATGAGTGGAAATAAATGAAACGGAGAAAGGGAATAAGAAAGTGATAAAGCAAAGGCTTTAGGAGAAAGTCCTAGGGAGGAAAAATGTGCTAATGAAAAGATATTGCAGAGATGGATACATTTGAGGAATTCCAAGGAATTCAATATGGCTTAGAGGAGAGTAGGTACTGAGATAGTTAATTTGATGTGTCAACTTGACTAGGCCACAGTACCCAGATTTTTGGCCAGACATTATTCTAGATGTTTCTTTGAAGGTACTTTTTAGATATGATTAACATTTAAACCAGCAGACTGAGCAAAGCAGATTACTCTCCACAATGTGGGTGGGCCTTGTCCAATCAGTTGAAGGCCTTAATTTAAAAAAAAAAAAGCAAGACTGACCTCCCTTGAAGAAGAGGGAATTCTACCACAAACCATCTTTGGACTTGAATGGCAACTCTTTCCTGGTCTCCTGCCTGCCAGCCTACCCTGCAGATTTGGGATTTGCCAAGGCTCCATAATTGCATGAGTCAATTCTTTGAAATAAATCTCTTTTTCTCTATACATCCCTCTTGGTTCTATTTCTCTGGAGAAACAGATTATTTGACTAATATAGATATATATAGGAGAGAAGCAAAAGATGAAAGGCAATGGAGCCTGATTAATGCTTATTAATTTGTTCTTTCAATCTTTTTATTTTTTACTGACATATAACACACATAAAGAAAAGTAAACATTTATAAGTGTTAATTCTCTTTGTAGGAATTCACATGAACACATACATGTAATCAGGACCTAGATAGAAAAATGGGACATTACCATCACTCTCTCCCTCACACCATCCCCAATTCCCATGAGTAATCACAGTTGACTTCCAAAAGTGTAGCTGAGTTTTACATGTTTCTTATTAATTTAAATCCAATTAGCCAACATATCATTAGTAGTTTTACATGTTTTGAATTTCATTCAAATGTTTATACATATAAACATTTTATTGCTAGATAGTTCAGTTTGTTTTTTTACATTGGTATATAATATTGCTTTGTGTGAATATGCCACAATGTTTTCATCCATCCTAAAGGTAGACATTTAGGTAGTCTCTAATTTTTAGCTATTTTGTATAGAGTTGTTACGTGCATTCTAGTATATGTCATTTGGTGAACACATGTATGCTTTTCTGTTGCGTATATCCACAGGAATGGAGTTGCTGGATTATAGTATATAGTATATATCCTGTAGAATCACAGGAATGTAACTGATCAAACTAGCCTTTTAGATAGATCTTTCTCATAGCAATGAAAAGAATGGATAAAAGAATGGTGAGAATAATCTAGGTGAGAATTGATAAGGGCTTGAACTTATGCATGTAAGTGAGATAGAAATTAAGAGATAGATATGAGAACTCTTTAGAAGGGAAATGGTTGGACTTGATGGCCTAATTAGCTATGGGTGTGAGGCCAGGATGGCATCCAGGGATCTAGCTGGGCGGACACTGGTGTCATTTGTGGAGAACAGTTCCTGGCTTTGTATATCAATTGCAATTCATTCTAATAATTATGTCATTGAATTTATCTCTGTCATTTAGGAATCCTATGCTCTTGAACTAGTTATTTCACATCTAAGAGGCAGTTTCTTCACCTGTAACACAAGGATAATAATATACATCTTCCATGATTCAATGAGATCAAGTATATGAAGCATCTATTAATGCCTGACACATAGTGGTTTGAGATAATAACCATTATTATTGTTGTATTTAGTTGTTACATTTTAATGCCTTTTTTCTCCTACTTATATTCTCAAATAAACAGGACAAACCACCTTTTCCTCCACCCTCAATAATTTACCTTGAAATTTGAGCACCTAGATGTTAAGTAAAAAAATTGACATTGTATTTAGCAGGTTTGAACCAGGCCAAATCACCGCCCCTGATTTAAAGTCATGATGTTTGCATTGGTGTCTGGTATAATTCTGGTTTTTGCCATTCCCAAACTATTCAATTTTAATATTATCTGCCATTTCACCCCATTTATGAGTACCTATCGATCTTTAGCTATCATCGATCTACTTTTATTAAGCTATTTTTCAGATTAGATACATAAGGTTATGCATAATTAATATATTGTCATATATATTAATAATACTAAACTATTATTCCCATTCATCACTTAACAGTATGTTGTCATACTGTAATAAAAACCCAACTTTTCATTTAATCAAGCTTGTTTTAATAATAGGTACATTCATATTACAAAGAAATTTTCATGTTTTTTCTCACTTTTGTCTAAAACAGATTAATAAATTTTTTGCATTTTTGGCAACAGAAATAGAATTAACTCAGCTCTCTGATGCAAATTTTGCAAAGAGCATCTTTGTAAAATATGAATATATATTCATGCCTTGGATCCCATACCTTGGAAAGAGTGGTAGAAGAGCTAATGAACAGGCTGCTGTGTACCTACCGAAGACAGATTTTCAAGGTCACAAAGTTTGGAGCTGAAAAGAGCCAACAGGAGTCCGCTGAGTGGCCATAGCTGTTGAAGCAGGGGCAGACTAGGTGTATATTGAATGAGAATGGAACTGCCACAAATACATGGATTCTTGCTGCTTCACCCACACATAGTGGGAAAAACTGGCATGGTTATTGCTGAAACCTGCTCTGGGGTATTGATTTAGGAAGTCTGCGGTTTTCTGAAGGGCTCACCAAATTTCCAGCAAGTGCACTGAAGTTCATTGAATCTATTCATCCTAGTCTAGCTTTTCCCAGACAGCCAGTCCCTTGTTCACCATCTCAGTGGCGTGGAATACACCAGCATCTGCTGTTGCTCAGACTCACTTTATAACAATCTATGTCCATGAAATGTCTAGCCAGAGAGATTAAAAAATAGAGGAAATATTTATTCAATTTCTTTCAAGTCTGCTGCCTCATTTCTTGCCGACTGAATAATTTTGGGTGTTTGGCATGAGGACTAATGTAAAGGGACAAAGCAGGAGGAGTCCCAATCCAGTCATGTGTTCATAAACCCTGGGAGCAGTGTTTCTTGACCCTAGTTGCAAAGAATCCCCTGGGGAGATTTTAAATATTGCTGGCATGGCCCCACCATGGCCAATTAAGTCACAATCTCTGAGGATGTGTTCTGGGCACTGGGATTGCTTTAGCTCCCAAGAAGATTCCAATTTGCTGCCAGGGTTGAGAACAACAGCTATGTTTTCTGAGGTGATTTAGAGACCATGCAAAACACCTTAGAGATCATCTAATCCAATAGATGGAACAGATCAAACTGGCTCTGGTTAACGTGGAGAGGAGCATTCCCGCCTACTGTCCATTTGCCCTCTTACAGGGATCAAGGAGGCAAGTGTTCAGGTTATGGAGTGAAAATAATTATTGGGTTGCATGCTTATTATTACCAAAGTGAGAATATAAAATCAGAGAATTTAGTGACAAAGTAACACAGCCTAGAAAATATGAGTCATGCCTCCTGATTTCCTTTCTACTGCTCGTTCCACTTTTCCATACTGCTTTAAGCCATGTTAACACGAACCGAGTGGCTTATCTCTTAAAACAACTTCTAATGATGTACTATACAGTGGCTAACTGAACGTAATAATAATAAGAAAACTTCTAGCAGTATAACTATGGGAAATTTGAAAGCAGTGAGTTTAAGCACTTTGTAAAGGAGGACTAACTTTGTGTTAGAGTTTCATCATATTTGTAAGAACGGAACATTGACAGTTTTAATCTGGCTTTGTTTCTGCCTAGGTCTGAATTAATTTGCAAGACATATTTTAGTCTCTAATCCAGTGGAGATTCTTATCATCTTGGTTTTTTTCGAGTTAGTGATTACTCAAAAGGTCATTTGTACCTATGAATATTCTTTTCCCACCTTGCAGGTGACAAGGTGGAAGAAGCCAGTGCTGCTGGTCATTGCAGAAGAAAGGATGAGAGCCCCAGGCTGAGGAAGAGCCAATGGGATGATGGAGCCAAATGTGAACTAAGGCAGCTGCCAGGGGTTCTGTGATGAGCAAATGAATTCTTTTTTTATGTAACCTCTATTCACATTTTTATGTTTGATTTTGTCCTTTGATTGTAATGACAGGTTGTGGTTACATATTATTAGAGATGAATACTAAAGAAGTGATTAAATAAAAGGGCAAGATATTGAGGATGATTGGTGTCATCCCAGCAGGGAGGGAAGGCAGACAACAATATCTTTTTTATTATCAGTCTCAGATGCTGCATGTACCTTACCCGCACCTTCTGGAATAAACTTAGAATATTTGCTTTATTCCGTAGTGCTTTTGTGCTGCTGTCCAATGATCAGAAGCTATGGCTGGTGGAGGGCAAATGCAGCTCTGCAATCCTGAGGTTATTGAACATATTTATCTGTACAGGATCGATCTATCTATCATCTATCTATCTATCTATCTTTTTTTAAAGATTTTATTTATTTATTTGACAGAGAGAGAGGGAGAGAGCACAAACAGAGGGAGAAGCAGGCAGAGGAAGAGGGAGAAGCAGGCTCCCCGTAGAGCAGGGAGCCCAATGTGGGGCTCGATCCCAGGACCCTGGGATCATAACCTGAGCCTAAGGCTTAACCGACTGAGCCACCCAGGTGCCTATCTATCTATCATCTATCTATCTATCTATCATCTATCTATCTATCTATCTATCTATCTATCTATCTATCTACCTATCTATCATCTATCTATCTATCTATCTATCTATCTATCTATCTCTCATCTATCTATCATCTATCTATTATGGGCATGCTGTGGCCCTTATTACTCCATTTCTGAAGTTCTTCTCAAACCCTTTATCCCTTTCCAGAATTCAGCCACAACTGAATCCCTTCTAAGGAGAGAAAACGAATCGGTTTTTATGTCTTGGGAATATTGTATGTATCAAGCCTGATTTTTTGGTGGGGGGCGGTGAAATTCTAGAAATCTTTAGGAATTGGTATTAGAGTCTAAACCTTACATATAGCTACATCATCTAGGTTTTGGTAATTGATTTGCTCTGAAATTTCAGGTACATTCTTGTCTTTGAGATATTTGTATTTTGCATACACTGGGGGGAAGCTTTTGCCAATGAACACCAGGAATGACACACAGGAATGTTCACAGCAGTGATGTATTTATGATAGCAACATTAGATTGAGACCAGTCTAAAAGGTCTTTGAAAGGAGAATGATGAAACCGAGACAAATGGATACAATTGAGTACTACGCAATAGCAATAGTGAAAACTCTTGCCATCTGCATTTATCTCGGACATACATCCAACAGTATCATGCATGAACTCATATGTACCACTGTGGAAGTATCAATTCATATGACCACTTTAGAAAATAGTTTATTATTATCTCATATTTTTGGAAATATAATAAACACTGTGGAGTGCTTACTATGTCCCCGTTATTTTCCTAACTGTACAAATACTAATTTTATCTTTAAAATTGTAAAGTTTGTACTGTAATTTTAATCATTTTATGTATGAAGGAACTGACACAAAGAGGTTGGGTACCTTTGCCAAGATCAAAAAACACCTAACTGGTACAACCAGCACTGAATTCAGGCAGTCTGGCTTCAGAGTTCAGCCTCTTAACCGTTATATTATGTTGACCCTTCCAACTAGTAAATCCAGTAATTTCACTTATTGACATATCCCATGGTGAAATTTTGCCCATGGTGTAAAGAGATGAGTATGCTTATAACAGTTACATTGATAATAAAAAAAATTAAAAACAAATAACCTAAAAATCCATTGATAAGAGAATGGATGAATAATTGAGATATAGTCATACAAAATAATAGTATAAAATAGTGAAAATGAACTAAATGTACCATACAAATCAATAACAAAATAGTGTTGTGATAAAAGCAAGGACGGAGAACATATATCATATATAAATATATATGTTCAAATACACACAGAACTAATCAGTATGTATTTACACGTGCATTAAGACCATAAAGTTTGAGGGGCACCTGGGTGGCTCAGTCAGTTATGCATCTTGATTTCAGTTCAGGTCATGATCTCAGGGTTGTGAGATCAAGCCCCACCCATGCTGGGTGTGGAGCCTGCTTAAGATTCTCTATCTCCCTCTCTCGCTGCCCCTCCCCCCACCCAAAAAGACTATAAAGTTTGCACATCACACTGCCACAGAAGACGATGGCCAATAACTACTTGAAAAAAAAGTTCTACTTCACTTGAATTTTTTTAAATGCAAAATTAAATACATAAAGAAATATACATTTTTTCTTCACTTACTGCATTGGGACAAATTCTGCATGTTTGCAAAGTATAGCTTTTAATAAGACAATTAAAAAATATATATTAAAGATTTTTTCATGAATTTTCAAAACAATTTTTTGTAAAAAGTTTGTGTGAGAAATTAATCAGACATGTGCACAACTTTTTTGAAATTTATTTATAAAATGAAAAATTGGAAATAAAGTATATTAGTTTACTAGGGTTGCCGTAAGAAATTATCAGATTTGGTGGCTTAAAAAACAGAAATTTTCTCAAAATTCTAGAAGCTAGTTCAAAAGCAAGATATTAGCAGGTTTAGTTTTTCTGAGGTCCGTCTCATTGACTTGCAGATTTGCAGATGCTGGGTCCTCACTGTGTCCTCAGGGATTAGCCCTCCACTGCGTGGTCTGTATGCCAGTCTCCACTTCTTATAAGAGCACAAGTCATATTGTTTAGGGTCCACACCAAGGATCCCATTTTAACTTAATTACCCTTTTAAAGGCCCTATCTCCAAATACAGTCCCATTCTGAGGTACTGGGGTTTAGGCATTCAACATCTGAATTTGGAGGGGACACAATTCAGTCCACAAAGTAAATATTAAATCATCCAAAATGAAGTAATATAAAGTAATCTAATACAATACAGCTAATAAAGAAATAGAAGACATTATGGGGTGCCTGGGTGGCTCAGTCGTTAAGCGTCTGCCTTCGGCTCAGGTCATGATCCCAGGGTCCTGGGATCGAGCCCCACATCGGGCTCCCTACTCCGCGGGAAGCCTGCTTCTCCCTCCCCCACTCCCCCTACTTGTGTTCCCTCTCTCGCTGTGTCTCTCTCTGTCAAATAAATAAAATCTTTAAAAAAAAAAAAAAAGAAAGAAATAGAAGACATTAGAAGTTTCCTCGATGACATGGAACAATGCCCACAATATATGGAAATATATCAAATATGAAAATATACTCCACCTTTGTTTACAAAATCTAAGCAACAGAAAGATTAACAGTTATTTCTAAATGGTAGCATCTTGGTTGTTTTTTCTTGGATATATTCAAGGTTATAATATCTATAATGCATACTATTATTTTATAACCAGATTTTCGAATTTACTCCATGAAGAAGATTTCACATGAAAAGCAGGCCTTGAACAACATGTCCTGGTTAAGTTTATTCATTTATTAATTTAACTAATATGTATTGATTACCCATTTTATGCCTGGCAATGAGGATGGGAGAGGGAGGATTTGGAGGACACATAATTGTTTCTTTTCATGTAGAATATTTATGCCTTTATATATTTGTCACCTAGGTTTGCAAACTTGACTCAGCATCAAATTTTAGGGCCAAGTCATCAAATTTTATCATGTACCTAAAATACAGGAGATAGCCATGTGGGAGGACACACAATGGAAGAGGAGACCCATGACAACTTTCTTGAAATATTTGCAAGAACACCATGTAGAAGGGCACATGATTTGCAGACTCATGTTAGGGAATGAAGCTCAGAGAAATGGGAAGAAGCTGGATTACACATATGGGAAAAATTCTTAATGAAATAGTATTCTAAAAATATTGTAGATACTCTTAAGAGGTAGTGAGTTTACTATAAAGATAAAGCTTAGTTTACATTGGCACTGTTTAATAGAATTTTCCATAATGACAGAAATGCACTATACTTTTTTTTAACTGTCCAGTATGGGAGCCACCAGCCACGTGTAGCAGCTTGTGAGCACTTGAAATATGGCTAATACAACTGAAGAACTGGATAGCTATTTTATTTTATTTTATTTTATTTTATTTTATTTTATTTTCATTAATTTAAATGTAAACATCTACATGTGGCTAGTGACTCCTTATTGGGCAGTCCAGGTCTAGCAGACCCCTTGGCAGGGGCACAGTTGATCTGAAGCGTCAGTGAGTAACATAGTTGAAGTATGTGACTGTGTTACCTAGCCTAAGGTTGTATGATTCTTTGAACTCGAACTTATGGGATAGTTCTTTCTTCTGTGGGGCATAAGAAAGAAAGATGCCCTGATTGGGAAAGCCTGATGAGCATGCCCTGGATTGGCCAAGGTACTTTAAAAATGTGTGCCAAATTGGAAAGAGTGGTGGAGAGCAAAGTGTTCAATCTAATATGAACATCCAGCGGCTACTGAATGTTCGAGTTGTTATAATTCATCTGAAGGTGACAGAGGACCAACATGTTGGAACTCCAATCCCAGTGCAGCTGCAATTACAGATCATTGAGACAAATCCCAAATGTATAAATTAGATGACTTGAGACCCCAACAGTGTGAGTGACAGGACACTTGTCTATTGGACTCCCATATAAAGTTTTAGGCAGCCCTGGAGTTTAAAAGCAGCTTCTCAAAGAAAGCCAGTTTTTAAGATGGTGAGTGTTAGGGGGGGCACGGGTCAGCTGAGTGCCCAGTCCATATTCCACAGCACCATGGCACCCCTCCTGAAAAAGCCCAGGAACCAAGAAGGCCCTGCGAACACACCCAGGCATTAACACAACTGATACATTGAGGGAGGTCAAGGACCTAAAGTTCTAGTGATGTAGCTTGAAACTCCCATTTAGTTTAAGTGTACCAAAATATGAAAGAATGAGCAACATTCGGAGGTTTATTTCTATAGACTATCCATGTAACTGAGTAAGCAGTGACCTGTGTCTTTGACAAATACCTATAATAAGAAGGGCTTTGAAGAGAGAACTGCAACTTTAAAACTAGTTGCCTGGGTTATCACAAACATTAATGTCAGGAAAGTCAATTAAGGAGTGACCTCCAACAGTAAGGCTTTGTCATTTAGGTTTTGTCAGCCTTGCTGTGAGTAACACTAACCGTCGACCTTTTGCTTTGCACTGAAAGGTCATTGGGAAAAGTTAAGCCTGCTATGTGCTCACTCACTTCTGAAGCCTGCTATTCTCAACATTCCATTAAAAAGGTTGTCAGAGGATGGGGAGAAAAAATTAGGTAAAGGCACAGTAAACTTTTTATCTGTAAACCACAGCGAGCGCTTCCAGCTGCCATGTGTTAGCTAGTCGTATAATTAAAAATGCTTTCCTCACAATGTAATCCAAAGACTCTCCCTTGCTGGGATAGCAGCAGTGTGCTACCTTCACCAACGTGTGACTGTGTGTATTTCCATACTTAGTATTTGGAAGGAGACTTCCCTGGTTTTCTAAGCATCCTTTTTTAGTCGCTCTTCATATCAGAGACCTCTCAGAGAGGCTCTCAAACTTAACGGCTATGGCTTGAAAAAACGTGATAAATGAAAGTAGTGGGCGCTATGAAGTGGTTAGGAAAAACACTAGTAGATATTAAGTCAGAAAAGCTCATTGTAATTTGAGGGTGTTTTGGAACCATGGGTAAGAACCATAGAAATTAGAAGTATAGGTATTATGCATATGAAAAACTATTTCTGATTGGATGTTAACATTATAGAGAGAGGAACAGATAGCTAAATGATAAGTATTTAACCTGTGGATAAATAAAAACCCGTGATGTAGTCATACTAAGGCCAACCTTAGGAAAATCCTTTTACCTCCATTTCTCTAGGGGAAAAGTATAAATAATTTGCTTCAACCTATTTTACCAAGACCATGGGATAATACATGCATCTATAAATGTCTCAATGTCCTTGTGAGAAAAAAGTATATACTTTTGTCAGTGTTATTATGATCATGATTATACTTAATGAAGGAAAAAATGTGCTGCTATATACATTATGGCTATAAATGGAATTGGGGATCAGAAGATTATTCAAGATCCTGGTCGGGCAGTAGCATCAAGAACAGTATCTGATTTTACAGGTGTAGTATTCTAAAGGTCCAAATTCCTCAGTTTAAGAACATGCAGCGTCAAAGGAATAATCTCAGGCAAAGACTGTGGGTTGGCTTTTTATAGAAACATGTAATTTTCCTGAAAGCTGCTATATTATGAATTATATAGAGTAATAAGTATAGGTCTTTGATAATATGTTGTCCTATTTTGGGCTTTAATTTGTACAGCAGTGAGTGTAATTCCATAAAGTACCCTCTCTATGTGAATATGCATACTACATTCAAATGCATCATTGGGAAGATATCCTTTTTATATTTATTTTTAAATATTTCTACTGTTTACTAAGGTAACATAGTAAAATGGAAAAGATCTCCTACATAAATTTAAAGATGAAATTTATTTCTTTTATATTTTTGGAATTTGATAGCTGTTAGTTTAGGATTAGGTAGCTGGAAAAGCTGTAAGGATGGATTACCACCGAAATGCAGTGTTTTCTTTTTAATCGTTAAATGGATGCTAGTGTAGGCAGTTGGTTTGGTGTTTCTTGGCTCTCCCACAATGCTAATGAATTTTGTGTATACTCTGTGGGCAGATGCATAATCTGATCCTGCTTTTTGATAAGGTATATTTCCAACTGGTTCTTTGAGAAGGTCATGCCCATATTGTCTTGGTGTCAAAGAAAGTACTGGTTCATCATAAGAGCCCTGTGGCTTTTAATGAGCTTTGCCATCAGACAGTGAATGTTGTTCAGTAGCCTCATGTCTCATTATTATATTTTGCTTCAAACTTGGATTAAAGGAGAGTTACAAGAAGGATCCTGGCAAAGCTTTGTATAAACTCTTAGAGCACATCAAACTCAAAAAGAATCTCGTGTTTGATAGTAATAGCTAATTGGACCCCCACAAACATCAAGTGTGTTCCTTTAATTTGGCAGTCCCGACATAAATGGAGTGGTGATCAACACTAAAGTGGCCAATTTATCCTGAGAGGAGGGAGGGATGGCAGTCAGCAGGAGGGAGGGTGGTTTCTAAGTCATATGCTCTGCTTGGAAGGAAAGATGGGAAGTGCTGTTAAAAATAATTTGCTCTTCAGGCAATTTAGAAAATACACTTGCCCAGCCTCAGGGATTTAGAGGTGTCCGGGGCTGCCAGCAAGAAGGCTGGCTGAGAGAGAATGTAAAACATGGTAGAAGAAAAATGAACAAGTAGTTCTAACTCCAGTCTACTGTGACTTCTCTCTCTCTTTCTTTTTCTGGTGGTCTTAGAGTGGTCTCAAAATAGAGGGGTGAGAAGATGCTCAATTACTGGAATGCTCATCATGAAGGAGGATTACTCAAGCATCTCCTTATTCATATGGTAATGGAGAACTCAGGGTAGCCAGAGTCTCTCTGCCTTCATCTGTAATACAACAGTTTGGTAACCTTGAGCTAGCCCAGACCATTTGGGAAAGGAGAAAATGACCCAGATCCAATGATGAAAATGCAGAGTGGACTCCTCGGTAGAAGAGTTCTTGCTCCCCTTTACCTCCAGCTGGTTCTGCTACAGACACCCAACGAATCAAGGACTTTCTCTTTAGATAAGATTATTATTATTACTACTAAAGTGAAAACAATAACCACCACTACGACTGCTGCTAATAGTTCTGGTTAATTTTATGTATCAACTTGACAGGGCTGGGGGATGCCCAGAGAGCTGCTTAAAGGTTATTTTTGGGTGTGTCCAAGACGGTGTTTCTAGAAGACATTAGAATTGAAGTTGTGGAGCGGGCCTCCTCAGTGTGGGTGGGCATGATGCAAACCACTGAGGGCCTGAAGAGAACAAAAAGGGAAAGAAACATTGACTTGTCTCTCTGACCCACTGCTTGAGCTGGGAAATTGATCTTCTCCTGTCCTTGGTGCTCCTGGTTCTCAGACCTTCAGACTACACCACTAGTTTCTCAGAGTCTCCAGCTGGTAGTGTGTGTGTGTGTGTGTGTGTGTGTGTGTTTAGTGTATTTGTATATGTATGTATATACATATATGTATATATACGCTTATGTATAGTATATGTGTGTGTGTATATATCCTATTGGTTCTGCTTCTCTGGAGAACCCTGACTAACACAGGTGCCATTTGTTCAATAAATACTCTGTTAGGATCTGCATTACATTCTTTGTATACATCATTCTTAACCCTCACTACAACCCACATATGCAGGTCACCCTACATTAAAGGTGAGGAAACAGATTCAGAAAAGTTAAGCATATACAGCAAGTAAATGCCGGATCCATAACGTGTACCTGTCAATGTAGTTCAAATACCCAAGTTCAGTCATCACTGGGTCAATTAGTATGTAAGAGGTGCTTCCCAGTGTAAGGAATTTCAGTTGGGTAAATCATACAGCAAGCCACAGGTATGGAGCTTTTTATCTTAATCTCTTTTGTCCCTCCATGGGACATCCTGGTCAGCCCAATTGGGGGATCACCAGTTGTGGATTCATGTGGCCACCTCGGTCCCACATTGTTGTTCTGTATTTTTTTCACTTCATTTTAGTCCGGTTTTTTTTTTTTTTTTTTTTCCAAATTTCTCTTTATAATTAAGAACTTTGCTTTATAATTTTCTTTTTAACAGTAATGACATACTAGCTCTTATTTCAGTATCTTTTAATGTCAATTTATTTATTCTTTAAAAAGTTATTGAGGGCTTTTTATATGTTGAGGAAACCAATATAAATATGAACTAGTCCAAACTTTCAGGAAACTTAGCTACATAAAAACAGCCAAATCCAATTCAGTGTGATATGCAAAATTATAATGGACACATATTGATAAATTGTTAAACTAAGATAGAATCATCAGCGATCTCTCCCTAGAGGAAATAGTGACTTAGTTGAGCATTGAACACCAAAAATGAGTTAATCAAGTGAAGTAAGGTGGTGCATTTCAGAATAGGGAAATAGAATGTATAAAGGCAGAGAAGAGAAAACTGCAATGAATTCTGAATGATTGGAATTTAGGTTCTGAAGGGGTGGAGGCATGTGAAGGATCGGATTGGAGAAGTATACAGAGAACAAACACGGAAGGACCTTGGAGGTCATAATAAGGAGACTGGATTTTATCCAAGGGACAGTCCCCAAGTGGTTTTACATACTAATCCAGGAAATGAGTAGTAAGGGCTTGGCCTAAGGCAATGACTATAAGGCTACGGCAAGCAAACCCATCCTGACCTTGTTGTCTGAGCCTGTCAGAAACTTCCAGCACTTTAGAAACTGTCATTCCCCAAACTACATGATATACTACTAAGTTCTAGCTCCTGCCCAAGGGGGGCTCAGCAATGGCACTGTAACTAGAGGCTGGGCGTGACCCACGGGTGGTGATTCCTTACAGATAGTTTTCTTTGTACTCTGAACTCCCCAAGAAAGTTAAAAAGTTATATCCCCCTAACAATTTGAGTTACTGACACAGATTAAAAACTTCTTGTGAAAAAATAAGGATGTTTTAACCTGAAGCAGAAGCTTCGTAGTTATTTTTGCCTGCGTGCATGCGTGTGTGCATGCTAATTTCTATCAGACTTGGTCATATTCTTGATCTTTCCCAAAAGCAGAGTGATGAGTCTTACCTTGGGGAAAACCTAGGCTATCTTTCTTGGCCACTTGATATTGGAATAGCTTTTAGTATCCTGTCAAGTATGCTGGAAGGTGAATCAATCAACAGTATACATTTATTAAGGACATTTTGCTCAGTGCTGTGAAATGTAAAAGCAGAATATAACTAGTGTCTACCCTCAAGTTGCTAAAATGTAATTGGAGAGAGTAAAAAAAAAAGTCCCCAAATAATAAGATTTTGAGCCAATGCCATTGTTTTAAACTTGGTATATAGGCTATGAAAGCCATGGGAGTTTAGAGACTAGGTCAAGGCAGGATATGCTTGACCAGTGGTGGGAATATATTTAGAAGAAAGTTCTAGCTGAACAAAAAGGTAGAAATAAGCTTGGATATTGGGAGTGGAGGGGGCTGGGGTGAAGGTGCAGATTATCAGGTACCTTTAACATGAGGCAGGAAGTTTAGGTTTTTATTGGGTCAGTTGTGAATAGAAGACTACATTGATGAAAACTTTGGGAGGAGAGGAACTTTTGCAGCAGTGTATGGATTTGCAGCTCCGAGCCTCACTGGATGTTGTGACTTTAGTGAAACCACACTGTCCTAGCCTCGTTCCCCTAGGAAAGCAGAGACTGAGACAATGGTTTGCAGGGAAGTAGTTTATGTGGAGAAGTCACCCTAGGAACCAGGAGAGGGGAAGCGGGATGAGGGGAAATAGGAAAGAAGGACCAGCCAATGCAGGGTACGGGACAAGCAGGCCCCATGAAGGCAGCAGGGGCGGGTCAGGCTTGGAGCTTCTGAGGAGCTGTCTCACCAAATGCTCACCCAAGGGACACAAGAGGTGCACACTGCTTCACAACCTGCTCCTTGGGGTATGAAGTCCCTTGCATTTGTGTGAGTGCTTGCTGCTGAGTCAGAGAAGCCCAAGAACGGGTGTGAGAAATTCAGGTAGAGCTGAGAGGAGGTTATCAGGTTACACTTTGTCAAAGGCGATGCCCTGGAAAACTGGACTTGAAAGTGGGCCGAGAAGACCTGACTCTGAGAAGGACAGGAGGTGTCAGATACATTTAGCACTTCAGCCTGGTAGGTGCCAGGCCTATAAGAATTTTAAACTAGTACAAAATAAATTCCAACTTATTATCAGCATATTGCTTTCTCATAATTGGTTAACGAAGTGCTGCCTAAAAATCACTTGGGCATATCTTCTAATTCATAGTTAAAAATGGTTTATAATTAATGTCATACTTCTTACACCCTGATATGGTACCGGGCACAGAGCTCAATACTATACATGGAAGGATTAAGTGCATCAATTCACATAAATAGGCACTTACTTCAAAATACGCTGAAAATTATATTCTTCAGTATAGTTGGGGTAGCAATGATGTCAAGAAGTGGAGGAGCGGGTTTCTCATTTTAAAAAATTAATTTATTTTGCTAACATTTACAGAGGGCACAAGGGGAGACTAGCTTACCTTTAAAACAAATTATTTCAAAATATAATTGATTGGTATTTGAAGTAATGTGGGTTTTTTTTTTCCTTCTAAAACTAAACCCCTTACCTGTCTCTTTCTAAAATGTTCTACAATCTGTAGTGACAGGGAATGTCCTCATGTGCAAATATAAATGCAAATTTTAAAAAAGCCACAGAAGAGTTATACAAAGAATTAATAAAAGGATTATTTTATAAAGTTTCTAATCTGCAGCTAAGGTTCCCATATTATATACACAACTTATAGTTATTTGCAAATATTATGGTAAAGTGAGTTTGTTTCAAGATGTGAAATTGTATCTTTCCCATTTTCCTTTGAATGCTTTTTGTGCAACGAGTAGATCAATAATAAAAAATTTACTGAATACCTGCTATGTGTTCACTTAGCCCTTTTGCAATAGCGTCTGCTCCCATCTATACCTGTACGTTCCCTCAGCTGAGGGAGATCATTCACATCCTAGGAAGTTCCTAGATGCCAAATTTTAATCTTAAAACACAGATATTTGACTCACAAAACTCCCATCATGGTTTGGAAAATTACCTTCTAGTTCTGGCATGTCTTGTACATTTCTCCTCCTGTACAAATGAGGATGTATAGCTCTTGCGAGCTACAGAACCAGGTGTGTTTGGGCAGAGAGTAGGCTCTGAGCCCTTGCTCCTCGCCTGTAATGGATTACGAAAAACCAATTCTATTACATTTTCTGTCAGCCACGGAGCTTTAAATCTGAGTCGTAACTTCAGAGATATGTTTGTTGATTTAAATCCTGCATTATTGTGTGGGTTTACCAGCTCCTAGGACTTCCAGTGCCTATAAATATAAGTAATAGCAGATTCTTGGAGGTTAATTTTAATTTCAAGTCATCTTAATCCTCATAACAATGAATGGTGTAATTTTAATAAAGTAATTCATGACAGACAAGACATCACCAGGGAACCAGCTGAGAAATGATTCCTTTTTGTCTCCGATTGTGTTTTGTCAGGATTCTGGAGAAATCGGGAAAACGGGATCAGAACTGGTCAGTGACTGTTTATGTAGCATTGTAAAACTCTTAGTCATCCCGTCTAACATGTTTATCTTAAACTTTATATCCCAATGCTTCACAAAATTATATCTTTCCGAGGGTAGTCTTAAATTTTGATATCAGAAGCCTGATGTTTAAGAAAATTACTGCTTGGAATATGAGACGTCAGCCCCCAGTTGTAAAGTGTGATACAGCAAACCAGCTTTAAATACAGTTCCTCCCCTACTTTCATCCATAAGGTGTTCATAAAAATGGAATGTTGAGAAGTCAAGTGATAGGTAGATATCCAAGAGAGGAGTTTTAGAATACTAAAAATTCACATCATCTCCCCTTTTGGGATCCTCCATCAACCCCCTTCAGCATTTACGGTTTTCTGGCTTCAGTATTTTGGTTCCTCAGGTTAGGAAGACCATGGGTCTTAATGTATGTGTGTTGGTTGCCACTGTGTAAGCAGTGTGGACTGAATTTAGTTCAAGGTGAAAAGCCTTGTAGACATACTTGCCGCTACAGTTTCTTTCTTCCTCAAGTTATTATGCACTTCCGAGGGAATCTGTTTCTGTTTGCTCTCTAGTACCTTCAGAGGTACTGAGCTGCTTTTTGCATCATGTCCAAGTTTTATGGTGGTTTTCGGCAGGGAATTAATCCATTAGGGTCTTAGCTTGTCAACCTGTACAGAGAAGAGGCTCTCTCTTGCTGATGAATTGCCACAGTTTTTAAGTCAGTCTTGACATCTCCCTTATACATATTTTGTGTCTTGCTAAATATTAAGCAATTTTGAAACAACAACAGTACGAGGCTTATCTGCAGCTGTGGCATGCAGTGGATGTTCAATATATTTCTGTTGGCTTTAGCTGAAATTAAACCACACTGACTTAAATGTATGTAATAGAGAAAAGATCTACCAGCTAGAGAAAAGACAAACAGGGGAAACTTCAAACTTGCTAATTGAGGCATTAAACTTATGCATAAGTCTTATCAGTACAAAATCCTCTTAGATGACCGATTTGTAAATTTTGGATCCCTTAGTGGCTGTCCTTTTTATTGAATATGATTTCATCTTTTTAAAACTATATTGATAGAAAATGAAGCATATAATTTTTTTAGGCATTTGAGAGTCTTTACAATTGGAAGCCGATGGGACAAGATAAAGGTAGCCCATGTGAACCAAAAACGGAGAGACAATTCATCCAAGGGCACCACTGATTTAGAAAGAAAATTGCCCTCTGAGTTCATCAATGCATATTATGTTATTGTTGATGTGTGGGACACATGAAATCAGAATTTGGGGCCATTAAGAAGAATTGTAGCTTTCTACCTCAAGGTTATTAATACGCGTTGGCAAAATTAGGTTTTCTTTTTTTTTTTTTAAGATTTTATTTATTTATTTGACAGAGAGAGAGAGAGAGCACAAGTAGGCAGGGCAGGCAGAGGGAGTGGGAGAAGCAGACTCTCCCGCTGAGCAGGGAGCCCGACACAGGGCTCCATCCCAGCACGCGGGGCTTGATTCCAGGACTCTGGGATCATGACCTGAGCCGAAGGCAGCCGCTTAACCAACTGAGCCACTCAGGCGCCCCAAAATTTAGGTTTTCTGCTCTCTGTGTTATAGGCCTTCATTTTAAATACAGGAGGGATGCATGCTGAGACATTTGAAAACATTTTATTGCTTTTATTATTGTGACATGCCAATGTGTATTCTGGCTTCTCATTTTCTTTTCACTGGTTAACTTTTTAAGGAAGGCAGATGTTTTGGATGTATTAGAAGTTAAATCATTGATCTAAAACTGCCCAGATGTTTTGTGATCCAGATGTTTTGTGATCAAAGGTAATGTTTATTCATCTTTTAAAAAGTTGGAAGCCAGGGCACCTGGGTGGCTCAGTTGTTAAGTGTCTGCCTTTGGCTCAGGTCATGGTCCCAGGGTCCTGGGATCGAGCCCCGCATCGGACTCCCTGCTCAGCAGGAAGCCTGCTTCTCCCTCTCCCACTCCCCCTGCTTGTGTTCCCTCTCTCGCTGTGTCTCTCTCTGTCAAATAAATAAAATCTTCAAAAAAAAAAAAAGTCGGAAGCCTTTGCAAAGTCAATCTGGGGATAGTCTTTATTTGGAAGTGGAAGGGGAAGTTTTAGAATTAAAAAAAAGAAGAAGACAATGAGAGTAAAAGGCTCTTTGACCCACAAATAATAGCAGGTGGAAGGCTAAAATTATCCAGGTATTGAATCTTGGTATGTGAATTTAGAGTGCTTTTTGAGTATAGAAAAATTGAAGTGTGATTATATCCTTTAAAATATGGAGAAGGTTAAAAGGCTAAGACTGGAAAGTTTGCTATCAACCTGAGGTCCAGAAATAATGAACCATTCTTGCCTAGTTTAAAGCCTTACAGACCATTTTGTGAAGTTGCCAAATGGGCCAACTCTGAACTGAGCTCAACTCAGAGTATCAACTTTAGACCAGCATAGCGATTTTCCCTTTCCGTAATACTTACATAACTAAGTGAAAAGTGTGGTGCATTCATTTTGAGTTTCATTATGGGAATGATGCATATAAGAAGATAACAATATTTGTATTCTCTACTTATGAGCTTTCTGATACATACAAAATCCTAATAAATTATTTCACTTGGTGAAAAATTATAATGAAAAAGAAATAAATCAATCACTTAACAGCCAAAGACCTTTGAAATGCTGTGAATGTTTCCCTGTTATTGTTAGCTTAGTTCAAACGTACATCATAATAAAATGGACCCCAATAATTTTATTAGTAAATCTTCCAGAATTCATAAGAAACTGAAATATCTGTTCTCAAAGAGTTCTTTGCTCTTTCTCAAATTTCTTCCATGTTTTATGATACCATTTAACTGATCTTTTGAATAGATTTTTTGATGTAAGTTTTGCAAACATGTATTATAAACTCTATCACTGTTTTTTTTTTTATTATAAATTGACAAGTCTGAGTATCTTTTTTTGGTTTGTTTTGCTGCTTCTTAATAAGGACTTCGGTTCTAATTTGCAATTGAAAAATAAGTAAAATTATCTGATAATTTGTAGGAGGGTACTCCTCTCTTGTTTAGAACCTTCAAAATAGCTATTCATTTTCTGTACTTTTTATGATTTCAAATACAGGGAAAAAAGCAATGTCATATTGTGATATTTTATCAGAAATGTTTTTATTGTGAACGCTGACCACTGTTAGAATATAATTATTTAATTTAAAAATAAAAGTTTCCAATTTAAGTTACATAATTATGACCTTTCCCTACCTTTTTACCATGTTCTTTGAAGAAAAAAAATTACAATGAAACTACTTTCTAGAAGAAAGTTCACCATAATTACATCAGATCAAAGGGTATTAAGATATTATACTAAAGAAAGAAAATATATATTTCATCTAAAATGGTAATCAACTTCTTTGCCTCTCAATAAATAAATGTAAAACTTATTCCTTGTTTATAAATATATATATCTGAAACTGAGAAAATCCTTTAAAACATAATCTTAAGTTGATTTCACAATAATTTCATGATTCCACAGAGAAATTTTAGAAATGGATTTTATCAATTTGATTTGAGAATGTAATGTACTTAAAAACTCTGAAACTAAATTATAGTAGTTCAGTTTATTTTATGTTTGATTCATTCCTGTTATACAAATAGAAGGTGAGATTAATTAATCAGACAAAAGATATTTTATGACCATTTTCCATGTTTAAAGCCCAGTCACAAGCCTCTGCTGGATTCTCTAGAGCTTTTTAAAAGAATGAAAAAATAAATTTCATTCAATCCTTATTTAGGCTAAAATAGTACAAAGTCTGAGCTAGAATAGATCATTATACCTAACACATATTCCAGCAAACAGAATATGTTAATTTTAAGATTTTAACGTAGCGTTCTGAATATCTACTTCAATTAGTGATTGTATAGATAGATAGCTAATATAGATAAAAGAGAATCAACTTACTTTAATAAATTTATAATTTCAGAAATGAATACAAGAGTGTTTTGCTTTTGGATATAATGGAGAAGGACATGAAAGACCTTCATTCTTGCGGACACAATGAAAATCAAAAGAGAAGCCAAAAAAAAATTACATTTAAAAATCTCACTGAAGAATTCCGTGCACAAATAAATCTAAAGTAGCAAAACTCCAACAGGGACAAGCCTTTCCTAAATAGGTAAGCAACATTGATAGTTTTATATTTGCATCCAGTTTTTCATGTTGGAGGAGGGCGACCAGGGAAAATGGGAGAAGGACTGTCTGCTCAGAGAAGGAGAAACCACCCAAACTGTTGATGAACCTGTGTGCTGAATATTGAATGTGAGTCTAGAATATTGCCAAACACCAAAATAATCTTCAGTTCATTGTCACGTGCATGCACCTTTTTCAAACAGCCTTTTCTAAATGACAGCTTGCTTCATTAAAGTGTGCAAGACAAGAAGTCAATAGATAAATTCAGTTATCTAGATGGAAGTCACACTCCTCTCCTGGAAGTGCTACCCCATTACCTTCAGAAATTCTGTTGGTTAGAAGCAAGTCACAAAGTCAAGCCCACACTCAACAGGAGATCATTATACAAAGGCAAGGATGCCAGAAATTAGACATAATTGGGGACCACCTTAGAAGTCTGTGTGTCATAGCCCAGACCTTTTTGTTATTTTAGATACACTACTAAGCACCAAATAAAAAAAAAATGCAAAAATCAGAAAAATGTCAATGGAAACAGACTGAGAGATAACCCAGATGGTGAAATGATCAACCAAGGAATTTGAAACAGCTGTCAGAGGTATGTTAAACTAAGACTTGTAGAATGAGTGAATTGAGGGGACAGTCCAGGAGATATTTTTAAAACGTTAAAAAAAATCAACTGAAATCAAAGATCTAAAAATGTACCGTTGGAAACTTTTAAAGTATACTGAATGATATTAGAAGCAGATTGAACACAGCAGATAAAAGAATCAATAAACTTGAAAACAGGAAGTAGCATTCATTAAAACTAAAACACAGATGGAGGGAAAGACTGAAAAAAGTAAACAGAACCTCAGTGATTTGTGAGACAGTTTTAAGAGTTGAAACATTTCTGTAATTTGAGTTTCAGAAGAGGAGTGATACAATGGGGTGAAACATAGCTTAAAGGAATATTGAGCTAAAGTTTTTCCATCTTTGACAGAAAATATCGACCCACTTACCCACGAAGCTCAGAGACCCCAAGCAGAATAAATACAAGGAAAGCCACACCGAAGTGCATCATAGTCAAGATTATGAAAAAAGGAAAGAAAAACTCAAAATCGCTGAGACAGGAAAGCAGAATCTACTTTACACAGAGGATAGCAATGATAAGAATGCCAGGAGATTATTACTTAATTACTCCTTAACATGCTTAGTTGCAGAATGCTGGAGACTAAAAATAAAACTGAAAAAAAGCTAAGAGCTCAACCCCTCCCATGCTGTCATAAATAAGACCCCATATGGTAGAAAGGAGGTCACACATAAACATGTAAAATGATTCCCAGTGTGTCAGTAATCATTCAATTGAAACAACACGTCCTTCTTTGTGGATCTTTTTCTTGAAGAAAGAAGAGAAAGACCTGTTGAAGAAAAATCTTTTTCTTGGATCTTTTCCTCCTTGTGGAGAAGCAAGTGACTATGGATTTAAATCTTTGCTAATTACAATTGTAAGGATCTGGAGGGATGAGGGCACAAACAATACATTCCTGGATTATCTGAGTGGGATTCTCTTCAGACATCATCTCCTATTCTTCCTGCCTCCTCTCTTGTGCTGTGTTCTAGTATTCCTAGCTTTTAAATTGTTGTCTTAAAATTGGATTTGTGCCTCTGCCTGGTTTCTTTAGAATGGCTCCGCAGTTGGATGCTACATCTCTTTTGTCTATGCTGTATTGGATCACCCTGATGGCCCATTCCACACCCTCTGGCCGGTTTTTGGCTCCTACTTGTCCAAAACAGGAGAATATGTCCTGATATTGTCTTCAGTGTGTGGTTATTCTGCATGGATAAGAAATTCTATACTAGTGATTAATTTTGAACTAGACATAAAAGTAAGTTCTGGCAATTTTTCCTGAGCCCAACGGAAACCAAGCAAGAAGTTTAAGTATATATCCTATCTCCCTGCCTCCTCTGGATGATTTTGGTTGATTTATTTATTTTATTTTATTTTTTGGAGGGCTATAATATCAAATTCTTGAACATGATCTTTCAACAATTTAGTTTATCTAATTATTTTTTTCCACTTTCTATATACCAGGCTCTGTCTTAAGCACCGAGGATGAAATGGAGAACAGGACGGACAAGCATCTATGATTTATAGTTCAGTGGGTATCGGAGGTTAGATGGGCCAATTTTCTTCTAGTTTTCATATTTTCAAGTAGAAGAAAAATGATCAACCTTGAATATATTCTACCCTTTTACCAATCTTCCCCAGAGGAGGTAAGTGGTTTATCTGATGGAGGGCTTAGGATTGGGTACTGGGCATGCATGGATTTACCCTTCTGGAACCACCAGATTATAATCTTTCTGCTTAGAAAAAGCAAGAACACAGATCTTCTCTCTGTTATGTGGTAAAAGGGACATTTTCCACATAGGCAGGAGCCAATAACTGTCCAGCTGTGACAACTAGTAGAATGAGTGCCATATATCTAACTTAGTGGTGAATTATATCATGACCATTTGCTCCAATACATTAGCCATATCCTTCATTCCAGTGTTTTTTTCTTTTTTTTAAAGTCAGTAATAAAACTGACATTTTAAAATCTTCACCTGTTTGATTCCTGTGTCTATCTTTCTTTCTTGGGCAAAGAAGAATTTATTTATTAAACCCTAAAATCTCAGTAGCAGGAATAGGCACAAGTACATTCAGTATAATGAGTGCTAAGATTAAGTGTAATAGAGAGTAGAGTCATAGCACAGAAAGGGCACTTTATCCAGGCTGGGAGGACGGGGGTGGGCAGGAAAGGATTTTGTTATGTGTCCTCAGACAATTCTCTGTTCTCTTTAGCTAGTGCCATGGGAAAGCCCGGGCATTCTGGGCTATGGACTGGGATTTCATTAATTATGGAATCAGACCGCTGAATATAATTTTCAAGTTTGGGTTAGTATATGTAATTACACCTTACTTTAGAGCCATCTGCTCATTTATTCAACAATTTGTTATTACATGTGTATCATGTGAGGTATTTTTCTAGAACCTAAGGATACAGAAGTGGGAACATTTTTTTTAAAAATCTGTAACCTAATGAAACCTACATTCTACCGGGGTAAAAGGTTGGATTTCTGGTTGGTTTGAAGAAACATTGTCCTTAAAATTCCTTTGACTAAGTAAGCCATGTTCATAAATCAGGGCCTTTATACTTATTTTTTCTGCCTGGAACAATCCCCCAGACACCACACAGCTTGCTCCGTCATGAGTTTTCAGACGTTCTTAATACAGCCAGCATCATATTATGACTGGTCTCTCCCCAGCACTCCCTCCTCCCCACTTCCCTACTTTATATTTTCTTAGAGCTGCTAGCATTATCTGAAATACAATGTATCGTCCACTCAAACACCGCGAAGCTTCCCCTCTCCCCCACAGTAAAATCCCAAGCTCTCACCAAGGCCTTCGAAGCCCCCATCATCTGCTCCCAAATCCATTTTCTCACTGCTCATCTCTTTCCTCACTCCTCCAGAATGATGTTACTCTGGGTAAGATCCAAAGAAGACATCCAAATGGCCAACAAACTCATGAAAAAGTCCTCAATATCACTCGGCATCGGGGAAAACCAAATCAAAACCTCAATGAGATACCACCTCACACCAGTCAGAATGGCTAAAATTAACAAGTCAGGAAACGACAGATGTTGGCAGGGATGCAGAGAAAGGGGAACCCTCCTACACTGTTGGTGGGAATGCAAGCTGGTGCAGCCACTCTGGAAAACAGTATGGAGGTTCCTCAAAAAGTTGAAAATAGGGCTACCGTACAACCCAGCAATTGCACTACTGGGTATTTACCCCAAGGATACAAATGTAGGGATCCGAAGGGGTACATGCACCCCGATGTTTATAGCAGCAATGTCCACAATAGCCAAACTGTGGAAAGAGCCAAGATGTCCATTGACAGATGAATGGATAAAGAAGATGTGGTATATATATACAATGGAATATTATGCAGCCATCAAAAGGATTGAAATCTTGCCATTTGCAACGATGTGGATGGAACTGGAGGGTATTATGCTGAGTGAAATAAGTCAATCAGAGAAAGACATGTATCATATGACCTCACTGATATGAGGAATTCTTAATCTCAGGAAACAAACTGAGGGTTGCTGGAGTGGTGGGGGCTGGGAGGGATGGGGTGGCTGGGTGATAGACATTGGGGAGGTTATGTGCTATGGTGAGCGCTGTGAATTGTGTAAGACTGTTGAATCATAGACCTGTACTTCTGAAACAAATAATACATTATATGTTAAAAAAAGAAGAAGAAGATAGCAGGAAGGGAAGAATGAAGGGGGGAAAATCAGAGGGGGAGACAAACCATGAGAGACTACGGACTCTGAGAAACAAACTGAGGGTTCTAGAGGGGAGGGGGGTGGGGGATGGGTTAGCCTGGTGATGGATATTAAAGAGGGCACATACTGCATGGAGCACTGGGTGTTACACACAAACAATGAATCATGAAACACTACATCAAAAACTAATGATGTAATATATGGTGATTAACATAACATAGTAAAAAAAAAAAAGTGAGCAGACAAGTTTCATGCCAGGATATAGGCTTAAAAGGGTCTCTCTGGCCCCTGAACTGGGGACAGACTGGGATGGGGTGAGAGGAGAGGTAGCCAAAATGTGAACCAGGGATACCAGTTAGAAGGCTCCTGAATTAATCCAGGTGAGAGACAACCATGGTTTGGACATGGATGGTTCCAAACTAGGGCCTAGGAAGTGGAGAGAAATAGTTCTAGACATACTTTGAAACTAGAACCAAAAGGATTTGCTGAGAGATTGGATTTAGGGTTTGGGAGGAAAAGAAGAGCCAAGGCTGACTCTAGTGGTCCTTTGAGCAATTGGAAAGATGGTGCCACACTTAATAGATGGAGAACAATGCAGGGGGGACAGGTGGTGGCTGGAAACCAGGAATGCAGTTGCACCAACTAAAGGAGCCAAAGAGGCACTATGAGGAGCATCTGGGTTGGATGTCTGAACTTGAGAGTCTTTGCATACAAATGGTATTGAAAGTTGCTGGATTGATGGGGCACTTGGGTGGCTCAGTTGCTTAAGCCTCTGACTTTTGATTTCAGCTCAGGTCATGATCTCAGGGTCCTGAGATTGAGCACTGGGTGGAGCCTCTGTGACGAGGTCCCTTCCTCTTGAGTCCCTGGATGAGCCCCCCTGCAATGAGCCCCCATGATGAAGAACCCCCATGATAAGGCTCAGCTCAGGCTTTTGCTAGGCTTGGAGTCTGCTTAAGATTCTCTCTGCCCCTCCTCCCTACCCCTGCTCTCATGCACTCTCTCTCTCAACATTAAAAAAAAAAATCATTAAAAAAAATAAAGTTACTAGATTGGTAACCAATGGCATGACTGGAGATAAAGAAAAAATCTGAGGGTTGTTCAATCCCTGGGGCACTTTGATATTTTGAAGTCAGAGGGATGAGGAGAAGTCAGGAAAAAGAGAATGTAAAGGGAGGTGAGAAGTGGCATCCTGGGAGTCAGGATAGAAGAATTTCAATAAATAAGAGTGTCAAATTAACTGTATTAAAAGCTGCTGGTAGGTCAAGATGCATTAGCTAAAATGCATTGCCATGATCATTGGAAAATATGTTTGAGCAAATGTCAGGAGGGTAAATTAAACACCTGCTCTCTTTTTGCCACATGACATGTCAGAAAGAAAAGTTTAGGTAAATTCTCAGTGGGCATAAGATTTAATAGTCACAGTTACATCTCAAATAATTATACAAACATACACACATAAACAGATGCATATGCTTTCTTCTTATGTCATGATTACTGTGGGTTGATACTCAGAACTCATTGCTCCACAATATAAGGTGATGTCGTGTGGACAAAATCCAGGGGCGTTTCATAGTATCCATGATGAGAGAGGGAAATGGGGTAACACAAACATGGTTTGTATTTTATCCACACAAAACTCTTTTAGGCAATTTTCAAGTTAAGTTGTATTCATTGATACATCTCATCTCATCAAGCTGAGTCTTACTGTAGAATCACCTGATATTTTACCATATGATACATTTGGGATTCCATTGATCAACATGTCTCGTTAAGGCATATTTTGTTATTCTCAGAATGTGTTATGTGAAAATTCCGAAATAGAAATCTCAATAGAAAAGGTCTTTAGATGAGAAGTTCTGTTGATTTTTTTTTGATCAGCTTAATCCACCGATAACTTCCTATAAACACATTTTCACACACTCTGATTCTATAAATGGAAATGACTCTATTATTCTGTGAACATACAATGATGTTTCCTAACCAATTACTTCCTAACCTATTTTCCTAAGTTATTAAAATCACAACCAATTTGTGTATCCACAGCCTATGCAATCTTATTTGCTAATAATTTTGCTACATTCAACAGAACAGAACAGGATTGCACCTGTCTGAAGTCTGTCCTATAGAAATCTAAAATCAAGCACAGGTGTAACTTGTTTAAACATTTGAATTTTGGGAAATCAAATTATTCCAACAGTTTTTCCCCTATCATTCTGTTTCTATCAAAAGTCATCAAATAACTCTATCCTTAAATATCACTTCCTGCCCCTGACTATATGTTTCCCAATTTGGCTTCATTATCAAGCTCTTTATAGTATTTTATATTTCCCAGATATAGAAAATACTTTTTTTTGGGGGGGGGAGGTGAAAATCCTCTCCTCCAAATACATTTTATAATAATTTCTCATGCATATAGTTTGTGTTCTTTGATTGTTTTATTGTATCTACAATGTGTTGCAAACTAGGTTTTAAGTTCTTGAGAGTCAGGGTAATAAAATATATTAAAGCAATAGCAACAAGAACTATTTTTCAAACATACAGGGAACTTCATACCTCACAAAAAGATAACATTATCTTGGGACCATTTTATATTTATTTCAATGATACGGCTATTGCTTAGAAAAAAAGTCTTTGCAACTATTCTCAGAATTGCTTGGAGAGAATATTTTTGAGTAAAACGAGTAAAGAAATCTTTTTTTAATTGAAGTATAATTGACACAATGTTACAGTAGTTTCAGGTGTACAACATAGTGATTTGACAACTCTCTGGGTTATACCACAAGTATAGCTACCATCAACCTCCATACAACACTATCGTAGTGTCATTGACTAGATTCCTGATATTGTGCCTTTCAGCCCCATGATTTATTCATTCCATGACTGGTAGCCTATACCTGTCACTCCCCTTCGCCCATTTTGCCCATCTCCCCATCTTCTCCCTTCTTCAATCACCAGTTTGTTCTTTGTATTTATGGGTCTGTTTCTGAGTAAACAAATTTTTTTACTCTTGAGTCACATTTCTTCTAAGATACACCCTTAAAATTATATCATTCAGCACCCCATCTTTCTCATCACACTAGACTCTGAAAGACATTTGAGTGTTTATTAAAAATAAATATATCTTCAAATACTGTCCTTTCTAAAAGTTGAACCAATATCTGCTGAAGCCTCTTTCACCCGACAGGAAATCAAGGGGATAGAGAAATGTGTTAAATGTTGCCATGGGAATGCAAGCCCCAAAATCCAGCCTGAAAATCTCACAAATCTGAACTCCTCAAAAAATAATTTGCAAGGAAAAATAAAAGGTGATGGTGATATAGCCTATAAATCAAAGAACTTTTTAAAATCTTAGGAAACACATCAACTATTTCCAAAGCATAGATCTTTTGGATTCCTGATTTGAATAAGAAAGCTATATTAAAAAAAAAAAAATGAGACAACAGAGGCATTGACCACTGATTAAATAGTTAAATAGTTAATAGTTAATTAAGAAATTATTATAGTATTTAAGCCATTAACATGGTATTGTGGTTACATTTTTATAAAGAATCTTTATGTTTTAGTGATTCAAAAGAACTGCAAAAATTAAAAGTGAAATGATATGATGCATGGGATTGGGTTCAAAGTAATCTGAAGTTGAAGAAACAGGTGAAGGGCAAACCAAGCAAGATGACCTATGGATTTATAACTGCTGTGGCTGACAGATGGGTACATGGTGATTTATTGTGTGATTCTCTTGTCTTTTGTATATGTTTGAAATTTTCCATGAAAAGTTTAAATAATAAATATATGTCCTCAAATGAAGGGAGCATGCCATAATTGAAAATACTCAATATAATGCCTACCACCTCAGAAGGCAGTTTCCAAAGGGAATTGTAAAAAAAAAAAAAAACCCTCTGCATTAGAAGCAGCCCTGAATATGTCCCAGCCCCTCCTCTCCTGCTTGGGACCTCTCTTTCCCTTTACCCTTTCCACCCACATCACAGGTGACTCATTTGGATTGGATTAAATGTGTTTGTACGTAAACTTCGCATGCATTTTTAACTAGATGAATTTTCGGTAATCCTTTATTACTTCTACCTCCATATCTTCAGTGCTGGGCATGAGATAGAGACTTAATAAATACCAGCCAAACACTTTCTGACAGAGACACAGTAGCTGTCTGTTCCTGCTGTCCCTTCTGTTGGCACCACCCAAATCCCCCAGGACTTCTTTTTTGGAAATTGTATTCTTTCAACGTTATCTCTTGTTCTAATGTCTCTGCAGCAACGCATATCTAGGTCATGGTCTTCGGTACAGTTGCTTTACTACAAGTACAGGGAGTTATCAGATTATACGTGAGAGCCAACGGCTAACTAAAATAAGTTGTAACGAATTAAGTTATGCTCAAATCAGGAGTAGAATGATTTAATCCAGGCCTCTTTGCCTCCTTTTACTTCAGGTCTACGTGTGCCTGGCTTTTTTTATGTGTTCCATAATGTTTGCCGAATTGAGCTGAATTGATTCTCTTGCCAGGGGCTTATTGAGCCAACTTCTTCCACCCGTTCCCACATCCCTTTGCGGGGTCGTGAGTAGCAGCTGATTTTATAGTTTACATGCCTGTTAGATTTGTTCTATTTGACTTCTTAACTTTTTAGTTGTCCACCTTACAAACTTTTCTTCTTCTTTTTACACAAAAATATATGGCCCATACCTTATGACTGGGGCTGTAGATACAGAGATGCATGAAGTTACAGTCTCACCTTCAAGGGGCTCTCTGTCCGCTTGCATAGATTCTGAAGAACCTACCACTGCTTATCTTCATTCACTTGTCACTTCACGCTCTGTAAGACTTGTGTGCTCCTTGGGGCACCTGGCTGGCTCAGTCGGTAGAGCATGTGACTCTTGAAGTTGGGGTCATGGGTTTGAGCCCCCTGTTGGGTGTAGTTTCCTTAAAAAAAAAAAAGACCTGTGTGCTCCAAACTGTGAGATTTTACTCTGCACTTCTGTTTCAGATCATTTATAAGATGTTAGATAAAAATGATCCCAGAATTATTCATGAAGAAGCCCACACTTTACCTTTGCCACACTTAGAAGTAGTTAATTATCCCAACCAGTAATTTGCTTTTCAAAAGCCACATTTAGGGGCGCCTGGGTGGCTCAGTCGTTAAGCGTCTGCCTTCAGCTCAGGTCCTGATCCCAGGGTCCTGGGATTGAGCCCGGTGTCGGTGTCGGGCTCCCTGCTCCGCGGGAAGCCTGCTTCTCCCTCTCCCACTCCCCAACTTGTGTTCCCTTCTCTCGCTGTGTCTGTCTCTGTCAAATAAATAAATAAAATCTTTAAAATAAAATAAAAAAATAAAACCCACATTTAGAAAAAAAAAAAAGCCACTTTTTTTCCTGACCAATGACATTTCTCTTTCTCCAATCTCCTTGTGACTCAATTTTTGAACAATATTTTGTAACTTAATCCAGACGTTTTATCCCCCAGCCTAGCTGTGTCATCCCATCCTCAACACTCACAGCAAAATATTGTTGTTGTTTTTACATTTGCAAACATAATACATCAAAATTGTGAGAAGTTAGGAGAATAGAGAAAAGTTTAAAATAGGAAATTATAGTAACCCATAACCCCAACTGGTTATTATTTTATGCAAAATCCCTCAAAGGACTGAACAAATGATAGCATTGTGATCCTATTAAACTCATATTTGTCTGGTTGCTTTGAGAATGTTTTCTTTGTTATGGACTCTACTGGCTTGCCTGGTGTGGAAATAAAAGTAAGATGTATAGTTCTACAGCTCACAGAAACCCCTCAGGGCTCTTTTCACGGTCAGCAAAAGAAAGTATTTACTCTTTAGGCCTGTTCTGAGGGAATTTTACATATTTGTGTTTCAGAACTAACTGGACTATATATTTAAATGATAAGGATGTATGTACTATGATTTATGGACCGGGATTTAGGTATTTGATCTTCCCAATGAGGCAGTGTTAAGCAGCATGGCTTTGGAAGGGAATTTTTTTTTTTTTAGTCTGTATTAAAAGAACATTTAAAAAATTTTTGTCATCTTTTTTTTCCTTTTGCTTTTACTATTTTTTTCAGAAAGTCATTAGTGTGACCTCATATTCACCTCTGCATTGCATGCTCCTTTCTAACATCTCTCTATGCTGATTATCTCCTTTGAAAAAGTCTTTGGAATCATGAGGGCAAATGGAGCTAATGTCAAACAAGCCCCTTTATGACCTCTGGGCAATAAAATGGTTGATACTTACTAGACAATGTTGACATGTTAAATAACTTGTTTGAGAAAAACCTAGTGTTTGCGAGACAGAAAAAAAGCATATTAAAAAATTCCAGTTTTGTGTGTCTGTTTTTCTCCATATACCATGAATCAGAGGCAGATCTTTAAAATCGTATTTAAATCAGAAATTGGTCACAAGCACAAATGATCACTTCTGCTAGGAAACGACTGTAATTTCACAGTCCATAATGAATTTTACAGTTGAGAGCATTTAAATGTGAGAAGATAAACCAGACTTGGTTACTTTAGTGATTCTGATTACTATTATCGTTTAATTATTTCTGGTCAATATTTATCAGGAATTAGTTGATAGATTTCCTTGCCAAATTTCTTTTGTTTTTCAAGATGCTAATATGCAAAGACTTCATATTTATTAATTCTGGAAAAATTACTTCACTTTAAAAAATTTTAAATCAAGGATTCATTTTGTAAGAGTATAAATTATAACAATGACGTTCATGATTTTGATTGATTAAATATGAATTCCAAATTAGATTTTATACAGAATAAAAAAATATGAAGTAATATTAGTGAAAGGAAACTGAAGTCCCCCCCACCCCCCAAAAAATTGGAGAGCCTTTGGGCCGTTTACATAAATTTAAGACTACTGGCTTGGCTTGGAATTGGAAGCGTTCCTCAGAGGATGGAAAACATTCTAGAAGGTTGTAAACAGGTAATGTCACTGCACTGTGGACCAAGGGGAAGTAAAAGATTTCATAAACTCAAGACTGCTAGTGACTGATGACCACCAGTGGGTAATACATGGACAAATTCTTTGATTCGGTCATTTATTGAACCCTAATGTGCCAGACATGGTATTCGGTGTTGGGGATAGAGAGATGAACAGAAACTGTCCATAACTTGAAAGAGTTTATAGTTTAGTGGAGATTATGTACAATGTAAATAGGCAATTAATACAAATAACACAAAAAGGATTTCAAAAGAGTCTGAAGGGGATGATTTTAATCTCTTAGCAGAAGGTCCACTAAGAGATTAAGATGTGAGGGTCTGTGTGTGTGTGGTGGGGGGAGGCAGGACGAAATGGGGGAGGGGCAGAGAGAGCTTTCCAGAAGGAAAAGATAGGATAGGCCAAGGTCTGAAGGAAAAAAGAGCATTTTAGGGGTTCAGGAAAGATTCTAGAACAGGTCATTGAAGGATTATTAGGTATCAGCATGGTTTCACAGAGAACAAATCAAATCAAGTTATTAATTAAATGTGTGTTTGTTTATTTATTTATTTATTTATTTATAACATTTCCTAACTACTACTCTAAGTGGATGAGGACAATGTAGCTGACATACATTTTAGGATTTCAGCAAGTCATTTAACACTAAATCTCTATGGAATTGCTTGTGGACCATATGACTGATTAACTTACCCAAAAGTGTATGGACTAATAAATGATGTTTCTAGTGACTCAAATTAAAGCTCTGTCTTTAGTCCTGTGTAGTTGAGTCTTTTACCCAAAATTTGGTTAAAAATTTGCAAACTTTCTTTTTCAGGTCTAGAAATGATATAAAATATATTAAATGATTGAAACAGGATCCGTAAATTCTTAGAATAGAATTATGGATGTGACAAGATAAATTTTGGCAAAAATTTTTCCTGATTATAAAAGTAATATATTCATTGTAAAAATATTAGAACCACAAAAAAAGCTACATGCCAGGTGCCATACACAGAGAGTTAAAATATATATTAATTTATCCCAGTACCCTGAAACAATCACTTGTAAAACTTGATATATATATACTTATAATTTTTATGTGGATTTATGTACATACAAACACTTTGTTTGAGATCATATTATAATACTATTTCTATTATATTATTTTCTTAATTATTGTTATCTTTCCATAATAATAAATTTCTATCTCATTGAGCATGATGGTGGCTACATAGTATTCCAATAAGTAGATATACCACATTTAATAACAATCTTTTCTTGCTAACATTCGGTGGCTTGACATCTATTGTCATTATAAAGAATGTTTGATAAACTTCCATGTATCCTTATCTCTGTGTACTTGCCTGTATATATCTTTAAATTTCTGGAAATAAAAATGCAAGGCCAAAGGGTAAATTCCTTCAAATTGTAATAAATATTGCCAGGTCAACGAGATAAAATTTAACAAGCACACCTACAAGACTCTGATCTAGCACAGCAGGTTAAGAAGCACTATCTTTGAAAAATATTGAAGGATTTGAGGTGATGTTATGCCACTGAAATGATGTGGCTGCTTCAGTCACTGTCTTTGCTTTAAAGTTGGTAGCACAACCTACGTCAAGAGACGTTTGGAAATGTAAAGGGGCATTTGGGTTGTCACAATACTGGGGACATTGCAGACAATGCAGAGGACAGTCCAGCATGATGAAGAATTGTTCTACACAACATGCCAGTAATACCATCTTTGAAAAACACTGAGCACCTGCGATCATAGGTTGTAGTAACAGAATAGTGTCTCCGTATAAAGGGAACAACACCAATATATTAAATAAAATACATCTATGACATTGTTCTTAAATTTTATGCTCCGAAGTTTAAGTTATGGATTGGATAGAGCAAATAAAGCTCTTTTTATTGCCAAATCTTACTATTAGCAATAGCTTATGTGGTGAAAAAAGCCCAGCAACCACGTCTGGGCTTGGGGAGTCTAACTGGTGACCAAGGAGAGTCGGGTTTCTGAGACAGGAGGTGACACTATTACACTAGGAATTTGTCGTTACTAACTGGCCTAAGTGTACTCTGTTGGGAAGAATAACCAGAATTCAAAACTGTCTCGTGATTCCGTGCACACACTCCATTTTGTCAAAATGTTTCCTGAAGTATTTCGAGCTTTAAGCATTCAAAACGGAGGATAATGATTCTTAGGTCTCTTATGGGTGGAATTGTGTCCCCTCAAATTCATATATTGAAGCCTAATCCCCAGTACCTGAAAATATGACTGTGTTTGGAGATAGGACCTTTAAAGAGGCAATTAAGTTAAAATGAGGCTGTCAGGCTGAGCCCTTATCCAATATGATTCTTGTCCTTATAAGAAGAGGATATTTGGACAACCAAAGAGATATCAGGGCTATACACAGCAGCCAAAGAGAGAGGCCTCAGGAGGAATCAAACCTGCTGACACCTTGATCTAGAACTTGCAGCCTTCAGAATTGTGAGAAAATTTGTTTCTAATGTTTAAGCCACCTAGTCTGCGGTATTTAGTTATGTCGTCCCTAACAAACTAACACAATGTCCTTATTAATATTTCATGCTGTAAATTTAAATACACAATTTCATTATGATGAAACAAATGGATAATGCAATTTGCGTTATCATTATACTTGGGAGCATCTTTCCACTGACCGCAGTTAAATTAAAGAGCTATTTCGTAAACTGTGTTTGAGGCTCAATCTAGCCAAAAATATGACCTTCCGAATATATGACTTCCAACCCACTTCTCCAACTGTCCTTTTCTTCTGGTTTGAAATTTTCAGTTAAAGTCACCTCTTTGGATAACTGGAAAGAAATACACAAAGAAACCTTTATAATGTATGTCATCAGTGACTGTCTTTACTTCTTTACTCTCTCCATCCACTGGAGCAGAGGAATGGATAAGCTTATCGGATTAGCTAATTGCTACTCTGAAAAGTTCACAAACAGGCAAAAAAATGAGATCCAGGAGGAAACGTGTATAAATAAACAAGTGGTGACAATAAGGAAGTGGAGTTAAAAAAAAAGTCATAAATTCTCATTCACTGAGAAACCAAACGGAAGTCCCAAGCTTGCAGAGAAGAGCCATCATAACTGAAACCCGAGTCTAGTCTTTGGGAATGGTGAGGCCCAACAAAGGCAAAGTCAAACTTTTTTTTTCTGATAACTAAGAATAGAATATGTTCCTCCTACTAATTGTGCAGACTTCTCCTATGACATTTTCAAATGAGAGTTAGTCCTTTTGAAGCCTACCTTGTCTTAGAAAATGCTGTTTTGCACTGAGCCCAACCTGGGTATCCATTTCCTGATTAGTGCCATTCTGTGATGCTGCTTATGGGACAAGCTTCACCGCGCATTGCTTTGGGGTGCCCAGGGACATCCAGCGCTTATTACATTATCATGAGAAGCTCTAAAGACTGAAAGCCGCCTCCTTGAAAGTGTGGCCCCGTCTGTGGACAGCAAGATATATGGAAATGTCAGATGTACTATAAAGCAATTCAGAATTTCCTTGAAAACAAGTGACAATGCGCATTTTATTTTAACCCAATAATCTAGCAAGTGAAAGGATCATAGTCTGTTTGACTTTGCAAGTCTTTCTCCAAGATAGGGTGTATATTTGGGAGCATTGCAAGGTTGAGTAGACAAAGAAAACATATTTAAAATTGCAGATGTTATTTCTAAATTGTTCATAAGTAACAGGAAACTGCAGGATGGTATTTAACTACTCTGTAGGTAGCAGGCAATTTGCATTTGTAATATCAGCATAATGAGTTTAAGATGTGCATTGATCTCATTTCATTTTATATGGAATGTAACAAAGCATGTTAATGGGTAACCTAAAAGCATATAAATCAGGGAAAAATACGAAACGTCATAAAATGCAGAGCTGTTGTAGTAATTGTGCTTGTTTGAAACATCCCACCCGAGGTAGCCACGTCTATGGCGATTAATAGCAAATGTATTTCCAGTGGATGGAGAACTGAAGATTTTTCATTTCCACCTTTCCATGAGATACAGTGGATGATTTGTTCTAGAGAGATGCCTCACAGTAAAATTCCATATGATTGATAGAAACTTAATTAAAAATGAGAAGCTATTTCATAGTCATGTTAGTCTTAGAAATAGCTGAGAGACTTTGGCCATGCTGGCCTTTCTTTGTTTTTCACTTGTTCATTGATTGGATTTTTCAGATAGTCATAACTCACTTAAATATTCAAAGAGTCATTTTATATCATCTAGACATCTGGGAGTTTATTCATTCACCTCCATTTTGAGAGGAATATATCACATTATTTCCAATTATTCTTATTTTACGATTTTGTTTTTCTCTGTAGTTGCCAGTTGTTTTAAGAAGGGCAGAAACACATGAGAATTGTGACGCTGGATGCTGTCATACAAACACGGCAGAGTCAATGGAAGTGATTACAGGTTATTTTTCTGTTCATAAATGCAATTCAATTACTGTGAGTCTCCAGGCTATCACTATGTAGCGACCACTTATTCTAGTAGCTTCCTAGTTGCTCTCTTGTGTCTTTACCCGCACCCGTACTTCCTCAAGAAACAGAAAGATATAAAATGTAAAAAAAAGGAAACATTTAGAAGATGCTTGATCCCTCTAGTTATCTGGGCAGTGCAAACGAAAAGTAATTGGATACCACTTCACACACTTTTAATTGGTAAAATGTAGAGTCTGATAATATGGTAAGGGTGTGGGGAAATAGCCTGGCTGGTAGGAGAGTGAATTGCTACCAAAACTTTGGAAGGCAATTTGTCAGAACTCAGTAGAGCTGAAGATGTCCATGGCTTCACCTTGATATCTACAGTAGCAGATATCCACTCTAGAAAAATTCTCCCAAATGTGCAGTATTTTTGTAGTAGAAAAAAATAAAACAACCTACCTAATCATCCCTTAATGGGGAAATTAATAAGTGGATAGTTTTAATTGATAAAGTAGAATATTGCATAGAAAATAAAATGAATGAATCAGAGATTCACACAGCAAAATATATGTTTATCTAAAAAAGTCCCAGGTTGAATGATAAAAGGATTTTTTACAGTGTGATGATGTGTATGTAAATTAAAAATCTATAAATGATAGTATACATATTAAAAAGATATATAATTGAAATTGATATTCATCAACCCCAGAATAGTAGTTACGTCTGAGATGGGAGTGAGAAGGAATGGGGAGCAGGGTCATAGCTGTATCTGTAATGTTTTATTTTCCTATTTTTTACAAAGAGTGATCTGGAAAAAAATATAGCAAAATGTTAACATTTGATAAATCTGAGTTTTTGACATATAGATATCCATTATATTATTGTCTGTGCTTGAAATAGTTCATGTTTAAAAATTTAAAGTTAAATTTTAATTAACATATTGTTATATTTTATAATTATGCAAATACCATTTATGCAAATGGCATTTATAAGCAAAATGCCATTGCACAAGCTGTTCTGTGTTTTATGTGTATTAACTCTTGATCCACGCAGTAACTCTGTTAGGTAAATACTATTGTTACATCCATTTCATAGACAAAGAAATGGAAGCATAGCACAGAATCACAGATTGTGAGCTACTGTTTGTGTTCTTAAACATGACTCTATTGTCTCTCAAATTTAATAAATTTTCATATATCATAGATCATATTTTATATATATTTTATATACATACTGCTTGTATGCCAGTATATTTTGTCCTGGGATGCTTTTATCTAAGAATACATCTTCAATACTGCTATACATTAATTAGGGATTATAATAGATAATGACATGATCCAAGGACTCAGAATGATGAGGTCTAATTTCTGATTCTGTCCTCAACGAGGCCCTGCTGAATGATCTGTGGCAAGCCCTTTCATTATTCTAAATATTGTATTCTCCACTTTAAAATACAGTGGATCAAATCTATGTCCCTCCTGCCATGAAGATAAAACAATGGAATGTATTTGGAAACACACTGACTAATATACAATTATTTAGAATGTTATAGAATGTTGTTTATTTTAATGTTTCAGTATAAAATGTTATTTATTTTTCATACAAAATCTGAGAAAATAGTCTACTCCCTGTCCTGAATCACTGTAAAAAGGTACCCTCTTGTGCATGAATTATAATTATTTAATAAACAAAAACGTATAAAATTCTATTACAGATTTTTGGAGGGGGTCAAAAAATGCTGTTCTGTGGATTTGGCCTCCAACTCTAAAGAATTGCACTTACTTCCGTCTCTTTTGTGACTCTTGCATCACTGTGTTCACCAGACCCCATGATTTCTGTCTTGAATATACAAGATCTGGCTCCCTCTGTGCACAGTCAGAGTGGTTCTCAGAAACTACAGTACACAATATCGATCTTTTTCCTGTGAATGAAGCTCAGAATTAACCAGGAGTCAATTATTGCCTACACTCAATTGAAGTTGAAATCACTGGGAATTGCAGGGATATGTAAAGAAAATGTGTTAGTGAGATCAGGAAATAGCAGCTTTGAGGTCTCACAAAGGAAAACAGCAGAAGCTCCATGTGGTAATCTGCATGAAGCCAGATGGGCAAAACCTTATAAAAATTTGCTGGGAAAACTAAACTGAATTAACTGAGATATGGAATCACTGCCTGGATCTTTAGCATTCTGCTATTATTTGTTCTTTTTGCTTTTTAGTTTTTATCTTGTAAGTGACCTCACATTTTTACTTCCTCAATTTCATTTTTTTACTGCCATTGTTTCTTTGCCTTATCTCCTGCATCTTCAAGAACTTAAAATGTCAAGTTCTAGAATCCTCATTCTTGAGTTTTCATTTGGAGTTTTGAAAGCCCTGTAGGGATGCTTGCCATACAGCTGCTTTTAAATTAAGAAGCCCAGTGATTTCTTTGCACTCTATAGACTTACAGAAACAATTCCTTCTTCCAGATCAAGTTAGGGGATCCCTGCTTAACAGGGCTTATGCGGTAAAAACAAATGTATGGAGTAACTCTGAGAAGCTGGAGGAAGTCACAGTTCTGAGGCAGTATGGCTGGAAAGAGAACCTATTACAGTAGTACCTCCCGGGTAAACAGGAGCTATAAATGGACGTAAATATTAAGGTTATTACAGAAAAAGATAATTCAGAATAGAGGTAAGCCTGAGATGGGCTCATTGGGATTGAGATTAAAGCAGAGAGCTGGTTGAGTAGATGTTCAAGTGACTTTGAGGAAGTGTTTTGGACATGAAGCTCAGATGATAAATCAGAGATTTGAGGGGAAAGGTGCCTTGATCTCTCTGGATGTTGTGATACCAAGAGACAAGATTCAGCCTGAGGCTGGGGAAAGAAGTCTCAAGCATGGAGGTGGGTCTGTTCACTAGAAGGGAAAGCAGCAGTAACTTTTTGGCAGATGCAACTTGCACCAAAGTTGATGAAAAACACATGGCCGGGTACTTACATCTTACCAAATACGCATGCAGTCTTCATTCTGAGCTGCCCTAATAAAAGTTATCATGCCTCCTAAAATGTATTATAACATATTCCAGACTCTGATTTTTTTTTTTTTTTTGGACTATTTGTTTCTGGGTGATATTCCAAGTTAAAAAAAAAACTCAACTCTGCACCTGCTCCTGTGTGTTCTATAGTACAGAGACACTCCAAATTGATTACCAGTGTAATCTGGGGAGGTAACAAAAAAAGGTGGATGGATGCATGGATAGAGAGATGGATGCATGAGTAGGTAGATTTCTGGGCCCCTCCCAGATTTACCAAATTAGAAGCTCTAGGCATAGAGTAGAGTTCTGAAATCAACAGATGATTCTGACACTTGGCCAAGTTGGAGAATCATGTGGCATTGTTGTGGAGATTGTGAAGAAAGCATATTACATACAAACAAAAAGAAACAGAGAACTGAGAATTCTAGGAGCTTAGTCCCTGGAGAAATGAACCTCTCTTTGCCAGTGATGACAGCATCCAATTCCCAGGAGAAGCTCCCAGGGGAATTGCTCTGGTGGAGTCTTCTGTTAGAAGCTACTATAGGGTGCTGGTTCCATCCTTTGGCAATCAGATGGGCTGAAGGCAAACAAGGGACAGAGAGCTAAACAGCGTCATTTTCACTCATGAAAATGATGACCTTGAAAGGTGTTAAGGACAATGGGAAGTTCATTAAAGGAGGTAGGGTAGGAATTACAGGACCGACCCAATATAGGCATGGTAAGTGTGGCCCAAGGATCATACCCTTGGTAAGGTATGATCATGTTAAGGATGTACCTCCAAGGATAATTAGGAGGTGATCTTTCCAAGTGTGCTGGGGAGAGCTCAAGGCCTGAAGCAGTGCTGACATATCTAAAGACAGGTGACAGCTATGACCCTATCTTTTCCTCCATGGCGGTACTACGTTTTACTCTGGGGGGAATGCTTATATCTCTTCCTTGTTCTGATGTCACAGAGAAAGCATCTTTTCTGACTGGCCTGAGATGTGCTTACCCAACTTTTGCCATGTCTCTTGTCTTCTCTACCTCAAATATATCCTTACAGTATGAACTATTTCTCACATGTAACATAACATCATCAGCTTTCATATACTATACCATCTCTCCTCATCTCTTGTTAAGAACTTCAAGGGTGTAGTTATGCCATCTAAATTCTAAAATAACTAATTCATCTAAATTCTAAAAGATGGGCATCGGAATTCTTAAGCTCAACTATTACAAGAACAGTTAAACAAAAGTGGTCATTTTCTTTTCCTGAATAGTATGTTAACGTGTTAGCTTGGGGGTGCCTGGGTGGCTCAGTCATTAAGCATCTGCCTTCGGCTCAGGTCATGATCCCAGGGTCCTGGGATCGAGCCCCGCATCGGGCTCCCTGCTCTGCGGGAAGCCTGCTTCTCCCTCTCCCACTCCCCCTTCTTGCGTTCCCTCTCTCACTGTGTCTCTCTCTGTCAAGTAAATAAATAAAACAAACAAAAAAAACCATGTTAGTTTGTATGGTGTAGCAGAAAGAATACATCCTTTCTACAGACCAGAGGCACTTACTCTTACTTTTTTAAAACTTTTTTTTAAAGAGGGGCACCTGGGTGGCTCAGTTGGTTAAGCGTCTGCCTTCAGCTGAAGTCATGATCCCAGGGTCCTGGGATCAAGTCCCGCATCAGGCTCCTTGCTCAGCGGGGAGTCTGCTTCTCCCTCTGCCCTCTGTTCCCCCTGCTTGTGCTCTCTCTCTCCCTGTCAAATAAATAAATGAAATCTTAAAAAAAAAAAAAAAACCCTTTTTTTTTTTAAGATTTTATTTATTTTTTGACAGAGAGAAAAACCGCGAGAGAGGGAACACAAGCACGGGAGTGGGAGAGGGAGAAGTAGGCTTCCTGCTGAGCAGGGAGCCCGAAGACTTGGGGCTCAATCCCAGGACCCTGGGATCATGACTTGAGCCGAAGGCAGATGCTTAACCAACTGAGCCGCCCAGGTGCCCCGATTTTAAATTATTTTAAATTCTTTTAAAGCTTAAAGTCATCCTTAGTGCAAACCAGAGACATTTAACTTTAAATTCCCCTATTGCTTTCTAATTATGTGACAATTACTAGACCTCTCTGAAACTTAAGTATAAATTGAAGTTTATTCTTATTATACAGAGCTATTATTAGAATTAAATGGGATAAGAATATAAAGTATTGGACTCAACAAATACTAAATATCTTCCCTCCTTTTACCTACATTTATAGACGTCAGAGGAGATTTTTTTCTATTCCTTTTGATGACGCCCCAAAATGTCCAACACTCTAGATTTAGAATCATGGGGTAAATCACAAGGGATCTGTGAGCCTATAGGGGTTCAATTTATACATTTTAAGTGTCAATGGTTGTAGCCATGTACATTTTGGGGGCAAAGGTTTATGGCTTTTTTCAGATTCTGAAGTAGTCTTTGACCTACATACCCACTTAAAATGTTGGAAATCCCAGTTTTATCTGTATTAGAAATCATACCAATTTTCCCCCACGTTGGAAATCCTCTTTCTCTGAGCTTCCATGGTTCTACCTTCAAATTTCTGTGAACATATGTCATCAAAGCACGTTTCATAGAGTAGGTGTGAGATCACATGAGATGATGCATGTAAAGTACTTTCTTATGCTGTAAAACTCTACTGACATGAAAGGCATTGTTAGTCTTAGCAGCAATCTGTACTGTACTGTTGCCTTTGCGGCTGGGGGATATCTCCTCCTGATTTGTTATGATAAAAATTATCATAATGATGACAACATTAATCACAATTACATTGCAATCTTACAATGCTCACAGCTGAGCAAGTTAATTGAAAACTTGGAAAAACCTAATTGTGCCTATTTATAATTTTTCTTGGGCACCACTTCCTATCAATTTAGAACTACAGGTTTTTCATGTGTGCACAAATCTTCGATGGCATCTAATTTAACCTCTATGTTTAGATGAAGGAACTGGCCCCTGGTTACCACTATGGCTCTGAGAAAGTGACTTGCCCATAGCCATACAGTTAGTTTGCTGAAAGTTAGCATGAAAGAAGGTAATCAGGCTGTTTCCCTGCACTCTCTGATTGGTTATAATAGTAATTTGAATAATCTTTTCAATTTTTTAGAGGGAATGATGTTTAGGGAAAGTTCTGCTTAAAATATTTGTTGTGGTAGATAAGGAAGAGAAGTAATATCGTTGAGGAAAAAAAAATCTGTCTTCCATGGAATATCTCCTTTTAAAGTGTATTTCAATAGGGATGACCCAGAAACCTGATTCAATTGTAGTGTCTTCCCCAGTAATAGCATCTTACAGCTCAAATATTGGTGTTTTAGTCAAAGTGCTTTGGTAATAAAGACCTCATTTAGCCTAGCTTAAATAGAAGGCTATATGGAAAAATAAGAAGCAAATCTCAGCCAGGCCCCACTGGAGATGACCTTTGAAAACTTGGAGGCCTTCAGGACCAGAGCTTTTCTTGGTATATCTGTTGTGTTCTTCAACACACCAGAGAAGAGACCAGCTTTTTCTCCTTCTCATCATTGTACATGTGGTCAAAAATGAAGAAGCAAATCTGACCCTATATGCAGTTTCAGTTCAAGTACCCAAACTGTTGTCCTAGGGTCTCTGTATCTCTCTTCGTGTTTGAGAGACAGAATCTGATAACTGAGTTCATGGATTGGCTCTGAGGCTCTGGTCTTTCCAATCGCTGGAGGTAAAGAATCCCTTTGTTCTATTTATCCAACCAATCCACATTGTTAGTAGAATTAATACAGTGTTCAGAGAAGGGAGAGTTGCCTCTAAGAGGAAACCTAAAACTAGAACACCAGAATTCTGAAATTCTGATTCTGAAAATTCTAGGGTTCCCTTTTTTTCAGAATTATATTTTGGGATATATATTTTGATACATGATCTAGCTATATAAAGGTCTTTAAAAATAGATAGGGTCCTGTGCGCCTGGGTGGCTCAGTCATTAAGCCTTCAGCTCAGCTCATGATCCTAGAGTCCTGAGATCGAGCCCTGCATCAGGCTCCCTGCTACGCGGGAAGCCTGCTTCTCCCTCTCCCACTCCCCCTGCTTGTGTTCCTTCTCTCGCTTTGTCTCTGTCTGTCAAATACATAAATAAAATTTTTTTTTTTAAAGATTTTATTTATTTATTCATGAGAGACAGAGAGAGAGAGAGGCAGAGGGAGAAGCAGGCTCCCAAGGAGCAGGGAGCCTGATGCGGGACTCGATCCCAGGACCCTGGGATCATGACCTGAGCCGAAGGCAGACACTTAACCATCTGAGCCACCCAGGCGCCCCTACATAAATAAAATCTTAACAAAAAAATAGATAGGGTCCTGTACCACCTAGGATATATGATGTTCTACTTCCAGTATCAGGAAAATATAGAAATGTTTCCCTGGGAAAAAAACAATGATCTAAGAAGTTCCTGGGGATTCTAATTGACTGTGTGAGAGTCCAGAACTTTTTTTTTTGGGGGGGGGGTCTAATATAGAACCACATGAACTAATTGATATAAACCACTCCCATGAAGGTAATTTCAGGCTATTTTCTAGTTTTGTCACTACCTCCCACCCCCAAAGCTGTTCTTTAGTTAGGGCATAATATTTCCATGGTATTCCAAAGTACCCAGAGAATTTGGAGTTATTCACTGTGAAATATTTTCTGACATGTTGCATATTTCCTTGTATTTATCAGATTTATATGATGTCATTTTTATCAATTTAGATAACTTCTTTAGAAATGCCATCAATTAATAGATACATATTTTTGAGCCTTTGCCATATACATATTTATATACCCAAATCCTAAAATATGATCTTGATGATTCTGTAATTATTTAACATTAACTAAACATATGAAAATCATAATTATCCAGTGTATACTGTTAATCTTTCTGTTATTTTTTTAAAGTAATGGTTATAGTATTTTATCTCTCTATTATAATTTTAAAGCCTCAGATTTTCTTCTTCCTTCTTTTCCCCCCTCTACTCAGACAGCAAAACATAAAAGAAATAAAAACTAATCTAAAAAGTAATTAGCAAAACAGATGTTTTACTGTGAGCTGTATAACTATATTAATAAGAATAAATAATAGTATTTAATTCTGTAGCTGAGACTGATGGCTAGGAAGCTTAGGTAAGGAATTTCTTTTTCTTAATGGAAAGACTGAGAAGAAAGCAGTGATTTATTTCAAAGAGGCAGTTTAAGTTTTTAATAGAGCAAAGGAGAAAATTTTGACCACAGAATCTAGTATAAGTTTCCAGAAAATACTGTTTCAAGTTTATCAAGATAGGACAGGGAGGGACTAAAGATGTTATTTTATTCATGTAAGAGGGAATAAGTAGAATTGTAAATATACTACGAAAAAATACACACAAAATTTGCTTCAAGAAGTCAAAGAAGAGTCTTAGATTCCAAATGGGGAAGCCGATGATAAAATGTCAATGTCTACTGCATATCTATAAGGGGTAGCATTTCAGCAGAGACTGTGAGGGACAAACACACAAAAAAGAGCCAAATGGGGAGACTTCCATTAAATTGCCAATAGTCAAAAGGAGATAAAGACACTTATAGATTTGGAATCAATGGCTGAAACGGGGAGTCCCTAAAACAAGGAGAAAGTGCTATGGAAGTTCAGGAACAAAACTTCAAAATGGAGAATCAAAGACTTTTTTTTATGAGGGAAATAACCATAGACTTGAGTCTTGAAGATGGAAAGAGTGTGAGCATGCAGAAGCAAAACTAGTGTGAGAGGGTATTCCAGAAAACACACAGACACAGAGGCACACATAAACACACACACATATATACACACCCAGTCATGTATATATCTGTATATAGAAAGGCCAGTCAATATGTATTATAGTCAGAAATAAATAGCTTGAGGTAAGAGGCTACCTGATATATCATTTTATCATTTTTTTTTTCTGGTACATAATGTGCGCTCAAAAAATGTTGACTGTTGCCAAGATGGGTGGCAAAGCCAAGGGAGATGAAATAATTTGACCAATAGGTATTAAAGAAAGAAAACAAAAAATAATTAAATGCTTTTTATGTGCTAAAATTTTTATATACATTTCAGGGGAAAGCATTTATATTTAAAAAGAAAGCTAACTATTATAGCTTTTTGCTTCTGAGAGATGACACAGGCATACCAGTGGGGAAAAATATCATCATCCTTTTTATTTCAGACTGTTACAGGAGATAAAAGACAGAAGGGAATGTCTAGTTTCTGCCCATTTTTCTGGGCTACTTAAGTTTAAGATCCAGAGTAGATGTACTTCTGTTTAGAAAAGCACATAAATAAATCCTCAGAGATAAAGGCAGGCTTACTGGGAAAAGAGTTTGAAAAATAGAGAAAGAATCAGAAAACATGTCTTGAGCTATACTTGATAAAAAAAAATGCTGCTGAACAGATCCTTGGGTGGGCATCCCTTAAGGACTTAAGAAAAGAAAGGCCCAACATTCAATTTTAATTATGTATATTAGTGGACTATAAACTTCTTCCCTGACCCAAACTTTTACAGTCTTCTACACACAAAATTGCATTGGATGAGTGGATTTGGTGAAATCTAGAAAAAATTGTTGTGTCCCACACCTGAGTTAGAATGAAGATAGAGAAGAGGTTAATGTTGGAATAAAGAAGAAATTGAAATAAGGAAGTGAAGAAAAGCAACAACTCAGAGCCAGATGTAATAATGAGGGACTAAACCCCTAGAAATACACAAAAATCACAAAATTGTGTGGCTTTGCTCAGAGAGAGAGAGAGAGAGTGACCAAGGTGGGAGTCACAGTCATTTTGAAGCCTAACCTACATCGGCTGCATTATCTTTACTAGCAGTGAGTCAATAAATTCAGTCCAAGGGGAGGGAAATATGTAAGAGCATAAATGCAGAAGGTAAGTTTATTGGAAGCCATATTAAAGGCTACCCACAACATTTCCCTTACAGGCAAAATGAAGAATCATTAAACATTTCAAATGTAAAAATAAATGGACCTCCTGTCTCATTTCAGGCCCTGCTATGCTGTAAGGGATGGAGAGGTAAATAGGACACAGTCCCTGTCTGCCAGGAGCTTATGGTCTTGCTCAAGAGGAAGGGCTGGGTAAACGTGATCAGTGCTGGAAAAAGCTATAGGAGTTGTGGCAACAGGAAGAACTTTATAAGATGTGAGAAATGTTGTCTTCACAAAGGAGGTAAAACCTGTGCTGTGTGTTGAAGGAAAGGGACCAGGCGTCCGAAGGGGAGAGAATGCACCTTCCAGTATGTGCCTATGAGAATCTTGCAGGAACTACAGGTATTCTGAATGACAAAGCCTGGGGTCTACATTAGGGGTGAGAAATGAGGCTGAATAGAGGAACCAGAAGCCATGTTGTGAAGGGCATGTGGGGCCATACTAAGGGCTTTGGACTCTATCCAGTGACTGGAGTGGAAACATTGAAAGATATGACCAGATATACATAGAGTAAAGAACACTCTGACCAAAGCTCAGGGTGCCCTGCTTTGCCAGTAAACAGACCAACAAGAAGAGGAATATATTTCATCTCCAATTACACAACCTCTAAGACTCCCCTGTCAGAATGACTAGGTCATAATCCAGATAGAAAACCCTCTGAGGGTTCCTCACTTCCATTCAAATCACATATCCCAATGACAATGTCCCATATCTCAATGACATGTAATTTCTCACAAGCACCACCTTTTGCAAAGTAACTGGAAGATTATGATTCAAGTTCACTTCCAGAGAAGAATGAAAGAAAATAGTGGTGTTCCTGCATAATGCTAACCATGACACAGCCCAGCCCATAGCTTTATTTAGCTTGCTAAATTCAATAAGTCTCTGCACACTTTAATTACTTCCCCCATCGCTTTTCTTCCTCCATGGTGCAAACTCTATGCCTTTCACTTGTTAAAGCCTCCTTTGAAGCTCATTTCTCACTTTTCCCCAATGATCCATAGGCTTTCTGTATAGAAGTGAAAAGAAGCAGTGAGGCGTATAGTCAGTGATACTCAAAACTGGATGAGTCACCCTAAAGGAATGTCTGGGAGGCATTGGGAGAGCTCAGCCATGAGCCACAGTCCACAGTCTTATGAAAATCCAAACAGCCCAGATCCTACTGAAGCCCATAATTTCCACTGTCTAACCTTTTCCATGTCATACTGTCAGAATCCTCAGAACCCAAGGGACTTACCAATACTTACTAAACTTACACCATCATCAAAGGGTGATGACACTGTCCTTATAGTATTGTTTGACCTTTGGCCATAGACCGCTCAACAGAGTAATGAAGATTTAGACAATTTGCATGTGCCTGGACTCCCAGAAACATTAAGTCTTGCTCCAATATTCTTCAGAAAAAGAACCCAGAACTACTGGGTCACAATTACAAGAAGCAAAATCTGAGTCATCCATATACATAGAGGTTATATGTCTCTTATCAAAAAAGATAAAGTTTTCTCCATGAAATTTTAACTTCAGAAACTAGTAGAAAAGCTGTGATTATAATCAAAAACTTTTGTTCTGGATTACTATATTTTATAAATTTATCTACAAAAAAGATACTTTTTTCCTTCTTATGTTAGATTAATTTATAAGTAGTCCAGCAAGAAGTTCAGATATCAGAGGCAAAAAAAAAAAAAAAACAACCAAAAAACAATTCATTTTATTACCCACCTCTGGGATCATGTAGGGTTTTCAAATTATCATTTAATTATGACTGAGGAAAGGCAAGCTTTGGGGAAGATTAAAGGATCTGGCATGGCCCATCAGAGAAGGTGATTGCCAGGTAACTTAGAAAGTATATATTACACAAATCTGAGTGATGACTGAGGAACTAAGTGACACAGAATGAAGTGACAGAACACAAAATTAGAAAAGACACTCTCTAGTCCACTGTGGCTTATATTGTCAGGTTTAGGAATGTTTTTAAGATTTTAAAACACTAAAAAAAAAAAAAAAGATTTTAAAACACTAGCATTTTGTCATCAGATATAAGTTAATATAGGAAATACCAGAGTTCTAAAATTATAAACTTAGAAGTAATCAAGAAAATAGAGCTAGTTAGAGCACTTATAAAATATCAATAAGGTATTTTGCTATTTTGGAAAGCTGTAATGCTCAAACTCTGGTGACCATGTTGTAGTAGAGAAATGGAAGTATGTACGGAAAAAGGAAGAGCCAAGAACAGCCAGTTCTCATCATAAGCCATCAATCCATTTAATGTATTATTGTTGGATATTTTACTATCGAGACTTTTTTTCACATAGGAATTAAGGGGATTTAATTTTTATATTCTTATGAGTGTATGATTATTACCTTAAAAATAGGTATAGAATACATTTGAGTGGCTAGAATATAATGTCAAATCCATCTTAAACCAAACTTTAGATTACAATATTTTTTGCTCCCAAACAAAATTCAGGAGCAGAAACAAACATCAATTGGGTAGGATTGTTCCCCATTCATTCGTTTCATTATGTATCCGAAATCTACTATAGTCAAGGTACTGTGCTGGCTTTTGTGCCCACAGAGCAAGAAAAAGAGCATCGTCAGCCGTCCACACATACATATAGCAAAGGTGTGGCAAAACAGGGCCAAGCAGAGTCTCCTCCCGTTCGCTGAGTGAGCAACTCTGAATACTGCCACTAAAGGAAGTAGAAATAAGTTTATTCTCCCACGTCCACGGCGTGGGACTCGGGCGGCTCCATTCCCCCGTTCCTCTCGTTCTCTCCACCTCCAGGAGCCCGTTGGCCTGCGCATGCCCAGTCCTTCAGTTGGCGTTACTACCGACAGTGAGAACAACACTGCTACTCAGGACCTGTGCTCTGTCGCTTCCTTTAAACTCCTTACGTTAGGCAGGGAGGTGGGAAAAAACCTCCTTACTTTAGGCATTAATACGGATTTGAATACCGTCTCTAGTTCCACTTCCTTGTTTACCGTTCACGTCTCTGCCTCGTCCATGGCCTCAGTAAGAGCTTCTTAGCTCTTTGAAGATGGAAGAGCTAACATTTCTGAACTTTTTCCTTCAAATAAGAATATCCTTCAGGTAGTCCAAGAGGCTAACACTTCCTTACAATTGCTTGCTGGGGAATCTCCTTTACATCCTGTCTACCCCGTAGTTCGGGATGATCCACTTTGCCGGTGGCTTCTGTATCCCCTGCCTTTCCGGCTCATCTCAGCCTCAGCTAACATCTCTTTAAAGCTTCTCCTTTCTTCTGTGTCACTCTCTCCCATTGTCCCACACCTATTTTTTCATGTTTTCTCTGAACGCGTTTCTCTGAAGAAGTAGTCAGCAGCATGTACATTTCTCTACATCCGCTCCCCCACCCCGCGCTGTTTGGATCTTCTCACCTCTGGGCTGATTCACTCCTCTCCTTCTCCTTGGTTCCTAAAATGTCAAGGACGTGTCCTCTGATCTCTAGTTCCTTTCTTTTAAAGATTTTATTCGACAGAGAGATAGCGAGAGCAGGAACACAAGCACGGGGAGTGGGAGAGGGAGAAGCAGGCTTCCCGCAGAGCGGAGAGCCCGATGCAGGGCTCGATCCCAGCACCCTGGGATCGTGACCTGAGCTGAAGGCAGATGTTTAAGGACTGAGCCACCCAGGCGCCCCATCTAGTTCCTTTCGTTACAAGACATAAGCATATTTGCATTTTGCTTACATTTGATGTGGCTTTGGGTTTCTCTCAAATCACTTTTTCTTAAACTTTCTTAACCTTTTTCTTCCTATTTTGTAATGTTTAAACACATGTAAGGTATACATAATAAATTTCTGTTAAACAACTGGCTCAAGCCAAAATCATATTTATTTCTTCTAACTGTCCTCTTGGTAGATTTAAGTGCAAGCTGCAAACTGACAATTAATGATATTTTCAATATGAAAATCTATTGACAATATAGAATAATCAAACCATAAATCCGTAATCCAAGCACTATGAGTAAATATATAGCATATGACACAAACTTGATACAAATTTTGATACATTTTCTAACAAGTGACATGATAAGACTCAGATATAGACCTAGAAATATCAGTTACATACATGAGTTGGTTGCTTGATTTTATTTATGTATCTACATATCATAAAACTATAAGATTTGAAAATAAATTTAAAAATATAAAATTTTACCTTTTAATGAAAAACATGTTTTTTGTTTTGCTTCATGTTTTTGCTGCACAAATATTCAACTTATGATTGAAAACTGATATGAGGGCACACAGATACCATTTTTAGCTAAAAAGACACAATTTCTACCTTTGCTTATGATGCTTGATCAACCAGAAAAGCTTACACAAACATGTAAGAAGTTGAAAAGTACAGCAAAAGGATCATTGCTTTCTTTAACGATAGGATACTTTTTTCCCCCAGAAATCCAGATCTTGTCTAGAGGAGATCAATTTCCTCCCCAGTGTATGATCAGATACAGCTCACAAAGTTCATCCTTGTCTCTCAAATTCACTTTCTTCGTCTGAGAAGAATATTCAGAGAAAGTTTCCTTCATCCAGTCATCTGTCAAGACTGCTCAGTAGGGTTCTGCTGTGCTTTCAAGAGTTTGCAGTAGGACTTGGGACTTGTTAATCTCTTTCCTTACTCTCAGGCCCAAGCAGCAAAGGAAACATTTTACGATTTCTTTTGCAACATGATATATCCAAGAGTGGTGACATTTGAAGTCAAAATATATTCTCTGGGACCTAAAAGAGATATGTACAAAGGGTTCATGAGATGAAAATGTCTGCCAAGTGCATAGACTAATATTGTGCAGCCCTGCTTCATTTTCAAAGCCCTGCCACCAAATCTGGTTGGCTAATTTCTTGACGGCACTCCTGCAATTATCCTTTAAACACCTTGTTTAGATGTCTTTACGCAGTTTTCTGAAATATTCTTAAGTGAAATAGTTTTTTTTTTTACTAAAACTAACCATTTTTTGACCATCATCCAGGATATTTGTCATTTCATCTTCAAGAATATTCACTACTAGCACCTTTCTGGTGTGAAGAAAGTAGTATGTTATGAACACATCCATGATATTCTTTTTTCCTAAGAAAGACAAAAACCTCTAAAGGAGTGCCACCAGTACAGACACCAAGACAGTTCTCCAAAAATGAAGGAAAAAATATTTTGGCTTTTGCTTTTGGGGGACAGCTTTTTGCAATACAAAAAAAATATGAATTTCACTATCATTTTCAAATTTCACAAATGCTGAAATATAACATTTAGTGATAAAATCTGTTGACATCCCAACCTACTTAGAGAAGCTATCAGTTTCTAGTTTATTACACAAAACCTTTTTAATATCATGTGACATGTCATCACTAAATTGACTTATTATACAGTTTGTAATCAGAATTTTTTTCCATTTCTTCATCATGAGCCTTATCAGAATTCTGTTAGGGTAGGTCTAAAATTCTCCTTCTCCTCTTTAAACCTCCTCTTCAAAAATAGCACATTGGATCTTCAGACATGTTCGTAAATTGGAAAATATTAATGAAATATAAAATCAAAGGGCATAAAAAATAACTACAAGGGAAAATTGCAAAAAAAAATTAAAAATCATCACATTACAATTAATTTCTAATTTATACAATCTCTATATTACAACATGGTCAGCAACAGAAAAGAGGTAAGTGCAGCTGAGTACATCATAATTTCTTTTTTATAGTGAAAATTTCCCTCCAAATTCCATTACACTAATAGAACTTGTTCATGCCCCTAAGTCAGTTGGTGATGTATAATAGGAAATTGAGGAAGGTAATTTGGGAAGGAGAGGTTATTGTCATTAACCTAACATCATCCCCTTCTTCCAATACAGAAAACACTAATTGGCAGCAGCTTCTCATGCCAAAAATGGAGAATGGAATTTATCAAATAAACATAATTTTACTGTTTGCTTCCATATGGGGTCAATAATGAAATTCATAACAGAACTGCCTGGTCACTATCCATTACTGTGAGTACAAGCACTGCACAGTTTCAAAGCTCAAAAAAACATGCCTTTTCCAAAAAAAATCACTGTCTATTGTAGAACCCCTAGCAGCATCTCATAGTACCCTAGAGTTCTACCAAACCTAGTTGAGAAACGTGTTTTAGGAAACCAGAATGTTGCAAAGCTTTTACACACTTCCAGTTATCTATTGCTACATAATAAACCACTCTAAAACGTAGTGGCTTAAAACAAGAATACATTATTTCTCACATTTTTTGAATGACTGGGTCAGGGAGGTAGTTCGTGCTTGAGATCTCTCATGTGATTGCAGTCAAATGGTAGCTGGGCTGGGGTCACCTGAAGTTTTCTTCATGCACAGATCTGGCCCATGGCCTGGGATGGGTGTTAGAATTGGCTGGCTCTTTCCTTATGTGACCACATGGCTAGCTTAGGTTTCCTTACCCAAGCAATTCCTATGACCAGCTAACATTCAACTGGAAGGGAATTTGGCTCTATCTCTCCATGGGAGGAATAGCAAAGATTCTGCAACATCTTTAATCAACCATTCACTATTTTAACGCAGGCCCCAGATTTGTAGGATTGATTTATGTTTTGAAAATGAAGAAGAAACTGAGGCTTGGAGCAATTAAGTGACTTGTTACCAAGGTCTTTCAGTAAATTAGTGACAGAGAAGCAGAAAGAATTATATATAAATCCCTTAATTCTTTAAGCAGCAGATCCTCCAGTTGTTGAATACTTTTAAAGTGAATACTGTATCCTGAATGTTAAATTCCACCAGGATGACATTTTAGATTCTCGTTTATGTGCATTAGTAGCTCTTGTGCAAATGAAATCTTTTCTCCATTTCATGTTTTCTTTTTTCCATCTCCAAATCTCCTAATGTTTTAGTCTCCAATGTTCTAGAGACATGTTACAAGAAGCTACTGCACGTACCATTTTCTTTGTAGTGATTTTGTTCTAGTGATTCTACAGCACAGAATTGCTGTTTACCCGTCTTCTGAAAATTAACCTGCAATGTCAAGGAGATATCACAAATGTTTGACTATTTAACATATTTTACTCATGAAAACCCGTTTAAATATAATAAGTAGAAATTGAAATGTTAGCATCTTTGGCTCCATACATTTATTTAAACTGGTTTGAGGGGGAAGGAGGGGGAGGACAAAAAGGTGTTTTCTAAGCTTGCTTGTGTGAACCCCTGGGGAATGAAGCTGCCTTCTTTGGGCCTCCTGCTCGTTTTCTACTCAGTTTTTCTTCTTAATCAAATCAGTTCTTTTTCTTAACTTTTTTTTCTGGGTATATTGTGCCACTTTTGGTAGTTCTTCTGGAAGCTTCTTATTTTTTTCATAGAAACTCGCTGTTCTTTTGATCTGTTGCTAGTGAATATTTGTTTAGAATTGTCCATTTAGCTCCTGATGATGATGGTGCCAGACAGGCAGCCTCTTTTCTGTATTTCTGAATTTCCCCCTGCAATGAGAGGCATCCTGCTTCATCTTTTCTAAAAGCATGGCATGGTTTTTATTAAGTGTATACATATGCATATAAAATGGCTTCATCTTCCAAGTGAAAATGCACCCTACCCTTCCCAGGTATTGCAACTCAACAGAAACAAACTATCAAATTCTGTAGCAAAATTAGAACTTCTATGCCTAAAGGACTTTACACTTTACACTTCTTTGCTAGAAGGAAACTAATAAAAATAATTACAACTATATTGTATGATATCACTTTTTTTATTTCTGAAGCAAGTTCAAATAAGTCATTACCACTGAACATCACCCATGTAACTGGCCTGGTTCACAAAGCAATTTTCTGGCTATAATTTTATAATAGTTCATGTTATTTCCTTATGGGAGAAAATTAACTAACTGGCTGATTAGTCTCTCTGTAGTTCTATTTTTCATTTTAAGGTAATATATTGTCATTATGGTCAAGTTTATTGTGAATCTGTTGCTCTGATCCTGATCATCTTTGGGTTTACTGGCAAAATCAAGTTTCCAGGCCTGTAAAGCTATGGACTAGACCCTGGACTGTTGTTTCTTCAGCTATTCTAATGGACATTATTATTAGAATCACCTGGGATTGCTGTTGAAAAGGCAGATGACTTAACTCCTTCCCTGATCCATTGAATAAAATTCTCTTCTGGAAGAGGCTGGGAATTTACTTATGCAACAAATTCCCCCGGTGATTCTTATACACAGAAAAGGACAAGAATTACCACACTCTATTATGTTGTCTTCACAAAGGAAAAGGGAAAAATATATAGCAAGCTTTTGCTATGTTCCAGGCATTAGCATAAAAGCAAGGGACACATAACTGAATAAGGCACAGCTCTGTCTTCAGGAAATACATGAAAATGACAAACCAGTGGTCAACTATCTATATATTTCAATGCCTTTTAGAATAAAGTTCTATTGAGGGATAGAAAAAAGAGCAAGTAATTTTTTGTTTGTCAGGAAAAGACCTTCTAGGGATAATAAAAAAGAAAGTTTGGAGTCAAGGTCTTGAGAAACAGCCAGATTTGAAACATAGGTAACAGGAAGATCATACTGCCTCTAATGTAGAGAGAAAAATCTCAAGAAATATGGAAGACAAGCTATAAGGTGGTAGTAGCCTTAACAAATTTGAATAACTCTTCTGGGAACAGAATTAAATACATAATGGAAGAAAAGGATCTGGCCCAGAGTTTTTAATCCATGAGGAGTGGGTGTTGGCCATGAGGAGTTGTTAGAATTCCCCGGGGCGGGGGGGGGGGGGGGGGGGGTGTTGTCCAGTCATCCACATCCAACATTCTCACCTGCCCCAATGTGGGAATGGTTATCACATAAAATGGGGTGAGCCCAGGGGAAGAGATGTTGTTAACTTAGTAACATTTTCTTAGGATTCTTATACATACCACTGAGATCTACTGCTCTAGGAAATAGTATTTGCTTAATATTTAGGCTATCAGTACTATAAACTATCAGATGCAGGTTTTAGACATATATGGTATAGGAAGAATTGCTTAATCATAAAGTAGAAAATCCTCACCACAATTACTCTCTCCATTTTACAGATGAGGAAATGAAGTCATTTCTCCCCCTTCACTTTCCCTCCCTCTCCCTTCCATCCCTTCCATTTATGATCCAATTGATTCTGTTTTCCCCACCTTTATCTACATCATTGTGACTGCTTTTAAAATGAATCTCCCTTCTTTTCTGATCATAAAGGTAATACATACTCACTGAAGAATGTAAATAAAAGTTATCATACATCCATCACCAAAAATGACCACTCTTACCCACTTGGTGTGTTTGCTTGTTCCCTTGCATCTGTCTCTGAATTGAGCTATCCATATATTTGATCATTCTTCTAAAAAAATGTGTATTAGTTCTTCACTTCAGAGCATTTTTCAATATTATTAAATATTCTTTGAAAACATGACTTGTGAAATGTGCATAATATTCTTTCTTAAGTGTACAATGTAAATTATTTAAACCAATATTGGACATAAGCATTGTTTCTAGCTTTTTTCTATTTTAATAGTTTAAAGCCTTGAACATCCTCAAATATGATTTATGAGTCTTTGGTAATCTTGAGTACGGATTCATTTTTTCAAAGCCCTGCAAAAGTTTGTATTAACTTTCATCCGAGAAAGCCTAACAAGTACTTTTTGATAATGATTATATTTCTAATTCATTTAAAAGTAGGCTAGGGGCGTCTGGGTGGCTCAGTCGGTTAAGCATCTGCCTTCGGCTCAGGTCATGATCCTGGGTCCTGGGATCAAGCCCCACAGCATCAGGCTCCCTGCTCAGCGGGAAGCCTGCTTCTCCCTCTCCCACTCCCCCTGCTTGTGTTCTCTCTCTCGCTGTCTCTCTCTCTGTCAAATATATAAATAAAAAATCTTTAAAAGTAGGCTATATATTCATTAATTTTTTCCTACTTACTTGTAATTGCTGTGGATCAAGGTCATGATTTAAATTGCTCCTTTCAGTAGTAATTCTGTTTGTATTTTTTATTCCTATTTTGCCTTCAGCATGATTATTTAGTTTTAGTACATAAAAATCCTATTCTTAACCTTGTAATCTCATTACTATTATTAAAATAAAATAGTTATGACTTTTCTTACTTGTGAAATCACAAAAAGTAGTGGGTTTTGTGAATATAAGTAACACTTGATGAGACATGAGTAAAATTCAATTTTGGGCCACAGTCATTCTAGAATTAATGACGGGCTGAACTATTGAAGATTGATTTTATTAGACAACTTCACCATAGATTATTCACCAGCTCAAGGATAGCCTGAACATTTTTATGCTTTCTGCAGATGGTGCCCAGTATAAAATTATTTTTCTAATATGATGCATAAGATGATGTGGTATAAAGTTTGTCAGAAAATGGAAAAAAGTAGACTGGTTGAATGTTACTAGAAACAAGGAGAAATCCATTTTTCCTCTCTCTTTTTTAAACAAATAGCAGGGCCTAGTGTGTCATAGCTGTGACAATTTCTTGATGAGTCTTTACTAGGTGTCAGTGCTCCAGTTTTGCATGTATAAAAGTGCATGTATAAAACCCCAAACTGCAGTTGGTTATACCCCAGAAGAAAGACAAGGAGAGGAGGAAGTTTGGATCCCTAGGATTATGTGTAGAGCTTAATTCAGTTAACCACCTAAAAACTGCAAAGAGGTGAACAGAAGGGATGAGAATTCACGGAATGATGAGAGGAGAGAGATTTCAATTCTTAAAAAAAGAAGAAGGACGGAAAGAAGGAGAGAGGGAGGGAGGGAAGGAGGGGAGGAAGGAAGGAAAGAAGGAAAGAAAAAAAGAAGCTTCATGAAAAGAGTTTAAACGTAGCTCATACGCTGTAGTGGGAAACACTCACATGAATGGAAACCAACCAATGTCACTTCCACAGTGGGGAGGATCCATGCGGCTAAAGGAAGAGAACACTGCTCAGAAGAACAGACCTCAGCTTCCATGTAGGTACGGTTTTGTTCAAGTTATAAGAATTTTGTATGTTTTTTTTGAATCTATATCTTAGGAAAAGTTTCATTGTATGGAAATGGTAATCAAAAACCAAAGAAGTATGGACTTGAGCCCTCTCTTGCTAATAAATGGGATCTTGTACTTGCCTTATTATAAGCATGAAAATGTGGAGAAATCTGAGCAAAGCTCCCTTTAAGGTCTCCTTTTAGATAATGCTCCCAACTGATGTATGGAAAGCCTACAGTTATTTATTTCATATTGTATTAGTCACTACCCTCTCCTCTTCATTTAAAAAGCATCGGTTCCTGAAGGTTAGCAGAGTCTCTATTGTTGTGAGATCTTCAATTTGGCCAGAGATGTTTTGAGTTTCATCCAGAAAAAGTGAAATCTCCTCTTACTGGTGTTTCTGTACTATTTCACACATTGATAATATTATTTTGAAATGGAACTATCTTTTTCTCAGTTTTGTTGGAGACCTCTAAAAATTCCAAAATTAGGTGAGAGGCCATCATGCAAGGCCCAAGAGGTGGCCAATCCCAGTGTGTGAATCAATTCCTCATCAACAGCTTATGGATTCCTAAATGTCAGGTTGGCTATTAGGAGAGGATTTTCCAAGACCACAGTCAGTATGCTTTGAATTGTCTCCATCCCCAAGTGTCCTACCTAGGGAGGAGGGATAGGGGACACCTGTCCCCCACATCAAATATTATATGTGTCTCCTGAAGCTTGGTGAACTAGTGTCTGACTCACATCTGGTAAGTCTAAAGGATAAGGAACTGTAATTACTCTGTTGGCAGTCTGGAGGATTTAAAGGACCGGGAAGTCTGCGCCTCCAGAGTTTGTCTGGACAAAGGCTGCCTGAGCAGTGCCTGTCTACCAGATGTGGGTGGTGCATAAAGGAAAGCTGACCATAAACATGTTCAAGGAAGCTGGAAGGCTCAGACAAGCCCCACAGCTTGGCACCTTGAAAGACAGTGTCCATTACCGCCAGAGGTGGTGGGGAATAAATGGACATGGCCACAGAGCAGGACAGGCCTGGGAGCCTGTGGGAGCAGTGCCCAGGCCAGAAAGGCCTGGTGGATTCCACGGGGAGGACATCTGTGCAAGTGCTCAGCAGGAGCTGTCCGTGAGGACTTGACACAACTGTGGGTGTCTGTGATCCTTGGCCTAGAGCTGAGGACCGAACAGTCACAGTTGCAAATGTATAAAGGCAGATGGAGAGTTTGTCCAAAAAGCACCTAAAGGGCATGGAAGACATCCTTTTCCCACTTCACAGGTTGGCTTAAATCAGCTCTGTCTTCCTCTGTGAAGAGCTTAGTGGGCAGAGTGAGGGTCAGCTGGGATGAGGGACTTGTGACTGCCTTTTTCCTGCTGAGGACAGGACATCAACTTTTGTAGAACATGGTGTCATAACAAAGCCTAAAAATGCTATCTTTTGCCCCAGACTTAATCTACTAGTGGAGATGCAATCCTTTGGAATTAAACATATAAAATTTAAATTTGAATGTTCTCTTGTGGTATAGTACCATCTTTTGACATGTAATCTGCACCACATTCTTTCACTAGTCATTATGTGTTAAATTATGAAGAGAAAGGATATAAAATTGAGCATACTTCCTACCACTAGGATACACTTGGTCCTAAGTAATCACAACATTTAAATGACTCTGATAAATCTTAAAATAGAATGAGTCATACCTGCGAATGCGATGAAGAAAATGTTAAAAGTCTGCAACTCAATAATAACTAGCCTAGTCTGGTGACAGAGACAGCTGGGATTTTTAGATTTTATCCACCTGCCTATAAAAAAAAAAATGGTGTTTTAAAAATAGCCCCCTTCAGATAGTAGCAAAAGCACAAAGAAATACCCTATTTATTCTCGCTTCAACTTGGGTTTAAAATAAAAATCCACCATAAAAACTCTATATAGACACCAACATAAAAGTCTGTGTTTGTAAGTCAAAGCAATAGTAATTCTCTAGGATTCCTTTGAAAATAATAACATTAATAACAGTACCACGGCTACAAAACAAGTATAGTTAACATTTCCATGTGCCAGACAATACTTGAATCAACATTCATGTATTCACTTCTTTAATCTTCAAATAACCTTCTGCGGCCAGTACTATTGCCATACCTCTTTTATAGAACAGAAAAATGAGGCTTAGAGAGCCACATAACTTTTCTGGAATATCAAGTTTAAAATCCCCATAATTTTTTATATGTGTAAGTTCTGCCAGGTAAAATTCTGATTTTTTTTCTATAAAACAATTCAATAATATCATTCTGTGTGATACCGAGTTCAAATAAAGTAACACATATGAAAAAAATTGTAGTATGATGTACAAAAGTGTAAATCAACCCCTACAAAGGAAAGGAGAGAGAGAGAGAGAGAGAGAAAATCCTTGATTTTCTTCTAGGCTAACGTTGCTGTCAGTCTGCGAAGATTGTGGTGATTTTTTTGGTATTTATAGTTGGCAGGCAGATGCTGGTACTATTAGGCCTACATTAAACTCTATTTCTTTATGTTGAAATCCATCTACCCAAGTAGCACAGGCAGCGACCCTAATGAATCCTTGTAAGAGTAAGAGAAGGACCATGATCTCAAAACAGCAGGTGTTGATTATCCTCTACTCTTCAGGACTGGTCCCAGTGGTGCCCCTTAGCTGTCCTAGCCCATGATCTGACCCTCTCTTGCAGCTTGGAGGACAGGGGAGAGAGCTTTGCAGAAACTAACGTTTCTGTGGGTGCCTTAAGGATGAGATGGTCAAACAGACGCTTGAGTTTCTGTACATTTGGGGAGGAAATGGGAGGCAAGTGGACAGAATGACTGTAAGGTGAGTAAGAGTGGTAACCTGTAGGTAGCTGGAAAAAGGAGGTGGATTTTATATTTACAAAGCATAACGGTCCTAATGGGAAGCAGCTGATAAATGTAGGTCTTCTAACACGTTTGGGGCTTCTCTGAAGATTAGGTCAGTCATGAGCACAAAAGAGACATTACTTTTGGTGTAATTAAAAGACAACACTAAGTGCATATATAGTAGCAGAGGGAGTTGAGAGATGTTTAGCTCTGTTTATTGAATACATATTATGTGCCAGAATGTGATACACTGGAGATTTAAAAAAAAAAAAAAAGAATGCTTAAGATTGGATTCTTACTTTCCAGAAATTCTAGTTAGCTATTTTAGCTCTTTTTTAAAATTTTTTTATTGTTATGTTAATCCCCATACATTACATCATTAGTTTTAGATGTAGTGTTCCATGATTCATTGTTTGTGCATAACACCCAGTGCTCCATGCAGAACGTGCCCTCTTTAATACCCATCACCAGGCTAACCCATCCTCCCCCCCCAGAACCCTCAGTTTGTTTTTCAGAGTCCATCATCTCTCATGGTTCGTCGCCCCCTCCGATTTCCCCCCCTTCATTCTTCCCCTCCTGCTATCTTCTTTTTTTTTTCCTTAACATATATTGCATTGTAGAAAACTCAATTGCATGCAAATTTTTTCAATACAGAACAGTACTGTAAATGTATTTTCTCTTCCTTATGATTTTCTTAATAAACATTTTCTTTTCTCTAGCTTACTTTGTTGTAAGAACAGAGTCTATAATACATAGAACATACAAAATATGTGTTAACCAGCTATTTATGTTATTGGTAAGACTTCCGGAAAATAGTAGGCGATTAGTAGTTAAGTTTTGGGGGAGTCAAAAGTTATATGCAGATTCTCAACTGTGCAGGGGAGTCGGTGACCCTCACCCCTGCATTATTCAAGGCTCAACTGTGTTTAAAATGGACTGCATGGGTGAAAGCCATACTCCTAAGAGCCTCATCTCAGTATGGGTTTTGTTTCAGTCTAGAATCTCTGCTACCAGTTAATGTGGCATGGATCCGTGCCTATAGCTCAATTCTACAAGGAGCCACACGGCTTACAGCACTAGCATGAGTAACACAGTCTTGTTTGTGTCTGTTCACACATCTTCCTCCTGCCAACTGTAGGACAGCCTCCTTTTATACATAATGCTTTATATACATATTTTCTGCTGCTTCTGAGTAGTGACAGACTGTTTTGTGACAACACAAACACAAAATCTCTCCTTCCTTAACTCCCAGATGCTGTGAGGCTTAAAAGAGGCTGGGGAAAGGTAGCTGGCTGTCTCCATCAAAGGAAAGAGAAATTATCTTGAAACTAGTCGGGGAAATGCTGCAACAGCTGGCCAACTATTTTTGTGATTTAAAAAGAGACGCTCCCTTTGTACTATTGGAGAGGTATACTCAAACATGTGTGTCATCACTATTTATACGCGACCTTGGGCCTCGGGGGGCCTACTCTGCTGTGTAAATTTGCAATTTTAAAATCTGCTGCTTACGAATACCTGCTTTCTTTGACTCAGCCTGGAGAGACAGACCGTTACTGGGCAATATCACTAGGTAACCAAAGAGAAGGTGGCAGAGTTCAATACTCCTTATTAGGTAAAAACACACCGCTAATTGTTCTGCGGCTTATTTCTTGGATTGTATGATATTTGTCAAAAGTTGTTTTCTTAGCTAGTTGGTTACTGAGATCACTATTCTAAGTAAACAATATCATGAACTATACACCAACAAGAACAATATCCCTGAAGCTTTAAATGAGGATGCAGAGAAGTCCTATAAATGGGTTTACCTCATAGCAAGACAGATTTCAGGTAAAACCAGATAGCTATTGATATTGTGTACAATTCTCATTGCTTATGCTCCAGTTCCCCATTTTTGCAGCCTCCCCTGTATACTGTGTGGCCTACGAGTCAACATAACAATATTTAAGACAGGGAGATAAAATTTAAATGCCTCATATATGTATACTATTGAGATGTGGTTCTCAAATTAGGCAAAAGTAATGGTCTCAAGTTTAGACTTCCCTTACAGAGAAAAGACACAAACATCCAGAAAGTTCTAGGAGATTACCCATGCCTTCTCTTCCTTACATAAGTTTTCTAAATATTTATCTACACGCACTGTTTTCTTTTTCTTGTCTACACTTGCTCGTTTCACCCTAGTCTGGCTCCCACCTTCAACACTCGCCAAGATAGTTTTCTCAACTGTCACAGAAGCCCTCCTAATTGCCAAACACCCCCTCCACCTCTCTACAGGGCCTGGCACTGTGCTCAATGGGATCGCCTTGACAGGCTCTCTCCCCTCGCTGCAATCTCCCAACGGCCCCTTCTCTAACAGAAGCAATCGCACATGTGGAGTCAGACTGTTCAAATAGCTACGTGACTGGGCAAGGTCTTTAAAAATGTGTGCCTCAGATTCTTTCTCTGTAAAATGGATGTAGTAGTAGTAATAACAACAATAATAATGGCTACTTACAAAGTTCTCACGGGAGTTAAATGAGTTGATTCATGTAGAGGGCTTATGACCATGCCTGGCAAATAGTATCATCTTACTGTAGTTTGTGTTACTTTATTAAACGGAGTTTAGTTCTGAAAAAATATTATTCTTAAAAGTTGTTCTTTTTCCCTTGAGTGTTGTATCTCCTTCCTGTCTTATGCTTTTATCTAATTTATCATGATTCACAAATGTGACCTCTTTCCTCCTGGGCTCTACTGTCATACCTCTAAGTTTGCCAGCCACCCTCTCACAGATGTCCAGTAGAGAATCAAACCCACATGCCAACACTAAGGTCTTTCATTTATCCATCCATTTACTATTTTCCAGACGTTGTGCTTGGTCCAAGAGCCCTATTGGCCCAAGAGCCCAACCATCTGCTGGGTGGAATATTCTTATTATATCTCGATGTTTCTTTCCCCTCAAGACTTTTGGATATTGCTCCACTGTAGAATAATATTGCCGACAGTGTGTTTGAGGACAATCTGAATTTTTCCTCTGGGTGACTCAGGTTTTTTGTTTTGTTTGTGTGTGTGTGTGGTTTTTTTTTTTTTTTTTTTTTTGCATGGATGCTCAGAAAATTCTTTATTTTTTATATATTTTCGAAGTCCAGCAATTTTACTAGGATACATGTTGGTGCTCATCATTCTACATAAAATATTCTTTTCTGAGGCATGGTATGCTCTTTCAATTTGCAAATTCAACTCTTTTTTGTTTCTAGAAGATTTCCAAATTTATACTTTAAGTATGTTTTTTTTTCTCTTGGAAGTTTGATTTTCTTCTTTGGGATAGTTATATTCATGTAGTGTCTCCTTTTGACTGTCTTCCAGATCTCAGACTTTCTTTATAAGCCTTTACATCTTTATTTTGCTTACTCTTCTTAATTATTTGTTTTCATCCATATCTACATAAATGTTGCCTTATTCATATTAGGATTTTCCTTTCTTTTCTACTTCTTCTATGGAAGCTTGTTTGCGCATATTCCATGTCCTCCTATTTCATCTGGGTTATCGTATCTCTGCTGTGACTTTTCTTGATTTGTTAAGTTATTTAAATTCATGGAAGCATGCTATACTGTGGCAATATTTTTCTGTCTGGTTTATTTTTCCTGTTCTTTCCCTTATCGTATTTTCCAATGGTTTCCAGTTCCTTTTTTTTTTTTTTTAATTCCTCATCTCTGAATGTGATGAACTTTAACAAAACCATTTTATTGCAGAATAGTTATTGAAAAGTGAGCCATGCAGGGTTCCCAGAGAGCACGAATTCTCCCCCATTCACTCGGAAGTTCCTGATGACAGAGAGCTGTTTGAGCTTCATGAACTGTTTCTCTCTTTTCTTCAGCTAGCGTGTTTTGCAGCTACATGATTCAGAATCTCTTCCCAAACAGCATGTGCAAATCTCTGCCCTGTGCAAGAGCGAGCTTTCACACTTGCCTCCCTTGTTGCTCTGGGTGCCACTTCAAAGCCCAGGGAAAAATCTATTGCCAGTTCCCGTGCAATGTTTTCATTGTTCCTGATGTGGATTCTGGGTTTTTTCCTCAAGGTGTATCTTCTCCTGTGGCCAGCTATGCACTGACGGCTTGAGATCTTGAAATCATTTGCTCTAATCATCTTTTCTTTTTTTTTTTTTTAAAGATTTTATTTATTTATTTCAGAGAGGGAGACAGTGTGAGAGAGAGAGCGTGCAAGCACGAGCAGGAGGAGGGGCAGATGGTGAGGGAGACGCAGGCTCCCCACTGAGCAGGGAACCTGATGTGGGACTCGATCCCAGGACCCCAGGATCCTGACCCCAGCTGAAGGCAGACGCTTAACCCACTGAGCCACCCAGGCGCCCCTCTAATCATCTTTTCATACCTATTTTACCTTCACTACATAGTTTCTCACATGTTATAGTTTAAGTTATAAGTACCTTTCATTTCTCTTAAGATAGGACTTTTATTTCTGGTTTTTTATTTGGTTTTTTTTTTTTGACATGCTTTTTAAGAGATGAGGGAGACAGAACTATTTTCTTTCACCATGTAAAAATTGGAACTTAACATATATATATATAGAGAGAGAGAGAGAGAGAGAGATCTAAGCTATGTTAAGAAATACTATCTCAGAAAGACAGAAGGGTGGTTTTACCTCCTTTTATTAAGAATAGATTTCCAGTTCAATTCCAAAGTATACATTTGTCATCCAATTAGAAATGCACAAAGAAAACATGTCATTGCAACAGACAAATGCCAATAATTTGGACAATAAAAATGGTGGCATTGAGCATTTATGAGCATGCAAGCAATCAGTTTGACACTTAACTGGATTTTAGCTGTAGATATTTTAAGGAATTAGAGGGTCAGGTTTTCTAAAGTAGCAATTTAAAAAATTCAATTGCAAGTAAAGAAGTCAATTGGTACTCAAAGGTTTGTGTATTACTATATACTAAGGATTGTGCTGAAATGGCAGCAAAGCAGGTTCATCATTTCCTGCAGTGGTAAAGGAGTTTTCTTTTTGTTAGACTAACAAGACATTTGTAACATAAAGATCTTATTATATGCAGCAATAGTTTAATGCTATTCTATGGCCAGTGGGAATCCACTTCGGTATTTCAATCTCAGTTATATGTCATAGAGAATTTGCCTTTTTCCTGGCTTTGGTGTCCATTGCATATTCATGGATGAATACAGAAAAATTATATATTTAAACTAAATACTGTGTTTTTATTTCCTCTATTTATGCTTGGGCTTGGAAGTGAGTGACTCTTTGACTCAGGATCTATGGGAACAAATGAAGGGAAAAAAAGGGAGAAAACGCTACTTGATCATTTATAAAAATGGAGAACAATATTTGGGGGAAAAAAAGGATTTGTTTTGAAGAGCTATTGCTTAGTGAGGTCCTATGTGTTTGGAACCCACACAGTTATCTGAAAAAAATGTTCTTATCTGAACAGTTCTTCCTTATCAACAGCAGAGGAAAAATTTCTTGTAGGGCACTTTATACCAACCATGAAATTTCTACAAGATCAAAGTTCAAAGTGTACTTCAAAAAGCATGGTATGGTTTTCCAAGGATTAGCTTTCACCATTCTCAGACTGATAGATTCTTAGAGGGTTATTGTGAGAAGGAACGTAGACAAAAACATGCCCCACAGAAACACTGTCTGGGGACAAACTGTCTCAGGAGATTAGTAACAGGCGACATGGAAACTTTAACCTCACGGTCAACAGCTCCAATCTACCCTTAGTCATTAGTGACTAGGAAATCATCAGAGTACAAATGCTGGCTGGTTTGCTAGGAGAAAGAAAGGTGTCCCAACCTTGCTCTTTGAAAGTGTTTGTATCACAAATATCAGTTTGAAAATAGGAGGGGATTTACACACATATACAAGCACACATACTTAAGCACACATAAACACATAAACACACACATTCACACAGCATAGGGATAGAATTGGAAGAGTGTTCGCAGGTATATTAAAAGTGTTCCTGAGCAGGAGGATTACAGGTGATGTTAAATTTCTTTTTTTTTTTTAAGCCTTAACTTTATTTAAATTCAATTAGCCCACATATAGTACATCATTAGTTTCAGATGTAGTGTTCAATGATTCATCAGTTGCATATAACACCCAGTGCTCATCACATTAGGTGACTTCCTTAATGCCAATCACCCAGTTACCCCTTTTCCCCATGCACCTCCCCTTCAGCAACCTCAGTTTGTTTCCCAGAGTCAAGAGTCTCTCGTGGTTTGCCTCCCTCTCTGATTTCTTCCCATTCAGTTTTCCCTCCCTTCCCCTATGATCCTCTGTGCTATTTCTTATATTGCACATGTGAGTGAGATGATAATTGTCTTTTTCTGATTGACTTACTTCACTTAGTATAATCCCCTCCAGTGCCATCCATGTCAATGCAAATGGTGAGTATTCATCTTTTCTGATGGCTGAGTAATATTCCATTGTATATATGAACCACATCTTCTTTATGCATTCATCTGTTGAAGGACATCTCAGCTCCTTCCACAATTTGTCTTCTTTTTGCCAATTCTGATTTTCTAAATGTTATACAATGAAGTATATTCCTTTTTGTTATAAGAAAAATAATAAAACAATTTTCTTTCTCAGGCTTAATTATTATAATAGTAAAAGATAACCTTATCATTTTCTCCACCTGTTTATCTGTTTCGCTCCTATCTTTAAAATACTGTGGCCAGTAACTCTTCCACGAAGCATTCAATCTTATCTCAAATAGCATTCCCATAGCTAATCTTCCCAGCTTCCTCATTATTTAGTACTTATGCCTCCAAATCAGATATCAGGGTAGGTTAAATTGTCATACCTCCAGAAAGCTCCAAGGAACTATTCAACTATTTTTCACACTCAATATTAGTTTAGAAATCTCTCTTCCTTACATTTGACCTAGCTTATCTTTTCATAAAAAATGTACTTTTCAATGAGAGTGAGTACATGCTCACTTAAAAAAAAAAAAGGTTATAGTGCAAGACTAGTAATGGAAAAAAAAAAAAAAGAAACAACCCAGCAGCCTTTTGTGTTACCTCTTCACAGCTCTCATCTTGCTCCTCAGACATTAATAATCAACATAGATTTATTTATTTACTCAGCAAATAGCTAATGAAGGCCTACCATGATTCAGCACTCTTCTAAGTGCTATGCATTGGCAGTGAGGAAACATGTCCTTTCTAATATGGAGTGTACGTCCTGGTGGGGGAGAAGACAACAAACCAACAAATTCATGAGTCATAAGTATGAACTATATTTTCCATTGGATGGTGGGAAGCACTAAGTAAAAAACAAAGCAGAGAAGAAAATATGAAATATATGGAGGTGGGTGAACTATTAGATAGATTGTACAGGGAAGGCTTCATTGGGGAGCGACCTCTGTTGCTTTAGGAAAGTCAGAGACTTAGTCAGGGGGCTATCTAGAAGCAGAGGTTTCTGGACAACAAATGCAAAGGCACTGAGGCAGAAGCAAGGCAGGTGATTCAAGGAAACTTCAATTATTCATGCTCCCTTGGTGTTTCTCTACATAGCTGTTCAGTATGATTTGCTAATATTAGACATGTTCGATTGATTCTCACCAATGTGAGTCATTGGCTCTCTGCTATACTGTTTCCCCATCCTACTTGTCCTCCCTTGGCCCCTAGCACAGTAATATTAGAATATATGGTTAAGCTGATTGTCAGTTTTTACATTATTTTGACTATGCAATAACATTCATAATAACTAACAGACCATACCACACATTTTTTTTTTTACATGAGTTAATTTTTCTAAAATTAATGACTACCTTCTTCATTGGCCTGGCTGGTGATGCAACTGTGATTAATATTTTCCCAAATACTTCAATATCCCTATTTAATGCCTGCCCATCAGTATTGCTTATGATTGACTGTCCCCAGTCTTTTCTTTCTTTCTTGTCAGGGAGACTCTTGCTCCTTAGGCCTGCTCCCACTCAGCAGTTACCTTTTTTTTTTCATTCTGGAATTCCCTTTGCTAAACACCCGTGTTGAATCTCTTGTTACCTGGATCTCAACTTTTCTTTCCTGGTATTTCATGTTTCTTACTGAACTATCCAAATCAATTTCTCTTCTTTGTTGTTGGCTGATGTTTGCCTTTGTTTGTGCAACTACCCTTTATTATTTGTTATTTACGTTTGAGTTCAGTTTCCTGTTTGTTGCTACCCAGAGCACCCTAGGAGATACAGAATTTAAAAGACTATATAAAATCTTATGTAACAAGAAGTCCTGTAGTAGTTTGACTCCATGTCTGGTTAATCCAATGGGTCAATGACATCATCATGGATACAGATTTTGGCTATCTGCCCTCTTACAATTTTGGTATCTTCAGTTATGGTCACAGCTGTATTTAATAGCACTAGGCATCACCAGCATACAGAGGAAGAGAAAGACATTTTTTTTCTTATGTCAGTATCCAAGGGCCTTAGGAACTTTTTCTCTCAGATGAATTAATTAGTTTATCCAGAGAAGAATCTTCTAATCCTCACCACTGATGGGGAATGGTCAGGTAGTAGGGTAGTAGGATGATGTGTGTTAAAAGCTTGTCCTTCTAATGGGAAGAAAAAGTCTGAGAGTCACACAGTTCAATATATATCACCTTTCACTTAAATCTTCTGTTTTCTTCCAATACTTCACCTCAGGTGTTCACTATACCTAGTGTTCCTCATTCCAGAGCCTTTCAGAGTGAAGTTTTGTAGAGAATAGACTCCTGATCACCAGCCTGGAAAAAAGGATTATTCCTCTAATTGTTCAGTTTTGAGGGTTGCGGCCTTTGGAGTCCACCACTCCATGTAAAATGTTTGTGTGTACATAATTTTTAACTTCTTTGGGATATATTCCTAGGAGTGCAATTTGTGGCACTATGATTGTTTCATCTTTAAAAATGTGCCAAATGATTTTCCAAAGTGGTGGTATCATTTTACATTCCCACCAGGAATATATGTGAGATGCAGTTTCCTTATATCCTCACCAACTTGAGGTATTGCCATTCTTTTAAAATTTTAATTGTTCTAATATATATGGAGTGATGTATCTCTTCATAGGTTCAATTTTCATTTTCACAATGGCCAATGATATATATTGCCATCAATATTTTAATAATTGAGGGGTAATAGAGCAGAGCCCTGCTCTTTATTTTTTTTCAGTCTATTATCCCTCAATTGTTTATACTGAGTAGTTCCTATCATTCTATCTTTGAGTTTATGGATTCTTTTCTCTGTCCCTTTGATTCTGCTGTTGGGTCCATCACTGAACTCTTTATTTTGATTCATTTATTTTTTGTTTCTAAAATTTTCATTTCATTCTTCTTCTTATCTTCTATTTCTTTGTTGAAGCTTTCTATTTTTTTTTTTTATTCAATTGTTACAAGCACTTTTGAAACTGCTTAACAAACTGGTTTTATGGTGGCTGCCTTAAAACCTTCATCAGATATTTCAACATGTTGGTGTTGGTGTCTGTTAATTGACTTGCCTCATGAAAGTTGAGATTTTCCTGGTTCTTAGTATGATGAGAGATGTTTTATTCTAACCTTGGGGATTTGGGGTTTTGTTTTGTGAGATCCTGGATCTTATTTAATCTTTTTATCTTTTGTCAAGAAGCCACTCTGTTTACTGTTTATGTGTAAAGTGAAGGTCTGGTAGGGATGAAAGCTCAGTTCACCATTCTATACCCCAGTGATAGTACCATGGTGAAGGAAGCAGAATGACAGCTAACATCACCCTGCACCTCTCAGTCCACCTGTTTCTGCCATGTGTGGGTAGAACTTTGGTTTTGCTTTTGGTACCACTGGCACTAATCGGGTGAGGGGGAAGTAAGAAGTTGACTTGCCCAACCTTGCCGATGTTGGATATGAGGCCAGAATTTCAGCTCCCCAAAAGTCCCAACTGATTTTGCAGGGCAGGGGCAATTTCTCCTTGGTATTTGGCTGGGTTAGGGTGTATTTTGTTAAAAAGGTTTTCTGTACTTCTAGGTAACTCTCCGTCCTTTGGTTAGAGGATGCAGGCTTTTCTTGGGGCTTGCTTTCTTGTCTGTGTCTGTTGGCTGTTCTGGGTTATAGGTTTCTCCAGTGTCCCATCCAGGATATATGAAAGGCAAAAAGAAAACCCTAGGAACTCATCATCTTCATGACCACATTGTTCTAAAAGTCCTATGACCCCTATCCAGTTTACTTTCTTACTTTACCTTTTGGAATCTTTTTATGTTTGCTTATTGTACTAGGTTCAGGATAGCACAAAGTAGGCTATCTCATCCTGGCCTGAACCAGAAATTCTGGAATTCACACTTATTATATAATATTAGTCCATTCAGTTGACAGGCAATATTGAATTGTGTTACCCGTCCATACATTTATTCTTCCTTCATGCCATTCTTTTATCCACAATATATTTGGTGTGTGTTGAGTACATATATGTACTATTCTGGAAGCACTTGGGCATGGCATGGGAAACATGAGTACCAAGACTCACGAGCCCCCAGACAAATCCACACTTTATTGTAGAGACATCATTGAAAAAGTGAATTACGTTCCACATAGGCGAACAAAAGACACATCAGTATTGGGTTTGTTTATATGCATACTTTCTGTTTATAATAACCAATAAACATTGTCTTGAAAGGGAAGATTATTTGTAAAATGTAAATATGTGGCACAAAGGATTGGTGTGAAAGATTCAAAGTTCTCCTACCCACTAGTTTTGGTGATCATGATTATGTAGATTCACTTAAGTATTCTCTGGGTATCAGACTTCCACCTGAGTCACCCCACTCCCCACCTCCGGCCCTGGGAGTGTATTTTGAAGTTCTCTGAAAGCTCTGAAACATCTGGGCACTCTTAGAGTGAGGATTACAATCCATAAACAGTATTTACAAAATGCTTGATCTTGAATATTTTAATTCCTTGATTATTTCATTTTCTCCACTGGCAGATTTTTTATCGTAGCTTTGGTGTCTCCCAAGGCATGGGGCACAGGGGGAATCACCTTGCTTACTGTACTTCAGTGACAGCCACAGACAATTACAAACTCTCAGGGCAGATATACTAAGCCAACCAGGGTGTCATAAATTGCATATGTGAATTGCCCAGGGGCCCCTGATTAAGTCTGCAACAGAATGAAAATAAAACTCCTGACCCTTCCCATACAACTGCCTTGCCTCTCTGAATCAGTCTCAATACCCTGTTCTTTTACTATCCTGGGTATCTCCCTTTGCTATTCTCTTCAGCTGTCTCCTCTAATCTTCTCTGCAGGCTCAGTAACAATTTCCATTTTTTCCTGACTTTATTAACAGGTGGTACCAAAGATACATATGTCATTATGCCATGGACATAGATGTCTTCTTAATTTGTTCTCTCTCCTATTATTATGCTGCTAACATACAACACACACACAAACACACAATTTTTCTTTGTATTTTTTGAATGTATTATAATAAAAATCCTACATTTGTGTTGTGTTCTGAGGAGGCTTAGTCTCTAAAGATGGTCCTTAAACTGTTCTATGGCAAAAAGTTCACTTACTATAGTTCTTGGAGATTAACGGTGCACATTAGTACTATTAAAGAAATCCTATTTTGTTTCACCCTGTTTTTCAAACATTCTGATGAACATAAATTTTTATAATATCTAAAAAAATTGTTTCCTATGGAAGCATTATTTTTACACAGTGTAGTGCATTAATCTCAGGTTAGTTTGTCTGGCTTTGACAAATACAAACCTTTATGTAATCCACATTTCCTTATTAAGATAGAAAACATTTCATCACTGCAGAAATTTTCTTCATATTCCTTCCCAATCTTTGCAAGTCCTGATGAATCCATGAATCTGTGTTCTGCCATTCTATTATTTTTACCTTTTTCATATTAATGGAATCATACATATACAGTCTCTGTCTAGCTTCTTTTGATCAGCATAGTGTTTTTGAGATTCAGTCATTTTTTATATTTCAGTAATTCAATCCTTTCTATTTCTCAATAGTATTTCATTGTATATTTCAGTTTGTTTATTAATTCTCCTCTTGATGTGAACAAAGATTATTTCCACTTTTTGACCATTATAAATCTGTTATGAGCATTCTTTTTTTTTTTGGTAAAGATTTTATTTATTTATTTGACAGAGAGAGACACAGCGAGAGAGGGAACACAAGCAGGGGGAGTGGGAGAGGGAGAAGCAGGCTTCCTATGGAGCAGGGAGCCCAATGTGGGGCTCCATCCCAGGACCTTGGGATCATGACCCGAGCCGAAGGCAGACGCTTAATGACTGAGCCATCCAGGCACCTCATGTTATGAGCATTCTTGTACAAGCTTTCTGTGGACATATGGTTTTCTTTCTTCAGGATGAATCCTTAGGAGTGGATTTGATGGGTCATAGGATAAATGCACATCTAACTTTCTACAAAACTGCAAATTTGTTATCCAAATTGGTAGTATCATTTTACACTCCCACAGGGGCATGAGGATCTGTGACTATAAACCTTTTTTAATTTTTTTTTGTCAAAAACCTGGTAACAGACAGAAGTATACAGCATGAAATGCTGCTATAGATTTAGTAGAAATGGGTATGGTAAAAAGAGGTGAGAGAAATAGCCTGCTTTTCTGTAGTCTGATTCAGAGAAATTCAGCTATCTCTCCTTAGTTTGTTCTATTCATGACTCAAAGTTTTGTTAAGGTGCAATTGGTCTCTGGTGGCTGAGAGATTTTAGGTATTTCTAGAGTGTCCAGATAATTTCACTGTAAAATGTTCCCCAATTAAATTATGAAAGTTGGTGCAAAATTTCTAGTCTAAGTTTATTCCTACATAGTAGGTTGGTAGTTACTTTAGAAATTCAAATTTCAGTTCTATATTAAAATAGCAGGCATGGAATGACAATAAGAGGTTGGATACTGAAAGTAGGGAAATTTTGTTTTCGATTTTATGTATTGAGACTCCATGGTATTCTTACAATGAAGTTTAAGTTTGGGAAACATTATTTAAATCTGAACTATTTGCAGGGCAGCTCGGCTAACAACATTTCAGACAGTTCTGTTGAAGCATTTTAAAAACATGTGTGCTTGGGAAGATAATTTATGCATGATAAATAATCACATGTTTACGTTCATGTCTGTTTATGCAGGGAATAAGGTACGGGTAGGTTGAAAAAGGGTCCACTGAATGTTTTATTTTTTTGAACGTTTTATTTTTTTAAATTTTTTTTCTGTTTAGTAGACAGAATGAGAATATGATGAGTCACAACTAGTAAGTCACTCATACCCACTTTGACCCCTAAAACTGTCTAAACATTTTATGACATATTTTCTATTTATAGGTGCATATAATGGTAGAGTAGGGAAGAGCTTTAAAAACATCCAGTTAAAACTTTCATTTGAGGCTTAAATTTCCTCTACACCATTTTCTGCAGTTGTTTACCTTCAAAAATGGAAGATTTGCTTCATTGGGCATAGAGAAGGTCTATGGAATATATATTTATTGAATGGAAATCAGCTTTGCTATTCTTTTCCCACTCACATCAGTCATGCTTCCTTTTTTATTCCAAGGCAAAAGAGAACACAAAGAATGTGCATAATGGCAAAAGGCACACTTCCTACCTGGTACTACGCTTAGCTCAAGAAGGGGAGGCCTTTCAAAGTAGAAAGCAGAGGTTAATGCAGATGGAAAGCACCATAGTGTCTGCATCTAAAGATCACAATGTCACAGCCACCAAGATGCCTTCTTTTCTGAGGTTCCTCAGTGTGGGGCCATCAGCAGAGTCTCATTAACTTGGACCTCACACTACATCGATTGCCAGTTGGTCACAGCCCACTCTCCAGTTTTCAGATACTGTATCAGACTGTTAACTGCTTTTGTTTTCATTTGTTATTATTGTAATGTATTATTGTGAAATATTTTCTTCTTAGAACAAATGATTATTTTAAGAATCACAATTTCTCACCAACTCAAACTAACATTCCAAATAAATGCATTTTCTTTTTTTAAGTCAGACTTATTCTAAAGAGAAAAGATGTGGGTGTCAGAGAATAAGAGGCTGTCCGAGAATTTCTCCCAAAGTGGTTTTGTTAATAAAGTCAGAACTTTTGTTTCTCTAGATACAGAAACCACTCATTGCTAAAATTATCATGAGCCTCTTATTATCTTGTAAACATTTAGATTGCTTTGGAAGGGACGGAGGGTAAAGAAGGAATGAAAGCAAAAGCTAGAGGTTACAGATCGCCATTTGGTTCCAGTCGAGCTTTGCTTATGTAACGTAGGCTGGGGGACACTGGAGCCCCTTGTGGTCACACATCAGACTTTTATGTGGTTGTGGTAGACAGAAATCTAAGATGCCCCCTAAGATTCTGAACCCCCTAGCGCACATGTCCTGTCTAACTCGAGGGACTGTGACTATAATTCATTTCACTGTGGTGATTAGGCTATGGAATGTAGCACAGTTGATTTCAAGGAAGGGAGATGATCCAGGCAGGCCCAACCTAATTACAAAGACCCTTTAAAAGCTGACCATTTTCTCCAGCTGGTCACAGAAAAGTTAGAAACACACTCTCACTGATCAGGGGAAAAACAAACATCCCTGTTGTGAACTGCTTATGGAGGCCACGTGGCAAGGAACTGTGGGCAATCTCTAGGAGTTGGGAGTGGTCCCCAGGAAACCGTCAGCAGGAAAATGGGGACCTCTATCCTAGAACTGCAAGGAAACGGATTCTGCCAACAACCAGTGAGCTTGGAAGGGATTCCGAGCCCCAGATGGCAGCCCCACATGACCGACACCTTGATTTCAGCTCCTTGAGACACTGAGTAGAGAATCCAGCCATACCACACCCAGACTTCTGGCTTATAGAAACTGAAATAATAAATGTGTTGTTTTAAATTGCTAATAGAAAACAAATACAGTGAGACAATCAAAATGAGTTGGTTAATTTCTATGAAGATGATTAATCTTATTATTCAGAACTTTTATTTAAAGCAGAAAATCACGATAAGTGATATAGACAAATACAATTTTTTAAAACTAAATACGTGTTTATTCACTTTCTGATTTTTGCCATAGGATAAATTGATTCTTCAATCGAAATTTCAATTGTCTTTTTATATAAATTACAAGTATCATGCTCCCTCTATATTTTCTAGCTTTGTGTTCTTTCAAGTGGAGCAAGACCTTAAAGACAGTTGTGTAACAGTCCGATTACAGAATCATTTTAAATGTGAATTCTTCCCCCATCCCTACCTTCAATCTTTTCAGTTGTCTGGATCACACCTAATTCCACAGCAATCATTTAAAGATTTACCTTTATTAAGTTTTTTGAATTAATTTTCATTAACCCAGCATTTGTCCCTGCTGTAATTTCAGTGTTTTATATCATTTAGTTATTTATTTTTAGCAACACATGAAGCTGGCATAAATAGGTCTGGATACAAATGCAGATGACTGGTATGCATTTAACTTAGTAGAAGTACATTAGCGCAGGCACCCTGGCCTCTTGGCCATCGTGTTCACCATACTAAGGCTCCCAGGAGGAAGATAGTGTACAAGGAATGGAGAATGTCACTAATTAAGCCAACTTTGACTTATATCTGGCAGGTAAATGAAGTGGAGGTGCTTTATGGTACTTTCTATTAAACACACGTATATAATTATCAATACCATATTTATTGCTTTCTGAGGATTCATCAAAATTAGAGTGTAATAATATTAGCCTCCCCAGAACCCAGCCGCCTAGAGGCTCTGGATTATTTAAATGTGGACACAAAAACACTTTGTCAATACAAAACTCATCAAATCCTCAGGGTCAAGTGAATATTCATTTTCACATGCTCCCATCTCAAGCACAGGTAAGCCTGCATTTGAATCGACTCTCTGGCTCTGTGTTTTGGGATGGATGTTACTTAATCATTCTAAAACTCCATTTACTTCTTTCTAAAATGGGGTAATACAACCCCCCAGGACTGTTGTGGGGGTGAATAAATTAAGCGGAGAAATACCTGCCATGTGTTAGGTGCTAAGCAAATATTACTTCCCTTCCTGTTTGGACTTCCTTGTTATGGTGAAATTGTCTTTGAGTATTCGATTTGCAAGGTGGGGGTTATAACCACTTGTAATTCTAATTCTTCCATACTTTGATGTATGGCTATTTGCTGGATGCATAGAGAAAGCTATTTATGAGTATCGTTAGGCATCCGCTAAGAATTGACTTACAATCCCTAGATTTAGTACCAACGAATCCACAATACTCTATCAATCTTGTTCCCAATTTTTAAATGATGATTAATGCATCTTCCTAATAACATAACAACAAGAAAATTCAAAATTGGAACAATTACCTACTATCTCCCTACCCAAATATAGTAACTGTTTCTATGTTCCCAGATCTATTTGGGTTCTTACAAAATTGTAATTGTAGTTTTTAAAAATATATCAGTCATGACTTTCTGCCCACTTTTCATCACGCACCTTAATGGTCATTAGAAAAACTAGATGAGCTGAGTGTTATTCCCGTTGGTACTGTCAGTCAGTAAGATGTTTCCAACTCCCTTCTCCCAGGACTCCTCCATCTTTCTCACTGCCAGGTTTAGGGCATACACTGCTAGAGGGAATTTCTAGGTGAGATGCAGAGCACAGCATTAAACTGAGTGTTTTTCTCCCTTCATGCTGAAATATGCATTTAACATGCCACCAAAGATTTGTTTTAACAGTTGGTTTTGGTGAGTGTATTAAATTTCTAAGCCAAATTAGTGGCAATTCTCAATATATCTAACTTAGTTTTGCCCTAATTTGATCACCATGCAGCCAAAGTTGTCATAAACTAAATGGGCTCTAGATAGCATGTACATCGTATTGGTGAAAAATGTGTGTGGTATGTGACCAAGTCTTGTAAACTTAAACTTGTACCAACAGAAAAGCTTGCTCCTTGCTGACACTGATTTGAAGCCTCTGATAGACCACTTGCCTCTACTTGAGAGCAGAACGACCATGTTGGTGTTGGACAGAGCTTGTTTGAGAAAATGAGAGGAAAGCTAAGGGCTCTTGCCTCACCAAATGACATGCAGGTAAAAGCAGATACGGTAGTGAGGATTTTCTATAACTGGGAAAATTGACACTTTCCAGGAAAGTAGAAAAGATGATGGGGGTGAAGTGAAAATGAATTGGGAAGTCAAGAAAGAAAGGAGGAAATGGATTAAAATGTATAACTGAAAAGTAACAGAATCTGAAAAGCAGTTTTGAATCTGTACTTTTTATTGGCATGTGGTGATTTACTTGACTATTGAAGCTCCAAATGGAGGCTAAGGGTCTCAGGTCACACCTGTTGCACTGAGTGAGGTTCATGATTTATGTCTGCGTGACCTTTCAGGGCGTGCTGCAGAGACATCAGTTCTACTGAAATGAAACATAAATATACTCCTCCTCTTTGACACACACACACACACCACCCCAAAGCCTTTTTATCTGTGAGCTTCCAACATTTGGGTTGGCACCTGTTAGTCCAGCTGTAGTGTCTTTACAATAATGTCTTTGCTAATAAAAGATGAACAAAGTCAAGCCCAAACTCAGCTGTTTCACAATTTAAGTTTTACTCTATTATCACTCCCTATTCTTTCATTTATTGAAAATACATTTTGAGCATCAACTACATGCTCTTCCATTCTAGGAAAAACAGTCGGAGCAAAGGAGGTGAGACCTCGTGGAGCTCAACTTCTAGTTGGGAGAAATAGGCAACCAATTTTTGAAAAGCAAGTAGATCATCTGTCTGGGGGCTAGAGAGTGACAAGGTGGAAAAAAGTTGCTTTTTTATACAGCACAGTCAAAAAGGGCCCTACCTCATCAAACGTCATTCAAGTAGATAAGCAAAAGCAAGTGAAGGAACAAGCCAATGGAATAGCTCTGGAAAGAGCATCTCAGGCCGAAGGCTTAGTGGGTACAAAGACTTTAGCTGGGTGTGTGTTTCTTGTGTAAAGGAACAATAAGAAAGCCAACATGGCTAGGCCAGGATAAAGGAGCACGTAAGAGAAGGGTAGGAGATAAAGTTAGGGAGGTAACAGATCATCCACAATCTTCCAGACCTATGTAAGGAATTTGGATTTTTTGGTTTTTTGCATTTTTTAGATTTTGTATGTTTTTCTGAGTGAGAAAAAAAAAAAGCCATCTAAGGTTCTGGCAAAGGGATATGAGCTGACTTAGAACTGGATGTTGAGAACAGAGAGTGAACTGTGCTAGTATGACCTGTACGTATGTAAGTGAGGGAGACAAGCATCCAGGTGTCTTTGAGAGTGTTTGAGACAAATAAGTGGATGTTAAATTGCTGAAAGAAGACAATTTTCACCATCCTTATAATAAAAATACCAATGGTGTGTATTCCCATGATAAAAGACAAAAGCGCTCTAGAAATTAGCCTTGAAAAATGTATTCCTTTCCAAAGACAAACTTTCAGTTTTGACATGTGATTTCCTTACTTCAGTGATACTGAACTCTCAAGTCCATAAGAGTGTGCAAGAGTCTTCTGGAATTAACTATTCGCTTTCTGGCACAAACTTGTGAGGAAATGCAGGTAACGGTCTAACAGGTCTAATGCTGGTCTTATGACCAGCGCCTCTTCATTCACTCAAATGAATCCATTATTTCTTCTTGCCTCAGCTGCCCAGTTTCTCTAAAGTAAATAAAAACTCTGTTCCAACCGGCATAGTAAAACTCTCAAAAACTTGCTTCATCCTTGAGCATGCACTATTTGGAAAATATTAAATCCCTAAAAATTTTCAACTCTCGGAAGTCATTATGTCAATAATGATAGATGGTTTAAAAAAGCAAAGAAATACCCGACAGAGGGCTGTTGCTCCTGTGGTGGAATTAAGAAATGAGGGGGAAAAGTTTTGTCAATTGTTCCATGCAAAGTATGTAATATGCTAGAGATATCACTGAAGTAAACATGTCTTCTTGTGAATATTAAGTATTTTGTAAGTGATTGAAGGATATGCTAGATGTTCAGCTTTTGACCAGATTTTGACAATACAGAATTATCAGAATTTAGTGTTGACATGGCCTCCAGCCCTGAGGCATTAAGTTGAAATATAACAAGGAGTCCTAGGTTAGTATGTTCCAGAGAACTTGTCCAGGAGTTATCTCCGTGTGTACTTGTGTGTGTGATTTACACATATGCATGTATACACACGTAAATTACATAATAATTTCACACACTGTAAAAAAATTTTAGACAGCTACTTTAAATCCAAGCTTCCTCACTGACTATTAGTTCTGTCGTACCCTTGTGGGATGTTCAGAGAACTAACAAGAACCCAATTCTAATGTCAAATGGAAGGCTTATTCACTAAGTTTTCAGTTATATTACATAAGAAATATGACTACGATTCAACAAATAAATGTGAATGCAGTTTTGATTGTAATTCATGAATGTCCTATTCCCTGAGTTTCCTTAGCCTAGATCCAGCACCACGTTGAGTGAAAGGTAAAGTCTGAGAAACATCTACATTCACAGAGCATCACTGGAACTTTCTATATTTCCTGTCTGACAAAGATAATGCCTAATGCAGTGTTGGATGAGGTACCCATAACCACTGCACTGAGGGTTTTCTTGTCAGTCTAGGTCTTGGTGCCTGGACTGGGGGAACAGAGAGCGTAGGACACGGTCCTGTCTATTCAATGCTGGTATTTTCCCCACATGGGAAGAGAGTGAGGTGTGCAGCCCTACTCAGGTTGAGTTCAATAGGAAATGGTGGCAAGTAGCAGGCTCTCTCTGGCAAGGGAAGAAATGAGTGGGACTGGAAGGAGATGCAATGTATTTGAGAAAGGGGCTCCACAGCCCTATAATCCACTTCATTCCCTACTTCTTCATCCCTCTTTTCCATAATAAAAAAGGATAACCTTTTCTTCACTGGTTTTTCCTATTTATTAGTGTTCCTGTCAACCTACCCTAATCCGATATGGTGATACGATAAAGCATGTTAAATGGTTTGTGCATTTAAAATTCTCTCAGATAACACTTACTTAAACGTAAATCCAACCTCTGTAAATATGTGTTAACCAAAGAAGCGATTCAGATTTGAACCCCCATGGTAAAATGGTTAGGAGACAGCATTTTTGAAAGTTCTTATTTTAGTGCAGCTGCCTTCATCAACCACAAGAATATTTCGTCAAAGATCTAAGTGAAAGATTTTCAAATGTTATATAGTTGATCCTTCCTTGAACAATGCAGGGGTTAGGGGTACCAAACCCACGCACAGTCAGAAATCCACATATAACTTTTGACTCCCCCAAAACTTTACTACTAACCGCCTACTGTTGACTGGAAGCTTTACTGATAACATAAACAGCCAATTAATACATATTTTGTATGTTCTATGTGTTATATATTCTATTCTTTCAATAAAGTAAGCTAGAGAAAAGAAAATATTATTCAGAAAATCATAAGGGAGAGAAAATACATTCATAGTACTGTACTCTATTTATTGAAAAACATTCCACGTAGAGATGGACCTGAGCAATTCAAACCTGCATTGTTCAAGAGTCAACTTTAGTTAATAAGAATCACCTGGAGAAGTATGCAAACAGCCATCACTCAACTATAAGACAATTAAAACAGAATATCTATTCATACACTCAATAACATGGATGCATCTAAAATATACAATGTTGAAAGAAGCCAATCAGTTACAAAAAAGAAAAATACCATTTATTCCACTTGTATATAGTTTAAGATAAGGCAAATCGTGGTATTTTTCCTCTGGGTGTGTTATTACCTGAAAAGCAGCATGAAATATCTTTTTAGGGTAATGGAAACTTTGCTATATCTTGATTCTGAATGGCAGTTACATGGGTATATTCATATGTAAATATTCATCCAGATGCAGCACTGCAGATTTTTGTACTTTACTGTTATGCTACAGTTCTAAAAATCACTTGTGGTACTTGCTAAAATAGACATTCCTGGGCTCCCCTGTGGGTATTTTGACTCAGTAGCCCGGTAGTCCCAGGAATCTATTCTTAGTAGTCTATGGACCACATTTTCAAGTCTATGGACTACATTTTCAAAAACCTAGTCTATGGACCACATTTTCAAAAACCACAGGGCTAAAAGAGGGACTGCATACCTCCAGTGAGAACTCAAGGCTAGTCTGGGTTCTCTAGTCCTTCTAACTTGATAGCTTGTATTATGATGTACGAGCTCATACAGTTTCAGCTGAATTCTTTTTTATTGTGAATCAAATCATAATTCTATTACTAAATTACTATTTTTTTTTCATTCAAGTCAGCAAGAGGAAAGAATTTGGGGATGGTATGGAATTCTTTAAGTTATTTCCAGACAGCTATCAGAAACCATACTCTGCAGTCCTTAAAACCTCTCCATCCTCCACCCTCAGCCCACCTGCAATTCTGTTCCTTGTTGAGCATCAAGTCTTGGGCTCAAATCTAAGGGATATAGTATAAGGAGTCAACTTTGAGACTACGTGTTTAAATCAATTGGCTTTCATTTATTAACTGTAAACAATGCTGGGTTTTGACATGCAACTATATTCTAAAACTTTTAAAATAACTTCCTTTCATTTAGAAATTGAATATATACTTTTTTTCCCCTCAAAATTCTCCCAGTAATTCTCATAGGGATGCAACTGTTAAGCAAGAATTCAAACTTAAACACAATTATTGCAAGATTTGCATTGAAGTCTATACAGCGCATGAATTTAATTTTCTTCAATTTTGATTTGCTTACAGGTAATTCAACTCAAGATACAATAATCATGTTGCTGAGTTCCTTTGCCAAATGTTGAAGGTGTTCAAGGATGGTTGTTGAACTAAAAATAAATTTGAATTTACAGATATGATAGCTAATTTTATTCTCTTAAATCTTATTTAATCTGTTAAATTACATCAATATTGTACGTAAAAAATTCCTTGAAAATATATTGTTTGCTTGATTTTACTAAGATGCACTGACTTAAATGGAAATACATTAAATTAGAAACATAATGCAAATGTATCATTGAGAATATAAATATACTGATTAATGGCCCCGTTTTTCACAAAAACTTTAAAGAAAAGAAAGTGAGAGGAAAAGGAAGAGAATGGAGAGAGAGCAGGCACGGGTAATGAAGATTTTAAATGCACTGAATTTCTGTTGCACATGCTCATTTTAATAGACACGTTTGGTGGATTAAGAATAAGGTACCGGCCAACTTCATACCTAAGCCTGCAACCTTCTGGTCAGATCAGCCCAAGATGAAGGCGTAGTTAGCTCCATTACTTTTAGTAACTATGGAACTTTGGTCAAGTTACTTAACTTCTTAAAATAATGGTCCTTATATTAAGTTTGCTGTAAGAATTAAATTAGATAATACTTAGAAATGGTAAATACAGTGCCTGGCATATGGTAATTGCTCAAAAAGAAGACAAAAGTATTCCTTTTTAGAGCCAAAAGGACAACACCTAATTCAAGATGATGCTCCTGAATTTCACTACTTTAGCTCTAAAATATTCTATAAAATCTAATTTGAAAATAAAAGAGGATGCATTTATTTCTAAGACTTAATTTTAAAATCATAGCTAATAGCTAACAAGGAATTTTGCCTTTCTTGGATTTACCACTGATGTAAAATCCTAGTATGTATACAAGGTTCATAAGTATATTAGATATTCTGGGTAACAATTTACTTTTTTACTAATAGATTTTAATAACTAAGGTCCAATAGCAAAATTGAACCAAACAAAAAAATCTACCCTAACTAAACCAGACTAAGGTAATTCAAACTAAGCCAAACCAGGGTCCAACTCACAGAAGAAATGGCATAAAATTGAAAGTAAAGACCATACAATGTTTAACAAATTCTTAAAAATACCCAGTTACAATTCTGCCTTTCACACTCTTTCTACCTAGAATACTTGGAGAACTGAAACTAACGGTGTTTCCAAAGGAGTTAATTCAAAGAAACAATGTTAAAAATAATACAGCAGAGGGGTGCCTGGATGGCTAAGTCAGTTTCACTCTTAGTTTCAGCTCAGGTCATGATCTTGAGATCCAGCCTTGCCTTGAGCCCCTCATGGGGCCCTACACTTAGCAAGGAGTCTGCTTAAGACCTCTCTCTTTTCCTCTCCCTCTTCCCCTACCCCTCCACCTCAAATTTTTAAAATCTTAAAAAAAAAAAATAATACAGGAGAAAATTTTTAATTGCCCTTGCATAGGACTATGAATTTTTCTATTTCTGTAACCCACCAGAGGAGAAAGAGCTACTTTGTAGAGTTGTGTTATTACTTTGTTCTTTTTAAAAATTAGATGTGGAATGTTTAACTGACCCTTAAATTTAATGTCAATAAACCCATCAATAAACATTTTTTAAAAAACTTTACAAGGTTTAAAGTGCTCTACTGAGTGTTTGGTAGTTACTCAGAAATGAAAACCAAAGGTTACAACCTAGAGGGGGGAATCAGATACCCATGAAATGATGACCAGTAGAACAACATAGCATAGGATAAATTAGAACTGGCGGTGGTAGAGATCAGAAATGTCATTGAGGATCAGATGGGGGAGCATGCATTTCAAAAGAGTTGTCAGAGTTGACGAAAAGTTCAGACTAAACTTTGGAAAAAGGAAGTGTAGACAGGTGGGGAGGAGGATGAAAGAGGAGGAGGGAGAGAATAATGCAGGTTAAAGAAACATGGCAGATATGAAATGATTGCTCTAGGATACACCCTTTGTCTTGTCACAGATCCAGAGACTATTAAAACCCGATCAGTAAAACAGTATTCAGTAAGCATCTTACTGTGCACAAAAAAAAAAAAAAAAAAAAAAAAATCACTGTGCGAACTAGGAGTCTTCAAATCCCAAACCGGTAAGACGCTCAGACGCCTGCCATAACAGGGCGGCTTAGAGAGAGTGAAAATGAGGAAGCTGTTCAACCTTCACCACGAGTGGTCCTTACAGCCAGGGCTTTGAGGCAGCAAGGGATTGGGTAAAAGTAATTATCTTATACCAGTTTAAGAGGATGACTTGAGTTTCTTCTATGATTATCAGAGGCATTTATAAGAAATAACCTAAGTGAAGTTTCACTTATATTCATGAAATATGCTAGATTTAGTTTTGCTTAAGTGGCTTAAATGGTTTTGTCTGCTTGGAGGATTTTCAAGCCTGGTCTTAATTTTATTTTATTGTAACCATCTCTAAGCCACAGCAGCCCATGGGTCAAAACTGGAGAGAGTTTTTGTTCTGTTTCCACAGGTCTAGCCCTCCATCAGAGAAATTGCTGGGCTTTCAGCTTTGTGCAAATTGCACACTCGGCTTCCCACCCTGTTACCTCTGAGGGTCCACATGGGCTCGCTGAACACCCTCTGCTCCCACGTAGTACCTGTGACTTCCTGCTCCCCACAGCAAGGATGAGGAAACCTCCCCTGCTGCTTTCCCTCCTGGGGGGCCTCACTGCTGCCTCAAGTACTGCTGTCTCTCTGGGGGAGGCCCGTCTCCATCTCCCACGGCCCCATGCCATTCCCACCACTGCTGAGGCACGGAATGTCTCAAAGGCCAGATGCACACCACCGGCCTCCCCAGTTTACACTGGCCAGAGGCACGGGTGGGGTGGGGAGAAGTCCTTTCTCTCAGCATCGTGCTGTCCGCTCGGCTGCATGGGCCCAGAAATAAGACTAACTTGGGCTCCTCCCAAGGCTCTCAGGGAAAACAACTCATTCTCTCTTTTTCATACCAGAATTTCTCACCTCAGACCCCACACAGGGATTGATGAGAGTGGGGCTAGATGACAAGTCACAACCATAGATCTGAAGCCCTTAGGGGTTTGCTGTGAAGAATAATACCATTCTGTAGACAAGCTATTGAAAGAACATGATTTTCAGAATGCAGCAGTAATCACCAGACAAATTTGCCCTAAATGAAGGCAGAGGTTTCCTCCTCTCAATTTATCATTTTTGGAAGCAGAACCAGACTGGCTTGGGTGCTTTATGAACGTAATGGGGGAGGGCAGGTAGCCTTGGGGTTGTGTGCCAGGAGACCTGAGCTCTGGTCCCAACTCCATCTCTCAACCGGTGTGATCTTAAAGGTCATTTTATGACTTTGGATTTCAGATTCTTTTTAATCTGAAAAAAAAAAAAAGATTGGCTTAAACGGTCCTTCCCCCCCTAAAATTCTCTAAGTCTATAAATATATTAAAGACCATTATATTCCAATGTGTTTGAAAATAACAATTCAACCTAAGTAAGAATAGTAGTTCTCTGTGGGATCCTTGAAATTTTTTTGTCAATTTAGCCCTGTTGATTTAATATGTAAAGTATTATTATCAAACAATACCATGAATGAATTAATCTGCAATCTCTGGAGAACAAGAAACGAAAACATTTTAAGATCTCTTTAAGTCAACATAAAACTGCTTCCAGACCTCTTCCTAGTTTACTCTTCTACCCTCTGAAAGAAAATTCTATTTTAATCAGTGTTGGGATCCATCCTTTCAACAAGACAGCCCCAGAAACTGGGGAGATTACATAACTTCTGAAATATGGGCAGGGCTTTCAGTCTCTACATGCATTATAATAATGACTGCTGCTATCCCCGTTACCTAGAACCTCTGAGCTAATCATGAGGACACGGGCATCTCTCCGAAGGCTGGGAGAGTGTTGGTGGCTCTGTCCAGGGTCCAGCCTTCCCACCACGTGCATTGTGCTTCTGTCCCCTCTGAGGTTTTGCCTTCTCCACAGGGCTTTGCTTTCTCCACAGAGCAGAGGGGCAGGGTCAACTGACCTTTGTTTATTCATGATTTCCAGGCATTCTCTCCTTTTTTTCACTCTCTATCCATAGTCTCTTCACTATGTGTGGCATTTACTGAACAAAGACAATTAGGCTGTTATCTGATTTCTCTCCTGCGAAATTATCTAAGGCAATGAATATGTAGGTTTGCCTACCTGCTTAAATGGGAGGAGAGGAAATTAAGGAAAAACCATACACACATTAATATCCCAATAGGCTGTCTTGCTTACACCTGTTGGCTTTAGAGGGAAAGGTAAAGGATTCAGTTAACATAAAGCAAGGATAAAGCCTAGCACTGGTTCGAGGAAATCAAACCAAGTTAATGGATGCTCTTTTGTTGTTTTTAAATTTGCATCTGGGTCAGGTAGATAATCCTCTCTAGTTCATATGGCCAAAAAGAGAAGACAAAACAAAGTGAGAACCTCCAAGTCTAAATGAAGACAATCACACCAAATTCTTAATTCAAAATCACAAGTACAAATTTCTGAACAATCATAGTAAACTGTCTAGATTTGCCTCTTCTCTATCCAAGCAGATTTCTCTCCCCAGTCAACCAATGCTCCCTGCCTGCTTCCATACTTGACTTTTGGATTATTTTGCTCAGCAACAGTGTCCTGCTTAGTGGGAGATGAATTAGGAAGGCTATTGCTAAGGTTGTCCCAACTATTATTTCTTTGGTGCAAGAATGCCTGGTGGGACTATTCTTTGGCCTCTCTTTCCAGCTTCCTTGGCCCTGTGAGTTGCTGCTTCCTTCATTCTAGACTACCCAGCGTACCCTTTAACTTTTGCGAGATTTAGTCTCAGGAAAGGTTCTGGAAAGGTTCTGCCTGTGACTTGCATGTGTTTCTGAGCTCTGCCCCCAGGGGCTGCTGCTAATGGCCTCAGTTTCCTGATCTCTATACATGATAAATATCTGTACGATAACAACTTACTTTGTAGAGTTGATGTGAGAGATACACTAGACCCCACCAAGATTAAAAACTGTTGCTCCACAAAAGGAGAATGAGAAGACAAATCACAGAATGGGAGAATGTATTTGTAAATTATATATCTGACAGGGATTTTGTCAAGAATATGTAAATAGTGGATATAAAATGCATAATATTGTACTTGACATGAAGGGGGTATCGCCATTTTTAATTAGTTTTTCTTATCCCAACTTCTTTCGTTGGGAATGTATCTATAATATATCAACTATCATAAGGCTCCTCATTTAGGAACCAGAAGTAAAAGATTTTAACACAAAGGCTAGGATAGGAAAGTTGAATAAAAATACTGCAGACAAACTTTTTATGCTTTAGTTTTTTCATTGGCCTACAGTAGATTCTTCTTTGTGGCGTACAATTTTATGAATTTTGACAGTTACATGTTTACCAATGCAATCGTGATACAGGACCATTCCTTCATACTAAAATTTCCCTTGCTGGCCCTTTGTAAGCAATCCCTCACCTCAATCAACCTCTAAACCACTGTTCTGCTCTCTGTCACAGTGGTTTTGAAATTTCTGAATGTTTGACAAATAGAATCATACAGAATTAGACTTTTAGTTCTGACCACATTTACTTACCAAAAAGCAGTTGGGATTCATTCATGTTGTCGCATGCATCAATAGTTGATTCCTTTCTATTACTTTATATGGCTTTACCACACAATTTATTTTTCTACTGACTGGTTGAAGGATGTTTGGGTTATTTCCAGTTTTTGGCAATTTCAAACAAAGCTGCTATCAACATTCACATACAGGTTTTCATGTGAACTTAAGTTTTCATTTCTTTTGGGCAATTACCTGGGAGTCAAATGGCTAGGTGATATAAGTACACAGTTAACTGTAAAAGAAACTTCCATACTGTTTTCTAAAGTGGTTGCAACATTTTGAATTTTGACCAGCAATGTACAAGAGTTAAAGTTCTAGATCTTTGACAGCACTTGGCAATGTCAAGCTTTTCCCCCTGCAACATTCTACCAGGTATGCAGTGGTAATTCATTGCAGTACTATTTTAAACTTCCCTAATTAATAGCAATGTTGTGCATCTTTTCATATGCTAAGTTTCCATCCATTTATGTTCTTTGATGAAATGCCTATTCACATATTTTGCCCATTTTTTTTTTAATTCTGTTGTTATTTTATTGTTGAATTCTGAGAACTATTTACATGTTCCAGATAAAACCCTTATCAGATAAATAATTTATAAATACATTCTCCCATTCTATGATTTGTCTTCTCATTCTCCTGGCAGTGTTTTTTGCAGGGCAAAAGTTTTTAATTTTGGTACAATCTAATTTATGTTTTTCTCTTTTATGGATCATGCTTTTGGTCTAGCATAGTATTAGTCAGGGTTCTCCAGAGAAACAGAATATGATATGTATATATAGACAGAAAGAGAGACTTATTTTAAGGAATTGGATCATGCAGTTATGGAGACTGGCAAATCCAAAATCTGCAGGTGGGCTGTCAGGCTAGAGACCAAAGAAAGAGCAGTTCAAGTCCAAAGGCTGTCAGCTGGCCGAAATCCCCCCTTGGTTGGAGGAGGTCAGTTTTTTGTTCTTTTAAGACCTTCAACTGTTTGGATGAGGCCCACTCACATTATGGAGGGCCATCTGCTTTACTCAAAGTCCACCAATTTAATTATTAATCTCATCCAAAAACATCATCACAGGGACATCTAGAATAACGTTTGACTAAATATCTGGGCGAAGTTGACCATCACAGCATCTAACCCTTTTTGCTAAATGAAATAGCATAAGGCATTTTTATGTTTTCTTTTAAAAGTTTTATATTTTTAGCTTGAGAAAGCAGTTCAGTTTAAAACTTTTAATTCCAAAATATATTTTCAATAGCAACAAAATCACAAACATACAAAATCTAACAAAATATATGCAAGATTCTCATGATAAAAACGATAAAACTGTATTGAGAGACATTAAACAAGACCTAAATAAATGGAGGAGACCTAAATAAATAAATATTCATGAAAAAAGAAGAGCTGACATGGTAAAAATATGAATTCTCCACAAATTAATCTATAAAGTTCTTCAAAGCCTCAACAGAGTTTTATGTTTATTTGTTTGTTTTTTTATGGAACTTAAGATGCTGTTTCTATAATTTACACTGAGTATAAAGAGAACAGAGTAGCTAACATCATTGTGTGGAAACACCTTATAGATAGCAATACCTATGTAAAAGCTTTATTAAGGTAGTCTAGTATTGGTTCAAGAATAAAAACGTCAGCCAATGGAACAAAACAGAAAGCGCAGGTATGGAATTATTTAAATATAAACATGATAAAAACATGGAAAAAATGTAATGGGAAAAGAATAGACTATTCAATATATGGTTCTGGAGCACAAACACACACATATATACACATATATATGTATACATATACACACACATAAAAATATATATATACTATTTTTCCTATTGGTTCTGTTTCTCTGGAGAATGCTAACACAGAAGTATATGTAATACAATTATAAAGGGATTCATAAGGATGATAAGAAACAAGATCATGATTTCCTCTGGTAAGAATGACGGAGAATATACTCAGGGAGTGATGTGCTACGGATTTCAAATCTGTCAATAACTTATTCTTAAGCCATATGGTAGGTACATAGATATTTATCATATTATTCTTTTTTTCCTATTTGTATGTCTAAACATTTTATTATAAATTTAAAATAATTTCAAAAACAAAACCAAAGGGCACTTATAGAGAATAAGTGTGGAAAAAAATTTTGCATGTCTAAAGAGAAAATTTCCGAAGTGAATTTTAAGAGGAACTTGGACTCACGATAGAGATCTAATAAAATCATTTAATACCGATAGTTAATGGCTTAGATTATCAAATATATCATATTACCACAATGAGGCAAGGTGACTCAGGAAAAGAATTTTGGTGCTTGCTCTGTCACTATACTCACTCAGGTAATGACACCGTATCAGTACACATTACATCTGCCTATAAACTGCGAATGGCCAACAGCCTGTAATTCTGCTGATCACCTCATTAACACCTTTCTTTTATTTTTGTCCAGCGATGCTATTGTTGCAGAGTGGTGCTTTGCTGGTGTGGCTAAAACCTAGCTTATCTCTAGCCTAAAAGTGAGCCAGAACTAGTGCTTTAAATTCACATCAATTATATTTTCGAACTATTGATTCTATGATTGATGTGAACATCTTCCTCTATGCTGGTCTGAAACATATGGAGTTTTCCAGTCCATAGCAGTTTGTTTGGACTATATTCACTACATGAAAAGGATTCATAATGAAGAATGAAGTTGCTGATTCACAGTGTTTCATATTTTTCGTGTCCTTCCACTTTCTCTTTTACGGTCTAGAGAAAGTTTGTATGGAAACTAATACACGTGGCTTGGGATAGTGGCATCTGTTTGTACTTAGGACACCCCCATCAAAATTGGCTTGAATGGTATTTCCAGAAGTTGAAAAAACAAAACAAAACAAAACAAAACAGTTTTTAAACTTTTCCTTTATTTTCATTTATTCCCAAATGGAAGTATATGCCTTTCTGTTGAACATTATCAAACGTTGATGAGTTGCCTATGATAAATTTCATGTTTGAGTTCTCATTTTGCTGTTCAATTTAAAATATTAATAGCAGTATATATTTCTTAAACACTGTATATCTAAGCACTGCCCCACAATTTCTATGCATATATTGAGGCTTGATTTTTAATTTTTTTTCCTTTTTTTTGTAAGTAATCTCTACTCTCAATGTGGGGTTCAAACTCACAACCCCAAGATCAAGAGTCACCCACTCTACCGACTGAGCCACCCGGGTGCCCTTGGGATTGATTTCTTTTAATTATCCTATTAGCACCAAAAGAAGGGTGCATGAGCTCAGAGTACACTGTAAAAATCAAATATTTCTAGGTAGTTTTAAGAGAGAAAATGTGCTAAAAAGATTGTGCGATCATACAAGGATGATACCAACATGGTAAACTAAGAAGTTAAAGCTCTGTTAGAAGAAAACATAGTCTATACTTGATAGTTAGTGGAACTGTTATAGAAAACTAAGAATTTTTATGTTCCTAATCACATCAGTAATTGGCATAAATGTATTTTTAATGTATATTTCAATAATGCAGCCATGCTAACCTTACCTTCATGTGAACAAGTTAGGTTTCAAGATTTACGAACTGACATCATATTTAAACCAGTATTCTGCAGCACACTGGCAGATTTCTGACCAAAGATGAATCCTGGTTGAAGTCATTCACACCATATTGTAAGAACTTTTATGAATAGCCATTCTCAACATTAGTATTGTGGAAGTCAAAGTACAGATATTACTTAAGCGTGGAACTGGACCTGAGGCTCTATTTTTCTACAGTTAAAACCAGTATCAACTATTTACTTTAAACAGAACAGGGCCAACAATTACAACATATGGATGTTGTTGATTTTAATTTGTAATTTTTTTTTTTTATAATTTGAAAGTGCATGCATTAAATTAGGTACACATAGCTTTAAGGTTGTATCAACTGAACTTTGCTGTGATGTGCATGGAATTCAGGTCTTAATACTATTTGGAAGCAATGACCAAGTTTGTGACTGTCACTGAAAATACATTATTTAATATCTACAATATGTAGCACTGGGCCGCATGATTTAGAGTTAAATCTTGTGCTAAATGCACCAGTAATTTTTTCTGTTTTTGTTTTTTCTGGACATTCCCTTAACACTAGTCACTAGGTAGTATTTCCATAGTTCCACTCAAGGAAAGAGCAGTATGAGTCTTAGCAAAAATGAGTAATCATTCCTCACTTCGGACTATTTAACTGTCTTATCCTATAGGCGGAGCTCTTCAGTACGAACGTATGTCAATAATACTTGCCTATATTTGCATAGTATTTATAGTTTGCAAAACATGTACGCCCACTTTTACATGTCTACACCACTCCACTCCAGGAAGGCCTCCAGGCTAGATTCACACTCCTCGTAAGGATGCCATGGCATTGCATTGATCTCTAACTTAATCTCCACACATTGTTCAGTGATTTGATGAATGTTTTGTCTTGCCCCAAAAGCTGTAAACTTCTTAAGGTTAGGATCAGGTTGTATTAATCTTTGAGTCCCCGGGGCTTAATGTTGTACCTGGAATATTTTAGATGTTTAATTAGTATTTGATGAATGAATTAAATTGGAAAATCTACAAAACTCTGTGTGAATTCATAATCTTACATTTCTTAGCAGGGTTCTGGTCATACTAAACATTTTAAATAATGATACTGGCTTTGTGGGTGTCACTGTTTTAAATTGTCATTATTTAAAATAAATAATAAATATATTAAATTGAAAGGTCATTGATAAATTAACCCTCATGATAGGACTACATATGCTAAATTTTTTTTATATATATTTTAGTTTTCCCTGGAAGTGGCCTTAGCCCAATATTGGTTATAATAGATAGATAGATAGATAGATAGATGATAGATGATAGATAGATAGATAGATGTAGATATAGATAGACACTATGTAAAGTTAATATTTTTGTTACTCAATTCAATTTAATAAATATCCATTGAACACCTACATTGTATAGTATGTTATATACTAGAAACTATCAGCATGACAAAGATGTATACTATGTAATTACAAGCAGCTTAAAATTTAATAGAGACATGTAGGGTATGATGTGACTGGGAACAAGAGTAAGGGTTAAACTAAATATAATGGAAAAAACTTGGATGCATAGAATAATCTAAATTGGGTGGTGGGTGGAGGTGGTAATAAGGCATGGTTTCACAGAGGAGGGCCTTATAAATATTTTTGCATTAATATAAAATAATTTTACATTCATATAACATAAGATGTAAGATTTTATATTATGTATTATATAAAATAATACTAATTTGAGCTGTGGCTTGCCATTAAACATTGTTTATTTTGTTCTTTCTGACTATAACAATCTTCAGTTTACCCAATGTTTGAAGGCATTTCTGCACTTTGGAATGGACTTCTGGAACAGACACACTTGCAGTTGTTAACTGCCTGTGTAGGACATGCACATGTTGAAGCTGGGAATTATTTTATAAGCAAGAATAGACTGAAAAATTTCTCCTTAAGTCGAGAGAAAAGATTCAGATTTTAGATTTTGGAGTCTGAGGCTACAGATCTAACTACAGAAACTTTGATTAGTTTACCCAGTCTTCTAGGTATTATAGGTCAATATTTAACTTTCTTTTCTGACATGTTCAAAAAAATACATTGTACTCTTCTTTTCATCCATAAGTGAATCAAAATTGCAAATTATAGACATATTATCTCAAGTAACCAAAAGGTAATCCTTCTCAAGAATTGAAATAACTGTGTGGGGCACCTGGGTGGCTTAGCCAGTTAAATGTCTGCCTTCAGCTCAGGTCATGATCCCAGGGTCTTGGGATCGAGCCCCGCGTCAGGCTCCCTGCTTGGCTGGGAGTCTGCTTCTCCCTCTCCCTCTGTCCATCTCTCAGCTCATGCTCTCTCTCTCTCTCTGTCTCTCTCAAATAAATAAAATCTTAAAAAAAAAAGAATTGAAATAGCTTTGTAAAAATATGTAAACATAATATATAATCCTGTATTAGACAATACAGAAAGGAAATAAAAACTACCCATGATTCCACTGCCCCAAGATAATAACTACTAGCATTTTGCTGAATAGACTTCTAGTCCTTTTTCTATAGACATAAGTAGCCACACTGAGATTTACCCACATTGAGACATACCCACCCATGTGAGTGGAATACTATTATAATATACACTGCTCTGTTAAATTACTTTTTCACTTAAAATATATCATGGGCATCATTTGGAGTCAAATTGCTCCATAGACATTTTCACTCTTAATATATTTTAATTTAGTAATTGTTTGACAATTCATAGCTTTTAATAGATTCTTTAAAAATCATTTCCTACTACAAACTAAATTTCCCCTAGGAGCTATGTGGATTTGTTTATTCTTTTAAGATTTTATTTATTTGAGACAGAGAGAGAGAACATGCATGAACCGGGGGGAGGGGCTGAAGGCAGACGCTTAACTGACTGAGCCACTCAGGCACCCCTATGTGGATTTGTTTTTATATTTAGTTAGTTAATCCCACCCCGAGATTTACAAGAGTCCAACATTTGGCCTTTTTGCCCCAATCTTTGTCACAAAATAACATACTGAATAACCACTAATTCAAAGAACTAAATTCTTATAAATATTCTATTTTGGCAGTCTCTATTACATGAAAATGCTTGTTTCTTTAACAATAACATGATATTTTATGTACTATATATTTATGTCTTAATCTAGAAGAATACATTATTCTGCAATGATTTTGTTTTCAATTTTTTATTAACTGTGATTAAAAAATCAGACTTCTAGGTAATCTTTAGGATCATTTTGAGGTGAAAAATTTAAACGACATTGTGGAGAATTAACAATGTTTTTGTATCTGTTGTTACTAAGTTAAAAAAATTTCCAAATGTATTTATAATTGTTTTCTAAATGTCTTAGCCCCTACTGAGATGACTTTAACTATTTAACATTAACACACTAACACTAGTTGATGTGAAAAGTTATGAATAGATTTTTACATTTTAAACTAACTTCATATTGGAGAAAAGAGGCTCCCTTTGGTCACGATATAGTATTAGTTTTAATGTCATGGTGGATTCTCCTTGCTAACATTTTATTTAAGATTGTTGCTTCTATATTCCTAAGTGAGATTACTGTGTGTCTTTTCTGTTGTTGTGGTGTTTGATTAGTACTGTCTTGGCAAAAAGAACTGGGAAGTTCTCTATATTTGAATATATGCTCCTAAACTCACCGCTAAATTTTCTGTTCCTCCTTCAGACTTCCAATATTTCAAGCTTGAGAAAAGGATATTCTAAAGCAATAAAAGATGGAAGTATAGTAAATCCAGGTGGTTGGCCTACCCAGTTCCAAACTCTATGTAGTATAGCTTGTGCTGCAGAAGCTGTAAAGTTAATGCAAAATTAAATAGCCTAGATTGTCCTTAAAGTTAAAAAAAAATAACAAAGCTTTCATTTCATCCTTTAGAAGAGAGCCTTTCAGAAAGAAAGAGAGAGAGGGAGAGAGGAAGAAAAAAGAAAGAAAGAAAGAAAGAAAGAAAGAAAGAAAGAAAGAAAGAAAGAAAGAAAGAAGAAAGAAAGAAAGAAAGAAAGAAAGAAAGAAAGAAAGAAAGAAAGAAAAAAAGAAAGGAAGGAAGAAAGAAAGAAAGAAAGAAAGATCTGTATTATTTTCACTGGGGTTTATATTTTTCTAAAAGTTACATTGAATGACCAAGAAAAAAATATCTGGAGTTTAAATGGAGTTTGAAGTAACCAACTACCCCTGTTTGTAGGTGTTACAAACTCCGTTTTTCTTTCTTTTTTCTTCTTTTTTTCAGAGCATTTTGTATGTTACATGAGACCCATATTGGAGAAAAGTGGTTCGAACTGTGAGAGATGTTTTAAAACTTAGCATTACTGGGCAATTAACAAAAGTTAAAAGTCTGCTTCCATAAAGCTTTAAGCAGGGCTGGCCCTGGGGGCTTACAGCTCTTTTCAAAACATAATTTCAGAATCATGAAGACGTGATGTGATTGAGAAGAAAAATGCGGATTTTGCAGTCAGACAGACCTAGATCTGAATCCCAGTTCTGCTACTTTACTGACTTTGTAACCTTCAGTAAATTGCTTAATCTTTCCCAAACACAATTCTCCATCTCTATATGAAAAAAGCATAATATCTAACCATGAGGTTACTGTACAGATAAAAGAAGATAATAAACGAGAAAACCACTTTCACAGCATCAGGCTCACACAGCGTGTTCAATAAGTATCAGGACTGTTCCCTCCCAACAGGATTTAAAACCTGACATTTCACCTGCTTAGAGATACAGATTTAACTTATGTCTTTTCTTATGGTTCGATCCACTATATTCCCTTAATAAATCATTAAGTGATATCAATTATTTACATATTTGAAGAAGCACGTTTGTCCGTCTTTCACCAAAAAAGACCGTTCTGAGGGGAGCACAGGCGAGAGCAGAGTCAAAGAAAGCTTGGCTCCCTGTGATCGGAGACTTGGGAGCCAACAGGACTGCTGAGGCATCCATAGCAGAAACAAGAAGAGCTAAGAGCCATGGGAAAGAAACTCAAGAAGGAGGAAGATGAATTTTACCTATTCCATCATTTCTTCTAGGGATAATGCTGATGAAAAGTCACTGACTTTTGGAAATGAATCCTTCATTTAACCATTATGCCACAACTAGAGTGTAGAATAGGCTAGGAAGATTAATTCTTCCAAATCCTCCACGTGAAAGAAAGTGCTGAGCACTTAGTAGATTCTCAGTGAAACTCACCGCGTAATCATTATTATTCAAATCGCCATGAGCAAGAGAATGTAAATGGGTGCTTTTCATTTCTCCCCCCTAAGAACTTCTAATGATTTCTTGCAGTAGCCACGTATTATTCTAGTCAGTTTTTTGGGTTTTTTTCATTTTTCACGGAGGAATATAAGAACCAATTTACTTGCCCAGAATGAGGAAGGAAGTTGATAATGAAGGAATAATGAAAATCTAGGTATTTGTACTGCACTTCACCTTATGGCCCTTGAAAATAACCTTTAAAATTAAAGCTCAAACAGTGAATTTTTTCAAGTGGTTTTAGTGAAAGACACTATGACTTAAAATAATCTCCAAATCCATTTAAAACATATCTTGAGTCTTCTGATTCAACTCCTTAAATTATAACAATGCTTCTTTAAAACCATAGTAAGTATAATAATCATCTTTGACTGCTCTTGAAGTGTGGAGTAAAATTCTTCTATTGCTGAGATTATCATCTAGTGGTTTCAATATAAAAGTATAACATTTAAAACCAAAGAAGTTATTACAGATTATTTATTCCAGCACCTTTATTTCATCAACAAGGAAACTGAGACCTACAGACAGTAATTGACTGGGTCAAGGACATACAACTGGCATGTTTACAGACAAGACATGACTCCCAGACCCCTGTTTTTTTGGTAACACCTCAGCTTTCCTAACCTTTAGCCATTTTGTGGGTTGGAGACAATAAATTGCTAACATTATTCTTTGATACTCTAGGTGACAGATTTAGAAATCAGGAGAAAAAGAAATCAGGATTTAACTATCTGCTGTGCTCAGGACCACTTAAATTTAAACATCTATGTATATGTGTGTTACATACATACATATTTTACATGCATACACACATACTTAGGGTTATAGTGGAATAAAGAGTTCTCTCTTGGTAGCTAGGTGTATTGAACAGGGTATTTAAGCTCATTAATCAGTTTCCTTATTGATTAAAAGGGAATATGATTCTCACCCTGGCTTTCGAATGAAGATCACAATAGATCTTGTATGAATGAATGTATGTATGCATATGCATGGCTGCTCTTTGTGATAATGAAGAGAATAAAATAAAATCAGCCTTGCTAAGAGAGTTATTTAAAATGGAGCCAGGAGGACTTTGAGGAAGTGGGGTTTATGCACATCTTCTGTCTCAAATTCTTGGAATTTTTGCTGAACTCAGTTAAAAGCCAAGGCATCTGCTATATGTTAAAATGGACATGAATGGACTTTCCACCTAAGACTAGCCCTAGCAACCAATCACATATATATTAGTGTAACTGTAGCTATACTAGCACCAATCACATTTCATTCAAATCAATTTATGTAAATTCCCTCCTTCCTCTTTAAAAACTCTAACCTCCTTTGTCTCTCCAGAGCAGTTTCAATTTCTCCTGAGTTGCAGTCCCTAAGCCCCCAAATAAGTGCATGTATTTTATGTTGCTGCTTGTGATTTTGTCTTTCATTGGTTGCCATATGTAAATTTTAAGCTGTTAAGCAAATGTAAAGGATTACTAGGTCCTCACGCATGGTGAGTTCTAGAGTAGTAAGAGGATTGAGAAGAACTTGCGTTTCTAAGGGTATGAGACCTTCTTAGGCTATTTTCTTCTGCTCACTGGAGGAATAGGTTGCCTATTTATTAGTCAACGTAATTAACACTAAGCAATCACAATAAAAAAAGTCTTCAGAGATCTCAAGGATGTAGCACAAAAGTTTACTTCTCCTTACAAAATGTGTTGCAGGTTGCTGGGAGCATTTTGACTTAGAAAATAGGATTCACCCGGCCATGAGACAACCGTCTCAACACATGACCTCCAAGCCAAAGGTCTTAATTGGCTCTTAACTGCCTCAGCCCAGGAGTAATACTCATAATTCTTATGCATAACCCACTGGCCTCCACATTACTGCAAGAAGCACTAGAAACTGTTGGAGAGCACCTGGAGAATTTGGTGAGCAGCACCCGTCTCTAGCACATCTGTGGATCATATCAGAATATGTCTCTTCACTAACTTTTGATGTCAAAACCTCATGAGATGGAGCCATATATTCAAGGTCCTACCAAAGTAAGGGATAAATAAATAGAACCACAAAACAATCATATTGGGGGAAATCCAAAAGAGAAAAATATTCATAATATTAGATTCTATCTCTGTAGCCACAAATAAAGAATAGTATGCTTATTTAATTTATAAGTAATCACTTATATATGTATACATAAGATATAATACATAACATCCAGTTATAGTATATAATACATTGTATATATATAAGAAATTGTATCATAGAATTATAGAATGTAATGAGCACAAAGCATAAAATGTAACTCCCTTGCTTAAAACCATTTGCAGGCTTTCCACTGAACCTAGAAAAGACTTTACACCAAAACTAGACAAGACATATTGTGGTCTGCCTCTGTTTTCTGACCTTACCTCATGCTACAATCCCCTGAACTCATACTTTGACAACTTAAGACTTAATTTTATTCCTCAAATATAACATGTTTATTTCTCAAGGACTGCATGCTTCCTGATCATTCTTCCCTGAATGCCCTTCTCAAAATCTTTTCTTCTTCTCTTTTCTTTCTTTCTTTCTTTTTTTTTTCTGGTGACTCTTTTTCATTCATTAAATCTCAGTCCAAATAACTACATCCTACCCTCCTTTCTGAAGTTCCTACTATACCTTGTATCATGTTACTTTGTTTTATAATCAATATAATTTGTTCAAATTAATAGATTTTCTGCTTCGTGATGTAGTTACTTGTTTAAAACTACCCATTCATTGTCAACTTCATTAGGATAGGGACTATACTTTATGAATTTTTTCATTTTTTCCATAATATCTAACATGTAATAGAAAGTCAAGAAGTACTTGCACTGAGCTTGTCAGCTAGAAAGAAGACTGTTCAATAGTTTAGGTGCTTGGTTCTAACCTCATAATAAAAAGGATATGAGAAAATGGACCAAATTGTATGAAGTAAAAAAGGGGACCTGAAAATCTTAAATGAAGCAGCATTACCTCTACCTTTTGGCCAATTTTCCTGGACTGTTCTCCTTTTCAAATCTCTGGATAAAAAGTAATGGTCAGTCAAAACTTATGGAGTCAAACTCACTTTTGTGTAGAAGAATTTAAAATGTGTCTAAATCTAGCAATATAAAAGTTACGAGCTGCTAAATATCCTCAACTCATCTGGGAAAAAAAATCCCTCAAAGGGTTCAACTGAATAAAGAGGGTCAAATTGGTACTGTGTAGACAGCTAATTTGAATCAGTATTAATTGTAGGGCTATTTAGACCATTTAGGCTAATAATTTCTAGTTAGAATGGTATATGACGAAAAGGGAGAAAGTAAGAATTAGTATTACAAAGCCAAACAGATCACTATGATACCAAGTAAGAGAGGCTAGGATGTGAGTGTCTTTCTAGAAAGAAGCATTACCTGTGGCTTCCCAGAAAATGCCTAGTGCATGTGAGAATTTGTGTAAAGAAATTATTCTAAAATGGAGTTTTTGTAGAAACCATGTCTTGGCAGAGAGGAGACAAAAGACAATCAAAATAGAAAGATGTACAGAGTATAAAACTTTAAAAAACAATCAGATGATTGGTACTTGTGGATTATTAGCTTAATTAATTCAAAATACAGTTTATCCTTAAATAACATGTTATCATCCATTTTGAATTTATTTGTGTTTATGGCATAAGAAAGTGGTCGGGTTTCATTCTTCTGCATGTGGCTGTGCAGTTTTCCCAACACCATTTGTTGAAGACACTGTCTTTTTTCCATTGGATATTCTTTCTTACTTTGTGAAAGATTATTTGACCATAATAGTTGTGGGTCCATTTCTGGGTTTTCTACTCTGTTCCATTGATCTGTATGTTTTTATGTCAGTACCATACTGTCTTGATGACTAACGCTTTGTCATATAACTTGAAGTCTGGAATCGTGATGCCTCCAGCTTTGATTTCTTTTTCAAGATTGCTTTGGCTATTCAGGGTCTTTTGTGGTATCCTACAAATTTTAGGATTGTTTGTTGTAGCTGTGAAAAATGCTGGTGGTATTTTGATTGGGATTGCATTGAATGTATAGATTGCTTTGGGCAGTATAGACATTTTAACAGTATTTGTTCTTCCAATCCATGAACATGGAATGTTTTTCCATTTCTTTGTGTCATCTACAATTTCTTTCATAAGTGTTCTATGGTTTTCAGAGTACAGATCTTTTACCTCTTTGTTTAGGTTTATTCCCTGTATCTTATGGTTTTTAGTGCAATTGTAAATGGGATCTATTCCTTGATTTCTCTTTCTATTGCTTCATTATGGGTGTATAGAAATGCAACAGATTTCTGTACATTGATTTTGTATCCTGTGACTTTGCTGAATTTGTTGTCAGTTCTAGCAATTTTTTGGTGAAGTCTTTTGGGTTTTCTACATAGAGTATCATGTTGTCTGCAAAAAGTAAAAGTTTGACTACTTCTTTGCCAATTTGGATGTCTTTTATGTCTTTTTTTAATCTGATTGCTGAGGCTAGGACTTCCAGTACTATGTTAAATAACAGTGGTGAGATTGGACATCCCTGTCTTCTTCCCAACTGTAGAGGAAAAGCTCTCAGTTTTTCCCTATTGAGGATGATACTAGTTGTGGGTCTTTTGTATATGGCCTTTATGATGTTTAGGTATGTTCCCTCTATCCCTACTTTGTTGAGGGTTTTTACCAAGAAAGGATGGTGTATTTTGTCAAATGCTTTTTCTGCATCCATTGAGAGGATCATACGGTTCTTATTCTTTCTTTTATTAATGTGGTGTATCACATTGATTGATTTGTGAATATTGAACCACCCCTACAGCCCAGAAATAAATCCCACTTGATCATGCTGAATAATTCTTTTAATATACTGTTGGATTTGATTTGCTAGTATCTTCTTGAAAATTTTTGCATCCATGTTCATCAGGGAGATTGGCCTGTAATTCCCCTTTTTAGTGGGGTCTTTGTCTGGTTTGGGATCAAGGTAATGCTGGCTTCATACAATGACTTTGGAAGTTTTCCTTCTGTTTCTATTTTTTGGAACAGTTTGAGAAGAATAGGTATTAACTCTTCTTTAAATGTCTAGTAGAATTCCCCTGGGAAGCCATCTGGCCCAAGAGTTTTGTTTTATTGGGAGATTTTTGATTACTGATTCAATTTCTTTGCTGGTTATGGGTCTGTTCAAATTTTCTATTTTTTCCAGTTTCAGTTTTGGTAGTTTCTTTGTTTCTAGTAATTTATCAATTTCTTCCAAATTGCCCAATTTGTTGGCATATAATTTTTTGTAACATTCTCTTATAATTGTATTTCTGTGGTGTTGCTTGTGATCTCTCCTCTTCATTCATGATTTTATTTGGGTCTTTCTCTTTTCTTTTTGATAAGTCTGGCTAGGGGTTTATCAATTTTATTAATTATTTCAAAAAACCAGCTCTTAATTTCATTGATTTGTTCTACTGGTTTGTTGTTGTTTCTATATCATTTATTTCTGCTCTAATCTTTACTATTTCCCTTCTGCTGGCTTTAGGCTTTATTTGCTTTTTTATTTTCCTTTTCTAGTTCCTTTAGGTTTAAATTAGGTTGTACATTTGGGACTTTCCTTGCTTCTTGAGATAGGCCTGTATTGCTATATACTTCCATCATATGACCGCCTTTGCTACATCCCAAAGGATCTGGATTGCTGTGTTTTCATCTTCATTTGCTTCCATGTGTTTTTTTATTTTTTCTTTAATTTCCTGGTTAACACATTCATTTTTTAGGAAAATGTTCTTTAACCTCCATGTACTCATGTACTTTCCAAATTTTTTCTTGTAGTGGACTTCAAGTTTTATAGCATTGTGGTCTAAAAATATGCATGGTATGATCTCAATCTTTTTGTACTGGTTAAGGCCTGATTTGTGATCCCTTATGTGATCTATTCTGGAGAATGTTCCATGTCCACTCAAAAAGAATGTGTATTCTGCTGATTTTAGATGAAATGTTCTGAATATATCTGTTAAATTCATCTGGTCCAATGTGTCATTCAAAGCTGTTGTTTCCTTGTTGATCTTCTGCTTAGATGACCTGTTCATTGTTCTAAGTGGGTGTTAAAGTCCCCTACTATTATTGTATTATTATCAATGAGTTATTTTATGTTTATTATTAATTGTTTTATATATTTGGTTGCTCCCAAGTTGGGGGCATAAATATTTGCAATTGTTAGGTCTTCTTGTTGGATAGACCCCTTTCTTATGATATAGCACCCTTCTTCATCTCTTGTTACAGTCTTTGGTTTAAAATCTAGTTTGTCTGATGTAAGTATGGCTATTCTGGCTTTCTTTTGACATCCATTAGTATGAGAGATGGTTCTCCATCCCCTCACTTTCAATCTGGAGGTGTCTTTGGGTCTAAAATGAGTCTCTTATGGGCAGCTTATAGATAGGTCTTGTGGTTTTTTTTTTTTTAATCCATTCTGATACTCTGTCTTTTTTCTTCATATTTTATTTATTTATTTGAGAGAGAGTGCAAGTGAGAGAGAGAGAGAGAGCACAAATAGGGGAAGGGGCAGAGGGAGAGGGAGAAGCAGACTCCCCACTGAGCAGGGCTCAATCCCAGGACCCTGGGATCATGACCTGAACCAAAGGCAGACACTTAACTTACTGAGCCGCCCAGATGCCCCCTCTATGTCTTTTGATTGGAGCATTTAGTCCATTTACATTCAGAGTGATTCTTCATTAATATGAATTTAGTGCCATTATATTACCTGTAAAGTCCTTGTTTCTTGAGATTTTCCTTTTCTGTTCCTTTCTAGTCTTTGTTGCTTTTGGTCTTTTCCATTCAAAGAGTCCCCTTTAATATTTCTTGCAGGGCTAGTTTTGTGGTCACAAACTCCTTTAGTTTTTGTTTGCCTGGGAAACTCTTTATCTCTCCTATTCTGAATAACAGCTTTGTTGGATAAAGTATTCTTGGCTGCATATTTTTCCCATTTGGCATGTTGAATATATCATGCCCCTTATTCTGGCTTGCCAGGTTTCTATGGAGAGATCTGCTGCTGATTTGTCTTCCCTTGTGGGTTAGGGATTACTTTTCCCTTGCTTTCTTTCCTCATCTCTTATTTTGCAGATTTTACTGCAATACTCCTGGTGTTGGCTGGCTTTTGTTGATTTTGATGGGAATTCTCTGTGCCTCCTGGATTTGGATGCCTGTTTCTTCCCCCAAATCAGGGAAGTTTGCAGTTATAATTTGCTCAAATAAACCTTCTGCCCTTTTTCCCCCTTTCTTCTTCTGGGACTCCTATGATATAAATGTTATTACGCTTTATGGAGTTGCTGAGTTCCCAAGGTGCACTTTTGTGATCCAGTATTTTTCTTTCCCTTTTTTTCAGCTTCATTATTTTCCATAATTTTATCTTCTATATTGCTTATTTGTTCTTCCATCCTTGTCATCATTATATCCAGCCAGTTTTGCATCTCGGTTATTGCATTTTTTATTTTGGCCTGACTAGTTTTTAGGTCTTTTATCTCCGTGGTAAGGGTCTCTTTGGTTTCTTCTATGCTTTTCTCAAGCCCATCTAGTATCCTTATGATTGTTGTTTTAAATTCTGGTTCAGGCGTATTACTTATATCTATTTTGATTAGCTCCCTGGTCATGATCTCTTCTTGTTCTTTCTTTTGGTATGAATTCTTCCATCTTGGCATTTTGTCTAGATCTCTGTCTTTGCTGTGTTAGGAAAGCCTGTGTCTGGTCCTATTTCCACCAGAGCTAAAACTTTGCAGCACTCTATGATCAGTAGACCTGGTGTGTGGGTGGTGGTGGTGGTGGGGGGAGGTTGTGCTAGTCTTCTGGGGGAAGGGCCTGCTGCTGCTTTGGCTCTCAGTCATACTTGCCCTATTAAAAAAGGCACCTGTAGAGCCTAGAGGGCTGGGGCTTGGTGTAAGAGGCTCAAGCCTCCATTGTGTGTTCTGGGCTGCTTGCTGAAGTCCATCCATGCTGATGGGAGGAGTGAAAAATGGCATTGGCCCAATCTCTTCCCCATAGAAGGGAGTTCGTGCCCTCTGCTGTTCAGGAAGCCCTCACAGAAGGGCAAACAATCTCCCCTTTTGTGTCCCAGGCTTCCATCAGATCCCTGCCTTCACCCTGTGTCCACACCTTCTCAGAGGCAGTGCAGAGCTCCTGTGTTTTATCTCAGGTGTGCCAGCTGGGTTCAAAACTCCAAATTTCAGGGACCTGGTATAACACAGAGCTGCACTTATCCTCTGGGGGAGGGTCTTGCTGCACTGTGGCTTGTACAGTTTGTTCCAGAAAAGCAGTCACATGACCAGCAGGGGCTTGGATTTTATGGTAAAGCATAGCAAAAAGCCAGCATCCAGATTAGCTGTTCTCAGCATATATCTCTCTTCACATATGAGCAGGGGCAGCTCAATGGTGCCCATGGACTGTTTTGTTTCCAGAGAGGTAGTGCCATCTCTCCCAAATGTACTCCAAGAAGGGGAACTGCCTCTCCCAGTGTAACCCAGGGGATCCTCAGACCATGCTGTCTGTTCCTAGGCCTCTGCCCTCCTTCTCAACAGGAGCCCAACAATGCCCACCAGGCTCAACCCTGGCAATGGCATGGACTTCTGAAATTTCAGACATTTCAGCTCCACTGCTTGTAAAAACTTGTGATAATCAGCCCTTCTCATTTTCCCTGTCAATGGTATTGGGGAAGTGTTTTTCTTGTGCAATCTCCTGTGTGCTGCTTTATCTCTTTCTCTCTCTTCTCTCTGTGATCAAGGCTCCCTCCCCTTCACAGCACCTATGATTCTTTTCTTCCCCACATCATGTCTTCAGACCTCCTACCTCCCCTGATGTGGCCTCTTTTCTCCCTCTAGTTGTGCAGTTTGTTCTCTCAGTCCTCAGATTGATTTCCTGAGTGTTTAGAATGATTTGATAATTACCTAGCTGGGTTCAAGAGATGAGGCAAGCATAAAGTCCCCCTACTACCTGGCCATCTTAACTCCTCCAAATCCAGAGTTATTTAATAAGGTTTGTTGTGTTTATTCAGTGTCTTCTCCACTGATAAAAGTTATATGGGTCCTCCTCTTCCTGATACTATAGAGAGAGATGCCTTTACAAATGGAAATTTTCTTTATAAATGTAAATTTCCTTTATAAAAGGAAAACATATCCCTGTTTTTAGGGGTTTTCCTGTATCTGCCAATTCTCAGTGGCCTTTGGTAAAATAGTCCATATGCCAAAGAGGCATATCTTATTGTGGTATATTCTGGTACCCTTGGGGAAAGCAATGTCTAAAAAGGCAGTGAAAAGAAAAAAAAAGACAGTGAAATTGGCTTCTTATTACTAAGTTGTACTGATGCTAGGCCAAGGGATAATGAGAAACTGAGAACCATTAATAAGAATCAAAGGCTAAGTCTGAGAGGTAAGGACTTCTTTGGATGACAAAAAGGCCCTTATTTCCTATAGTTGAAGAGGGAGACACAGCTGAAGAGAAATGTGAAAGCTGATAATTGGGGTCACAGAACTTAATAAATGCTTAGCTAAGGCAGGAGTGTTATGCCAAAGCAGGTATGGTCATCTGGGTGTATGCACTGTGTTTTGGGTTCTGCATGCCCCCTATGAACTCTCAAAACTGGTACAGGTGCCCCCCACTACTTGTCAGTATGACCTAGAATGTGAGAAGACATAAGAGCAACCTCTCTCTCTCGAGGCAACAGGTTTCTGCTATAGGAACTGTTTTATCTAGCTAACTAGCCAGCTAGCTACCTAATCGCAAAGTCAAGCCAATACCTAGTATTAAATCCCAGCATAATTGGGAACATACAGGGACTAATAAAGGAGAAAAGAAGCTGCAAGAATTAGTTGGCATGTACCTATAGGAACCATAGTGATATCCCTAGGATTTGATATTGGGAGCCCTTGATCAGGGGCCTTAAACACAAGACTGTATTATACAAGTAAGGATTCATTGATTTGGGGGTCAGGTTTTTGGGACATAGGATATAATAACCTAGCAGGAACCATAGAGGATTGGACGATAGGCTACTAGGTTGGCTCTTAAAAGCCTGGAGAAACCATGGGAAGCTTGGGTTTCTCTGGCATACAGAAGAGGAAGGAGGATTGAGAAAAGTGTTTATGCTGGTTTGAATGTATTCTGTGAGCCCAGAAAACCCACCACAGATTGTTTCCTGAAAGGACCACCAGAAACACACCATTTACCAAAGCCATGAAGAATGTGTTCATGAGAGGGTGCCAACATCACAAAGCTGTTCTTTTATGCTCTCTTCTTCAGGCTAGGGCTGACAGTAGGATAGGTGGCTACAGAGTTGGGCTGGTAAGTGCCACAGGGACCTGGCCCCAAAGTAATAAAAGCCAGATGACTGAGCTTAATTGACACACACTGGGGACCACATTATCATAGGAAGTAGAAAAGTCAGAGGGAGAGCCAAGGGAGATTGACCTGCCAGCAGTTGTGAAGATGGTTAATAGAACATGGTATCCCCAGGTGCATGCCATTAGCAAGTCACTTAGGGTCCTATTTAACATCTACAAGTATAAGAAGGCAAGGATGGAGAAGCAGGAGGATGAGGGAAATTATCCTAATAAAAAGTTGTGATCCAGGGTGCCTGTGTGGCTCAGTTGGTTAAGTGTCCAACTCTTGATTTCGGTTCAGGTCATGATCTCAGGGTTGTGAGATCCAGCCCTGCATTGGGCTCCACAGGGAGTCTCCTTCCTCCTTCTCCCTCTCCCTCTGCCCCCCCCCCCAATAAATAAATAAATCTTTAAAAAAAAGTTGTGATTTCCTTGTTCAGGTCCAGGTCCTAAACCAATATTCATATCTGGAAACTACTGACTGAATTGGTGGCTGAGTCCCTATGAGGAAGCACCCCGTAACACAATGGCAAATAGATACTCTAAGAATTCCAGCAGTGCTAAACCAATGGGCCTGAAGAATTTGACTCAGGTTATACACTGAGGAAAGTGAAATACCGAGACATAGCAAGGACTAATGCCCACAGAGATGGGCTGACACTGATATTCGAAGATCCAAAATATCATCATTCCCTCCCTGATAGAGTGAGGTATACAGAAGCTAGATAATAAATGGAATTTTAGAGGAAGTCAATCTCTTAGTGGTCCACTGGGTGTTGAACACATTCCATGGTCATTTCCAGGTCCCAAATGTATAATCAGGATTGACATGTTTGGTAGTTAAAGTAACTCCCATTGGAAGTTGGGTTATTGGCCTGTGAGTAAAAGCTAGTAAAAAAGCAATATCACAACCAAATGGGGTTGGTATGGATTAGTGCCACCATTAAAGACCTAAAGGATAAAAGGGAGGGTTTTTTTTTAATCATATCATATTTTAATTTCCTTTGCCACTCAGAGCCCCGCAGAAAATGAATGAATCCTGGAGAATGACCATGGACCTTCACAAGTTCAATCAATTCTGCTGTGTTGGATGTAGTATAATTACTGGAACAGATTAATAGGGTCTTGAACATGCTTTGCTGTCACTGATTTGGCGAATGTTTCTTTTCTATTCTAATCAGAAAAGAGGATGAGAAACAGTTTCTATTCACAGGGAAAAGATAATATTAATTAACGGTTTATTGTCAGGGCCATGTTCATGCTCCCCCCCTTCCATCATAATATTGTCCAAAAAGATCTGGACTATCTGGACATCCCACAGAAAATCACATCCATACAATACATGAAAGATACCATGTAGATGGGGCAGGATGAGCAAGAGGTGGCTAGTAAAGTAGAGGCAGTGGTTTGACACTTGTGCTCCATAGGGTGGTAGATAAATCCACAGTAAAGTTTGTAAGAATGCAGTGGTCAGGAGTGTCCTGAGACAGCCCCTTCAAAGTAAACTTTAAATTTCTGAATTCACATACATGGCTCTAAAGAATGAAGCCTAGCTGGCCACTTTGGCTTTAAAGGCATACATTATACACCTAAACATTGTGATCAGACCCATATACTAGGAGACACAAAAGGCTGCCTGCTTTGAGTAGGGAGCAGTCTGAAGCAGATCCTGGCTGTAGTGTAAGCAGCCCTGTCACTTGGGTCTCATGATCTGGTAAATCAATATTGTTGCAGGTACCAGTGGTAGGAAAACATGTAGTGTGGAGTTTATAGCCATCTCCAATGTAAGAATCCCAACCCAGCCCCCTGGAGGTCAGAAACAAGGACATGAGTGTTGTAACAGAATTATTTCACTTTTGAGAACAGGTTCTGCTCTTTGACTAGGCCCTAGTAGAGATGGAACATGTGACCATGAGATACTAAGGGATTATCTGGAATGCCCATTTTGGGCTGGTCTTGCTATGTCATAAAGACAGACAGATGCAACAGCAGTTCATGACAAGATGGAAATTGTGTATTTGCTGTTACACTCACATAGGACTAGAGGGTACAAATAAGTTGCACAAACGGTAACACAGACCCTCACACCACCTATCACCATAACACACCTTACCTCTCCCTTATAGCTACCTGGAAAGAGAGTCCCAATTAACCAGCTGAAGGAGAAGGAAAAAGTCCCAGCTTGGCTTAAGAATGCATTGGATCATTATATGAGTACAAGCCAAAAATGGGTGGTGGCTGCATTACAGTAATATTCAGAAATGGCCTTGAAAAAGAATACAACAGGGCAAATTTTCCCAGCGAGAAAAGCTGCAAAGGGTTCACCTGGTCCACCCCTTTGGAAAGAAGGTGACTAGAGGTGAGAAAAGCATGTATTCCTGCACAGGAGTATATGCCCTAGTTAGCTATTCAGGGGCCTGGAAGAAAAGAACCTGAATATTGAAGATAGGAAGTGTGGGATAGAGGAAAGTCGGTGGGTAAAATGGGAGTAGACATAAAGTATGAAAATCTTTGTATACATATAATACCCACCAAAAAGCATCCACAATGGCAAAGGCACTGAAAAACCAAGGAGACAAAGTGACTTGACCAGTTGATGTTAACCAGTCCTTGCTTGTGGCCTTCTCCCTCCTTCGTCTAAAATAAAGGAAGGGGCGCCTGGGTGGCTCAGATGGTTGAGCGTCTGCCTTCGGCTCTGGTCATGATCCCAGGGTCCTGGGATCGAGCCCCACATCGGGCTCCCTGCTTGGCGGGAAGCCTGCTTCTCCCTCTCCCACTCCCCCTGCTTGTGTTC